>NC_088284.1:71342879-71675379 GCF_036013445.1 Caloenas nicobarica | reverse complement strand
ATACACGTTTTGTAGAGAATAAATACTACATTTGTGGAAGGTGCAAATTATACTGAATATGGAGGAGCTGCAAATACCAGTTAAAGCAGACTAAAGTCAAGTCTCTTTACAACAACAGAAAGACAAATTTATAAAAATAACAGAATTAAGCCATTTTTCCCAAGAGACCCATTTAGTAAAAAGCTCCTTATATGCCATGTTTCCCTAGGGAAGTGCATCGAGGGTCACAGGCTTTCGTGGACTGCAAATGTGCCACCACAAAGACCTGAGAACCCATCTCAGTTAATCCAGTCATGGGTGGACTGATAACAGACATGTCGGTGGGAAGAAGACATCTGGTTTCTGTGAGTTGTAGATCTCACTCTCAAAAACTATTTTTCTTCGCGTATGGGGAGAGTAAATTGGACATTTCCCAAATGACTGTGACAGGCACAGAACAGTTTGTTGATTCTTATTCATGTTAATATGAAATTGTTTGCTTTTCCCTAGAGCCAGTACACTTCCAAAGGATGAGCATTAATAAATGCCACATGATCATACAGTCCAGAGAGAAGTCACTGAAGAAGGAAAACAAAGCAAAAGCCAAAAAATCACGTTTGCCGTGGTGTCACAAGGGCCAGGAGCACTGTCTGCTCCCCTGGGGCTGGCAGGGCAGGATGAGGCAGCCAGGACCATCCCACCACACCACCATGGGTCAGGGCAGCTGGGGGCAGCCCCAGGCAGCAGACACCTCCCTGGGAACAGGGGTGGGAGAGGCTGAGCTGGGACACTGGCCTGTGGGTAATGGACAGGATCAGGCTGTTGACGAGACCCAGGGCCAGGCAGCCGCAGCATTGGAGTCTGAAGGCAATTCATTTGAGAAAATGACATCAGAAGCAGAACAACTTGCATAGTTTTTGTCTCCCCTGCATTTGTTTAGATGCTAATTCCTGTAATACTTCTTTCTAAAAATACAACTTTATTTTGATTGTTAACGCACTAAGGAGCATCACTACAAATAGAGCTTGCAAAGCTGTTCAGTGCATCCTGCAATGGCACAACAAAGCCCCTCAGGCACATGATTGCAAAGCCAGGACAAGCTTCCAGTCACGTTTTCCAGCTACACACTGTGAATTGCCTAAATCCCATGTTCCACTGCCCTCTGCCCTCATTACGAGTGACTCAGGGCTGCCCGACGTGCAGCCTGCGCTCACAGCTGGTGTGCACTGGGCATCCACTGCTGCTGGGGATGAAAGCTCCCCATCCCTGCAGTGGGGCTACCAGCATGGTTATAACACCCCTGCGTGCAGTCAACATCTGTGGGTCATGACTTCCCACCTGCTCTTCTCCTCATTTTTCTCTTCCCAGTGTTACTTGCATTTCCAGTGCTGCCATTTTTTGTTTAATGAGAAAAGTCCGTCAGTTCCTTCAAGAGGCACCTTCAGACTGCTATGCAAATTTTACCAAGACTTGACCTGGTTAATGCATGGCCAGAAGTATCAGTTTCCAAGGACTTCAATTACCTCAGAGGTTTCACAAGTGACTTTGTGGCTTTTATCACTCGGGTCAACCTAGCAAATAATTGCTCCAGGAACTTTACCCATAATATAGCAACACGGTATGTTTACAGAAACAATACATTGAAGAAGTGGCCTAACAATTCCTCCATTAAAAGCTGTCATCAGGTAAGGCAGATCACAGAATGGCTGGGGTTGGAAGGGAACTCTCGAGATCACCTAGTCCGACCCAGATGTGTGTACATGTTCCATAAACGACATGTGTATTAACAGTTTTACAGATGTTAGGACACAGTCTCACAGGCTTCTGTCTCAGAGGAGATATCAGTTTAAGGAGTTCCCACCCCAGATGTTGGGTCTTATTCTTCCACCTGGGCTGCCCCTCAGTTACACCGACACAACTGTTCAGTAAGGCTGCACAGTGAGCAGCACCTGAGTTAAAAGCAACTCTGTCAAAAGGGAAAATGTTGTGTACCTCAAAACACGCTTAGCTCACTGACCAATGTAACATGCCCACTGTAATGTGCTGAGCCTGTTTTTTTGGGTGGGGGATGCCTCAGAGCAGCGGAAGGGCCTCAGCCTCCACTGTGCCCAGGGAGAGTCTACCTGGAGCTCTGCTGCAGGACTGTGCTAACCGAGGTCTCTACTCCAGGGGAGAAATCCATCTTCTCAGAAAGGCTTCAGCACTGTTTTAATCTTTCACTAGCTCTTAAAAAGTTGGGCGTGAATTTGTGTGGCATAAAATTACTGTATTACTAGAGAAATACAGCCCACTTTGCCGATGTCCTCCCATCAAAAATACATAAGTAAACTTGATTCCTGCTCTCACTTAACATTTTTTCACTTAAAATGGAGATGTTAAAATGTTCACCAAGTCCTTTGTAATGCCTTCTTCCTTCTCGTCCCACCACTACAGCTACAGAGAGAACCATATTTAGCAGCTAGAAAAAAGAATTTGGAATCTACAATGCCCACCAGGTCCCTGACCAAAAGGCAGGGATTCAGAAGAGAATTCTATTGCCTAAAAAGCCTTTTGTTCAGGCAGACTTATTGAATGAGTCCATTCGGCCTTCATGTACACTGGCAGTGGTTTTTCATGGAATGAAAACATCTAATTGAGGAAAATGTTGACAGCCACTGATTTCATCAATACTTGCCATTACTTAGCTGTGATTTTTATTGCAAGAAATTCTGTGCAGAGACCTCATCCATCAAGTCTCCCATATCATTTTCCAATTATTGCCTTCCCAAGGATGGCCTTTGTTACCTCCATCTACTGGCAAAAAAAGGAAAGAGAGGCTTCTTATATTTATGCATACATGCATACATGCTGTGCATATGTGCACTCACAAGAAATAGCAGCAGGGTGTTTTTCATTTTCTCTGTTCACATAGAAATAGCCTATTACACATGATAAAACCTTCACAACCCAACAATTCTGATGCACTTCTGAGTCAGAAAAACTTGCAGCGCTGCAATAACAGCATACCTAAAACTTCACAAAATAAATCACCTCTCAATTAAATTTTGCAGTATGGCTAGTATACAAATTTAGGCAGCCAAGCAAACTATTTAGAGAGCTGTTCCTCATTCTTTGCAGATGGCCTCTGCAAATCATACCCAGATATGACAGCAGTGTGTACATTAGCAGTGTTAGCAAAATATGTACATTAGCAGTGTTAGCAAAATAAATATTTTCAATAACAGAAATAAATCAAATGAAAAGAAAATATTGAATCAGAACATCATACGGTATAAACCAACACAACACTGTTCAGGAAATTATTTTAAATTTATTTAATAATCCAGGAATGGATGTTATACACACAGAACAGAGAATGATAGGCTAGTCATTTGGAAATATTTGGTCTGATGTTGAATAAGAGGGCATGCTACAGTGGGGTGACAAAATACAAAGATTCTAATGTGGGTCATGCAATTCTTCACAAAGAAGGGTGCCGAGCTGCTGTAAATACTTCCCCTCACTGTTCCATTCTTTCTGAGCAATAGTGTAGACACTGCAATAATGAAGAAATTTTTAGTGTTACACATTACTTATGCACTTCATGATCAGCTTTTCTCTTAGCTTGGAACCTTTTTGAATACTGAAACATGTCTTGAACACTGTTGAGTCAGATATCTACTGTAGAAACGCTTTCTATACTAGATTTTGAGAAAAGCTCTATTGCCCTAAGAACTTATGAAAGTATATTTTTCCAAACATAAATGCATATTAGATTTTGTCAGTTTTGTTTTAAGGACAACATTATATGAAAACACCAAGAAGCTGGATTACCAACTTCATTGGATTTAATGACTTAGGTCACAAAACCAACCAATTCTTTATATAAAATAATATATCCTCCCCGTGTTTTTTGTAAAATATATAAAGCACCTGTTCAATACTTTTTTTCCCCACAGACCAAAAAGTATGTTAACAGCCTTGCTGCCAATACAACTCTTGTTGGCTGTGAACAACACAAATACTTTCTGTTCTCATTAAGTGAGGGGAAGATTGAGCTCATTAAAACCAGGCTGTGCTTCACAAGCAGAGAAGGACAAGAGAAAGGATATGAAAAGGACAGGGTCAGTAAAAGTGTCTGGTAGATTAAGATGCTATTTATAGTTGTTTTCCTCCCTGTAAACCTCAGGATTACCCCAAGAACTGGCTATAGTTTTAACGACAAAAGAGAAATTTCTAGTTATCTGGCAAGGCATATAGGGTGGTCCACAAGAGCAAAACACTGCTAGCAGAAACCTTCACAGGGAGACTGAGCCTCCACGTGAAACCAGAGAGATAGGAGCAAGGAGGTATGATAAACAGCCGCAGGAAAAGCAGGAAAATAAACACTAATTTGAACATGAGTGCAGAGACATCTGCCCTGTGAAGGTGCATGAGTTCTCTGTGAAAATCTCATTAGTATTTACTGTAACAGCAAAACAGCTCTAGCCTTGAAGATAGGTCTGCAGGACCAAAATTAACGTGTTGAAACCAAAGTTTTATAAATTATCAGAGTTTTCCCATAAGAGAGTGTCAATTTTCTCCCACAGATATGAAAGAAGTACCTCTACCACTATCAAACACTAAACTAAGAGAAGAGCAAGAGAACATGCAAGGAACAGTGAAGAGGATGCCTGAAGCTCATTTTGTTGGGAAAATAAAAACTAGGATGGCAAGCTTAAGCTTAAGTCAGAGCAGCAGCTAAAAATAGGTAGTCACTGTAACAGTGAGCTTGACAATTCCCAAGTAGCTTTGTGGACTGAACTTCAAATGTTCATGCCTCTGTTGGCCACCTCAGCAAACAATATCAGAGGATTGCCTTGCTCCACAGGGCAGTTCATTAAGATTCTCGTTCATTCTACATGAAGAGGCTGAAATTAGGTAGAGTGAGTTCTTTCACCATGGGCAACCAAAAGTAAGATCACAGATGCTGAAAAAAAAATGCTGGGTATGCTGCATCCAGGGCAGCTGTAATTTGGAATGCAGAACATGGCTGCAGGAGGAGGTGCCTGGTGGTAGAAACAGGAAATTATCAAAGAGTGGAGAAAGGATATGTACTTTCTAGTTGGCATGAGTACTAACGACCATAAAATAATCTTTCTAGTCCTGATGTCCCTCCCAGAGGGACTGGGATCAGTGGGAGGAAGGGTCCACCAGGACCCCCATGTCCTTGCAGCAGGAGCACTGTGCAGCCGTGTCCCGGGCAGACAGAGCTCCCAGCAGCAAAGCTGGTGGGGTGAGGGTCAACTCCAAGGAGAAGTTCCTGGGTCCTGGTGGGCAGTCAGATGAGCAGGACTGGAGAGGTTCCCCACAAGGACAGCTGGGCAGTGGGGCTTGGTGGTGGCATCTCCCTCCTTGCAGGGTTTCCAGCCCCCACAGGATAACACCCTGAGTCCTGGTGTGACTCAATGGCTGAGCCTGCTCTGGGCAAGGGGTTGGAGCAGAGACCTCCCAAGGTCCCTGCTGAACTGATGTGCCTTATGATTATCCGATGTTCTCAGTTCAAGGAGGACACCAGAATACTGGAGAGGATTCCTGGAAGACCTAATTAGGGGTGAATTAAATAACTGGAAAAGGTGCAGTGCAGAGGACGATTTTAAGGATCTCAATCTTTTTCTCTCATTAGAAGCAGGTTAGTGGATGCATTGGTCACTGTCCTTAAGTACCACTTAGGAAGCACAAACCTGATAACAGAGGGCTCTTCAGTCTGACAGGAGAAGGTGTAACAGGATCCAATGACTGCAACAAAGAAACTCTCAGAAAGAAAAAAAATGGACATTTTTTTAAATTAACATAATTAAGTACTTAATCTGTGGAAATCCTCTAGTCTAGACAGAATGTAAGTAGGCTCAATTATAGTTGGCATTTGAGCCTCTTATTCTGGGAACCTTAAGCATTGAATAACAATTCTTTTTCAAAAAGGATCAATGCAGGATAGAGTTTTTCTGACAAAAAAAAATTAAAAGATGTGCTGTTGACTGAAAAGATGCAAAAAAAGAAAAAAGGTGTACGAAGAAAGCCTATGGAGGGAAAGAAACCTAAGTCCAAAGGAAACAAAAGTATGGAGCTGCACAGCTGACAGCTAAAACCTGACACATGGAAGACTGATAAAAGGGAGACTTGCACTAATTCAGTTCATTCTGGTTTTCTTGTAATAGCTCTGTAGGGTCAACAAAAATACAGATCACCGGCAGATCAGGCCTTAGGTCTATAACTTTGCAGCACATAACAACAAGGAAATTTACGTGTGGCAGGAACCATCTTTCTGTACTGAGAAGGTGTTACGGCACGGGTATGGTCACTGGCCAGTACCACTAAAGGAATACAATTTATGGTTGTTGTCAAAGCACAACAGCAGCATACCCAAATCTGGATGCACATGCAGAGAAGTCTTTTATTTTGTCCTGGGCTTAAACCAATGGTGTGCAGGGCAGAACTGCACTTCATGGTCCCACAAAAACTAGATGGAAAGGTGAATCAGAAGGTTAGATAAATGACAGACAAAGAAAACAGCCTGTACATGGTTAATATTTATTTCTAAGTAGCAGAAATACAACCGAAGAGAGCAATAATTAGCTGAAAATGCACTAACAATACTTGTGTAAAGCACAGGCATTCGGGAGAATTAATGAGGAATTTCAATAGTGCATGCAGATCTGAAGCTGAGCTAGAACCAGAAGCTACAGTCAGCACCGCTCCTAATACCATAGTGGCATTCAGAATATATTACAAACAGTGAGTTTTCAGTGTGATCAGGAGTGTATTTCCTGATCAAACCAGGCTCACTCTTTTAAAAGACATAGAAAATAACTAGCAAACATTTCATTTGTATTATAGACTATGTTAGATGCTGTTCTAGCTACATTAGAGGGTGTTAGTTTGGTTAGTCAAGAAAAGAGCTCTGACAAGGGAAACTGTAGAGCTGATAAAAATAATTACTTCCTAGTAGGTGTGGTTTCTGGTGTGAAAAAGTTTGAGGATGCCTAGTACATTAAAAAAATAAACAAAACAAAACAAAGGTATATTTTAATTTATATTTATATTTTAATTCCCTCCTTTTCATTAGCATTTCCTGTTTGCTAAGTGCTGCATGGATACCTAGTGGGCGAGAGGCTGATCTGTCACAGATGCCATGCAGTACCACGTCAGCCATGATGTGCAGATGGTCAGGGTAAGTTTCCTAATAAAGAGTCATGCAACAAGGAGCCTGCCATATGAGCAGCTCTTGAACTGCCACCATATCCTCTATAAGCTCATTGTTCCAGCAGCCCCAGTTATCTTTGGTGGATAATGATCTTCCATCAAGCTAGGCTCTTCAGACCCAAAAATCTGAAAGGGTTCCAGCTAAAGAAATCAGCTTCTTTAGTCTGAATTGTATGTGCAAGTTGCAATAGCCCATTAAATTTCACTCTGGCAGCATCCCTCTGAAGCTGTTGGACTAAGTGATAGGAAGGCCAGAGAACTGATTTTTACTTTTTCTGTTTAGTTTCTTGTTTTCCAGTCTCTGTAGCAATGACCACATGTAAGGTTAGTAAAACCACGGACACATTAAGCTACTACAAAATATTCCAAATGATGCACACTTGAAGAACTGACCAGTCTGTTTCATAAGTGGGTATAGGTCTGACAGCAAAGAATTTTTGTAAGACCATGGTCTGTATTTCTCCTGTTCTTGAGCAACGAGGGCTTAACAGAAGCCTACTATGATCAGGGACTTTATCGATGATTCAATACCAACAACCCTTTTTCTGCAAAAGCACAAGAACCTTGCCTATCAGCAGTGTTTCCTTCCTGCAAAGTGCACTGAACCACTGCAAGATGCTTTCTTGATAACTGATTCTGCAGGGATTTTTTTTTGTAAGTCAATGGGCAGCCCAAGTTTGGTTTAATTGCTGCATATTTATTTATATTAATTCAATGCATTTAAAAGGCTGCTGTGGCCAGAACGGAAAGGAGGTTGTTACACCATCAAATATTTCTCCTGTAGGCTGACAAAAAGAAGCTGTCTCTTAACCTGATGGCAATGAAAGACAGCGAATGAATCATTGCTCGAGGAAACCAATTTATTTAGTCAGTCTGTGTCACTGTTATTTATTACTTGTCAGCACATGCTGTTAGTCCAATTAAATATAAAAACCTGAAGTTCTCTGCCAGCCCTCCCCCTACCCTCATTTCTAAAAACACACAACAAACAAGAAAAATGACATGAATCTGCAGTGCTAAAGCAGAACCCTTCGGGTTTATTGTGCTTCTCTTGTTTTAATTAAGCTTTGTTTATTAAACTTCTGGAGCTAAGGTATGGGGATTATTAATCTTCAGTAGCTAAAGATAAAATTGGCAGAGAGAGAAGACATTATAAAAGTACAGTTTAGAGTTCCCCACTGAGATACACATTAAAAAAATGAAATGAAGTAGTGAGACAAGTGTTGATTACAACACTTTCTCAATAAAAATACGGGGAGCTGCAAACAGTAAATATTTTCTCCCTTTTGCATACAAAAGAATAAGGAATGAAAATTCCTAATTTTTATATGTGGGCATGTATTTCATTGATAACATTAAGAATAAATGTACATGATATCTCACAATGTAGTCACAGATGTACAAAAATGTCACATACATTTCAGTGCTGCCTTTCCACCTACATCCATGTCCTTTGTTTCAGACTTGATGAGGGTAGATGGCAGAATCTTTGCTCCTCATGAGAGGATTCACTGTTCTTTGCTTAACGGTATAAATAACATGGAAAGCCTGCTTATAAATACAAACACAAAAGAAATAATATAAATATAAAATCTACTGGCCCATAGAAAATTTAGCATCTGGAGATTTGCTTATTACATATCATTGCTAAAGTAACAATAAATTAAAGTTACTCTACCCAAGACCCTTTTCCAACATTAAACAGTCTGAATTGCAATTCTAACCAGGTTTACATGTCGATTGTGTTAAAGGCTGCCCATTGATTCTTGACCCTGATTCCTGTTTTTGACAAGAAGCACGTATTATACCCCAACAGCCTTACGATCTGCCATTCTTCACTGACGACAGCTCTCACTTTGGTTAAGTTCATTCCCTTGGCTTGTTGATATTCTGTGAACAATACGGACATCATTGCCTTTTTCTGCAGCAAGTGGAGGTATAATGAGGGGTTCAGTGTCTCCCTGTTCTCCGTCTCTGTCGTTTATGGCTGAGCTTCCCAAATTTCAGTGTTAATTTAGGGCTGTGGCAGTGGAGTAATGCATTTTCAAAAATGGGTCCAATAGTGTTTCGGCCATTCAAATCTTTGACATGTCATACTTTTCATGAGACAATAAGAAACTTAGCGATTTTCATTTCTCAGTTCTTAGACAGGAATGTTTTAATTAAAACATCCCAAAGTAGCAGAAGTGCAAGGAACAGGATTCAGCAGACTGGAGTGATCCAAGCCTGCAAACAGACATAGAACCCTGCAGAGCCTCATTATTCTTGCTACAAGACCAAGATTTACCAACTGGAGATTTAGTAAAATCATGATCTACCAATTCCTGTATCAGTTTATTTCACAAAATGAGTAATTTACTGATGATAAAGGTCATTATGCCAGACATGTGTAGAAGCATATTCTTAAAACGATGAAAGCACAGATACTGTTGCAATGGGCTTTCCTGCAAAGCAGATGTAACTATCATATTTTTGAAAAGAATATGCAGATTAGTTAGTAAAACAACTGACAAAGCTCTTGTATAATGTCACCTGACACCAGTATTTGGCAAGAAGAGACATATTTGAATGGCTTAAATTCTACCTGATTCCCAATACCTAACTCTGTCTATTAGTGGGTTTTAGCTCTTTAGAGGTGCCCATGCAATGTGAAAGAAGAGGCTCAGAAATTTAAAGGGAACTTAGATTGCCTAAATAGGGCCCTACTATGGTAGGTGCCACCTATTTTAACTTCCTGGATAATAGAGTTGCTTACATCCACTGAGTATTTAAAAGGGTTAGTAGAAACTGAAGATAGAAAAGACATTACCTGCCTTTACAATGGCAGGAGGTCACTTCAGTTAATTTTCCAATACTTCATCCACCCAAGTTTCAGTGTGCCTCTATGTCAGTGTCCTGATGAGGCCTGAAAGCAAGTTGGAGGAGATATCAAACAATCTCAATTTCACTCGGGATGTAGAGCAGATGTCTTCCTAAAAAGATAGTTTAGGGAGTGCCTGTATTTGTGACAAAGCAATTCTGCAACCTGTAGTGACACAGGAACTGGTGCAGCCAAAGAAACAGGGCACAAAAGCAGAAGCACTGGGCTATGCAGTATACAGAAATTCCCCTTTATGGAGGAGAAAATGCTATGGTTGCTAAATCTTGGTGAAGAGCAACCTACATGTCCCCAATTCCAGTGAAGTGGGTTATGCACCCTAGGTCTGAAGTGCCACACAGGGATGGAAGTAACCAGGGTGCTGGTCTCAGCCTTTCCATTCATCCTAATGAGAGCATAGCTTCATCCTTACACTTCAACATTTCGTCTAAGTATACATACAACAAAATTTCCTTGCTCCTGTCTTAACATTTGGCTAAAATGCAAGTCATTCCCCTTTACTATTCTGTTCCCATCCCCTTTTTATATAGGGAAAAGTAGTGCTTACAACTTGTTTATACACTTGGTGTTCTGCTCTTTGTATGTCGCTCTTTGAAAGGGACATTGTTAAACCAACACAGCCCCCTAGCGTGGATGCAATTCAAAAGTTTGATTTCCATGCGATTATGAGATACTAACCAGAATACACGTGGTAACAATCACAGTGATTTTTAAAAACAAAACAAAACAAAAGACAATAATCAGAATTGTGTAGATTGGCAAATTTAATAGCTAAAGTAGTTTAAATTTGGAGCAGATCAGCTACCACTTTTTGAGTGAAGTTTTGCATCACTTCAACAAGGTAATTAAATCATGGACCTTAATTCTGATGCCTCATGTCTTGTAGACTGGAAGAACCTGGGGCATCACTTGTGTAAGCACCATTTTCAGCAGTTAGATTTTCACTACTTATTGTGTTGTGCTGACACAGCAAATAGGATCAGGATGCTCATCCAGGTGGGGAGGAGCAAAAGAACAGAATTTCCTGCTTGAATGAGCTTTCTGATGTGGTTCTCTACACCCCCACATAAACACTAGCTGGTTTTGATTTGTGTGTCAAGGTTTTGGTAGTGCTAGGGTTGCAGGGGCAGCTTCTGTGAGAAGCTCATAGAAGCTGCCCCCATGTCTGATGGAGCCAATGCCAACCAGCTCCAAGATGGACTCACTGCTGCCCGGGGCCAAGCCCCTCAGTGACAGCAGTAGCACCTCTGGGATAATGAATTTAAGAAAGTGGGGGGCGGGAAAGTGCACAGCAGCAACAGCAGCTGGAGAGAGGAGCAAGAATATGTGAGAGCAACACTCCTGAAGACACCAAGGCCAGTGAAGGAGGGGCAGGAGGTGCTCCAGGTACTGGAGCAGAGATTCCCCTGCAGCCCATGGTGCAGCCCACGGTGAGGCCGGCTGTCCCCTGCAGCCCATGTTGGTCCACGGTGGGGCAGAGATCCACCTGCACCTGTGGAGGACTCCATGCCAGAGCAGGTGGATGTTCCCAAAGAAGGCTGTGACCCTGTGCTGAAGCAAACTCCTGGCAGGACCTGTGGTCTCATGAAGAGGACCCCATGCTGGGGCAGGTTTTCTGGCAGGACTTGTGACCCCACGGGGTACCCAGGCTGCAGCAGTCCGTTCCTGAAGGACAGCACCACACAGAAGGGACATGCACTGGAGCAGTTTGTGAAGAACTGCAGCCTATGGGAAGGACTCAAGTTGGAGAAGCTCATGGAGATCTGTATCCCATGGGAGGGACCCCATGCTGGAGCAAGGGAAGAGTGTGAGGAGTCCTCCTCCTGAGGAGGAAGGAGCAGCAGAGACATGTGATGAACTGACCACAACCCGTGTTGCCCATCCACCTGCACTGCTCGGGGAGAAGACATAGAGAAGTCGGGAGCAAAGCTGAGCCTAGAAAGAAGGGAGGGGTGCAGGGAAGGTGCTTTAAGATTTAGTTTTTATTTTCTCGTTATCCTACTCTGATTTGATTTGCATTAAATTAAATTAATTTCCCCAAGACAAGTCTGTTTTGCCTGTGATGGGTAATTGCTAAGTGATATTTTCAACCCATGAGCCTTTCATTATATATTTCCTCACCCATGTCCAGCTGAGGAGGATGAATGATAGAGCAGGTTTGGTGGGCACCTGGTGTCCAGCCAGGGTCAACCTGCCACAGCATCAGTGGCAGAGGAGGGAGGAGACAAGTAGGCGTCCTGGGAATAAGCAACCTAACCAAAATGCGTTCATAGGTCCTCACCAGTATTCATATTCAGCTTAAATTTCTTTCCCAGTACTCTGTTTTTGCCTCTCTTTACAGACAGGCTTCAACATGTTTAGACTAAACAAGCTTTTCTAGTCATGCTTCATGTCTCTGTTCCTCTAGTGACCTCAGAAATCTTTGTCTGCCTTTGTTCCACTCCCAATAGATGTGTCTTTGATACAGACACGCAGAACTACAGAGTCTTCCAGGGTAGTAAAGCCAAGATTTTGTAAGTAAAATAAGACTCACTGGAGTCAGAAAATGGAAGATGTGATGCAAGTTCATAGATTTGACAATTCACAGTGTAAGATATTGATCAAGAACAACGTTGCAGAACCATTAGGTATAAAAGACAAAAACTCAGTTTTGAGTCTGAAAATAATCAAGACAGACCTCATGAAAAAAGACGACATTTTCTCATGTGCTTAAGAAAGCGATGATGCACTGAATGAACGTGTGTGTTTTCTTTTTTTTTTTTTTTAACAGAGGTGATTACTTGTGCTCTACAATTTAATAACCACGCAATATTTACACCTATGCTTTTGGGGTCTTTTTCCCTGTCTGCGTATAGAGTCAGTTTGATGAACTTGTATGTGACCAAACCTTTTTACAAGCTTCAGATTTTTCTTCACATTTTATGTACTCTTTTTACGTATTCAAATATAAATGCCAAGAAAGGCCCATGAAACATGAGACTTGACAAAGAAAAAAAAAATTAAATTTGGCCATAAATAAGGTAAACAAACATTTTTTCCCTCCATATATTGCAGATTGACCTAGCAATAAACATGAAGGTTTATATTACTGGGGCTAAACTGCAGGGCTACATAATCAGTTTTTAATTTGGTGTCTATGCTCCTAAAGTTATGCTCTTCTTGTTTCTGTTTCTGCATGAATTAACCACCTCCTCTCTGTTCCTGACTAAAGGACCTATTTCACAATTAATCTTCAATTATCATCTGTGAAAAGGGCATGTTTATCAGCATCAGTGATCTCATAAAGCTAAATCAACGCTTACAATTTTGAGATGGGCATGCAAAATGCCATATAACAACTCGCTACACACTTACGTGCACAAACCAGTTGCTGTTTTTTAGAAAACCCTTGACATGCTTTATCCGTAGATGAAAATGAAGTAACTTTGACAAGTGCTTTTGTAGACTAATATTTAAAAAAGGATAGTAATAACCAAGGAACTAGTCTACAATCTTTAAAGCACTGACCATGTAAGGAATCAGCGGGTGAGGAGACGTTTCGTTCCACTACAGGGTTCCTCCACAGTTGCTGCTGGTTGTGAAACCGTGGTCCCCCAGCTCCAGACGCCGCAGCAGAGGAGCGCTGCCAGTGCCACCAGCTGCCTCGCTCGGAGAGACCCACGGTGCGGTGCCAGCCCGCTCGTGTTTCACATGGCATTTCAGCAGCACCCGGCTAGAACAGCAGCACCTTACATCGTCTGCGCAGGTGATCTGCTTCCCTACGTGCTACCTACTTGGAAGCAACCTGAAGTCAGCGATCAAAACTTCCATTCACTGCGATTAATAATTACAATAACTTCCAACAGCCAAGAACATAGTTTATAATATAGCTCTAAAAAAAATAAAAAGTTACACAAGGCACTCTCTTAGGCAAAATATTTTTCTGAGAGCAAATACTGTAATGAAAAGTGTTACAAACAGAACTAATTCTTTCTAAGGAAATGCCTGTGATTTGTCTCTCAAAAGTGGCATCTTGAAGTTTAATTATTATTCTCTATGAAATCACCATAAAAACAACATGAAAACCTCTAAACAGAAATATAATACTAGATACTTTTGGCTCTCTGAGGAGTCACATCTTTTTATTTACCCAATACAAACACAATCAACCCTCCTCCTCAAAAAAACACTCTGCGTCATCTATAAGGACAGAAAAATTCATTAGAAAATATTCCTGTTGCATTCCAGAATGTAAATAGGATCTTTTTCCTTATGCTGACTGACATCCAGTGTATATTTTTTTTCCCAACAAAATGGTTGATCAAAAACCAGTAAAATTATTTTAAGGTTTCATAAATAATTAATGATTGCATTTTACATACAAATTGTCTCTTCCTCCAAGTGAAATATTAAATTTATTTTTCAAGGAAAAAATCAAAGAGATATTTAAAAGTGAACAACAAAACAGTTGTATAATAAGTATTTAAAATATACTGGAATTTTTTAACTGTGCAGTGATGCAAATCAGTGTAGGAATCCATATATGAATAACTTAGCTGATCTGGTTTTAACTTGAACAGCAATACTACAATATCCTTAGCACTTATGTAATCAATAACATGGTCTCTCTTATGATATATGTATATTTCATTTTATTTTGGTAAGCAGCTTAATTTAATTTTGTTGGAGTTCTTCTCGCCTTTTAATTAAAAAATTAATTGGGCTGTAATTACAAGTCTTCTCTGTCATATGCACAGTAAATCTGTTTCATCTTTGCCACACTACATATCAAAATTAACATATGCCACTTCTTGATACAGACCTTGAAATAATAAACTTTGACAGCTCAACACACTACAAAACGAGCTTCTAAAGGTGACCTGTGAAGCCAACAGGAAAGTGAAGCTTAGTTCAGAAATAAATGGCCTATACCTCCAGCACGCAGGCAGCAGAACTATGTTTTAACTTATCGTGACGTCTAGCAGTATTTCCTTGCTGCCAACAACTGCAAATGTATTGTTCCGTGACACCACTGAATGGACTTCCTACATCTGACTGTATCAGCTCTTCTGCTGATGTAGGAAACATATTTCTAATTAAACCTAATTTATATTCAGCTTTCCTGAGACACCCTCATTTATGCTTTACCATGGCATGGCTTCTGCATGAAGTAATCTTCTGCTGTTCAGTGACTGGCAGAAGCATACGGGAGCCACAATGGAGTGGGCAGTCAGCAGGGAGCCACCTCTGAGGGTGGTAAAACCACCAGTGTAGGGAGTACCAGTTCAAAAGGAAAGATACAGGTCTAGAAACATTTGTCCTGTCAATCAACTATTACTGTCTTGTACATTTTTCTTCAATATTAAGGACTGATTTTTGTTTATTCATATTGCTTGGGATTTTTGCAAGCCTCACCAGTGATATGGCAGATTGTAGAACTGGCAAATGAACCTTTACATAAAGAAGAGCTGCAAACAATACAGAAAAACTTTTTCTGTTGGTTGAGATACACAGGGTTGCATAATAGGACTGGGAAGCAAATGTCCTTGCAGGTGACCTTTTTTGTTTCCACAGCAGGAGTGTTGATCTGCTGGAGGGTAGGAAGGCCATACAGAGGGATCTAGACCGGCTGGATCATTGGTCTGAGGTTCAACAAGGCTAAGTACTGGGTCCTGCACTTGGGTCACGACAACCCCAGGCAGCGCTACAGGCTCAAGGAACAGTGGCAGGGAGGGATCTGGGGGTGTTGATTGACAGCATATGCCCAGGTGCCCAAAAAGGCCAACAGCAACCTGGCTTGTATCAGGAATAGTGTGGCCAGCAGGACAAGAGAAGTGATTGTGCCACTGTACTTGGCACTGGTGAGGTCGCACCTTGAATCCCGTGTTCAGTTTTGGACCCCTCATCATAAAGACATTGAGGTGCTGGAGAGAGCGCAGAGGAGAGTGATGAGGCTGGTGAGGGGCCTGGAGCACAAGCCTGATGAGGAGCAGCTGAGGGAACTGGGGCTGTTCAGCTTGGAGAAAAGGAGGCTGAGGAGAGACCTTGTTGCTGTCTACAACTACCTGAAAGGAGGTTGCATCATGGACAGTGTTGGTGTGTTCTCCCAAGTAGCAAGCAACAGGACAAGAGAAAATGGCCTCAAGTTGTGCCACGGAGGTTTACATTGGATATTAGGAAGAACTTCACATAAATGGTTGTTAGGCATTGGAACAGGCTGCCCAGGGAAGTGGCTGAGTCACCATCCCTGGAGGCATTTAAAAGACATATCAATGAGATTCTCAGGGACATGGTTTAGAGCAATTGGCAGTGTTAGGTTTGGAGTCAATGAGAAGTTCTTTTCCAACTAAAACAATTGTATGATTCCACGATCTAAGCAAAGCAGCAGTAAAACTCATTTTCACAGTCTCACATAGTTCCACTAGCCCGTGAATTTATAAGACAGCACATCTAGACTTTGCCAACTGTGTCACTCATTACCTGCTTTTGTTTCTCTGTACTCAAACAAATCACAAGTTCACTGAACAGCCAAATGTAATTAACTGAAGACAACACACACATGTTCTGAGACAGTTGCCTTTCGAATTGTATATATATATTCTAACTCACATCCTGCATTTCCTAAAAAATAATAGAAAAATGTTGTTGCTGCAGATAACTGATTACAGTCAGGTGAAATTTACCCAGGTCACTGCCATCATTTAGTGAATGCACACTGTAATTTTCTCATCTGTATTTAATGAAGGTTTCAGTTTATAATGAAATTTACACTGCACTGTTTTGCAACTGTTTTAGTCACAATACTGTTAAATCCAGAGGAAAATCATAGTTTAAGAAATATTTAAGAAGTTTGTTTCAAAAGACAATGCACTTGACTACCAACAAAGAAAGAGAAAAGGGTGGAAAAGGGGCTAAAAAGAAAAGAGTGGGGAGAAGGAGTTGAAAAAAAGGAAGGGAAAAAAAGAGAAAAAAAGGGTGAAAAAAGGAAAGTGAAAAAATAAAATTAGAAGCCTTCTAATAAAATTCAAGACATAATATTTGAATACAAAAATGTCTGCATATTATAAAACTGCATGTGGAAACTATCTATGCTACTGTTGCAAAGTATCTAATCTGGTTTCTAAATAACAACCAGGAGAAATATAGGAAGCAACAATACATAATTTTACTTAACAAGGACTGCATTCATAAACTTCATCCATTAAAAAAAAAATCAATTTCTGTGTGGGAATGTAAACAAATACACAGAAATATTTTAATAGGCATTTGATTAGCAGTCAAGTACAAAACCAGCAATAACTCTAAAGAAAATCAGAATTATTTTTATTGTTGTAAGAAGTCATAGCAGAAAAATTAATCCTATAATACAGTTTACATACAGAGAAATACCCTTGACAAGGATAAAAGTAGAATTATGATTTTAAAACCTTGGAAGAGACAAAAATGTCCTTTCTAAAAAAAGAAAGAATATATATCCTGAAATTAGACAGATTTTTCTATTTACAGGACTGTCACTATTAAATATTAAAAACACAAGGTCTTCTAAATAGTCTGGCTTGCTGAGTTGCCCTAAATATTATGCCAAGTATTCACAAAAAAAAGCTTTATAGTCAAGAAAAAACTCTATTTTCTTTATTTCATTTATGACACAGGAGACAGAACAGCAGTGGAGAGTGACAAAATTAAATGACCAACATTATAAAAATCCTGCTATTTGTCTGTTTCAGGCACTTTCGTAACTCTGAAAATAATATGGTTCAACTGTTTATTTGAAATGAAAAAATTTGTCCCTTTAGGAACTGAAGTTTCTGAAAATTAAGTATGCTTTTAAGTGAATCATCATTCATTTTGACTAGAATAGCTAAATTATGATGAGCTGGGCCCCAAGGAGAAATAAGCAATCTCAAATCCCATCACAGAACACTGAAGGCAGTCACATGACAAGAGACCTCTTCAAAATGGTATTTTTAATTAAGTACATATAAATCAAGTTTCTCAAGTAGTTTAACAAGTTACCAATAAATAAAATAGCTAGTAATTTATCATAGAACGGTTTAGGTTAGAAGGAACCTTGAAAGGCCATCCAGTCCAACCCCTCTGCAATGAGCAGGGATGTCGTTCACTTAAACCAGGTTGCTCAGAGCTCCATCCAGCCTGGCCTTGAATGTCTCCAGGGATGGGACATCTACCACCTCTGGGCAACCTGTTCCAAGGTACCAACAGCCTCATTGTAAAAAATTTCTTCCCCATATCTAACCATGGGGTTACAAAGAACTTGATTCTCCTCATCTTTCTGGAAGGAAACAGGTTCCCAGCATAGTTCATATACATGGTGCGACTCCTTGAGAAGATAACCCAGTACAAAGAGACCTGATCTCAGTGAAGCATTAAACCACTCTGCACGTCATGGATGCAGCACATGAAAGGCAATAAAACCAACTATCAATGGTTTAAGCCACAGGTCAGAATACACAAGAGGGTTTGAATGAGGAATGTCACACCCAACCCAAAAATATTTTGCCACTGAAGAAAACAGACATCACATCCTTCAAAACAAGTACTGAAAATTAAATCTAAATCTCAGGGCTGGTTTTTTACATCACCAGCTTTCATCAGAGCCTTAATAGCTCTGGCCCTCATCTCAAGCTCCAGAAGCTCCAGCTGCTGTGCTGATGGCTGAACATCTTCTGACGGAGGGACGGCTAAGGCTGCTGCTTTGGGCTCCTTTGGGCTGGACTCTGCCAACCCCAGTATCTCATTCACACTTTTTTCAATGTCCTTCTGAAGGTCATCTATTTGGCCAGCTCCACTTCTGACAGCGTTTTCTTGCACATCTGGACCATCTTCATTGCACGGGCCTTCTATGTCACTATCATATGCATCTGCATTTATGCTGAGGACATCACTATCTTCTCCCTTGCCTGCAACACAAATGTAACAATCACACAGTCGCCTGACAGAATCATTTTTCTTCCAACCATTTTTCTTTAAGCTTCTGCTTAAAGTGTTTCTCTGCAGATTAAAAGAGTGGCAAAAAGATCTATGAATTTAAAAAAATAATTCCTCCTCTTTTTCTCTGCCAACTTTTTAGGGTCGATTTAATTTAGACAAGTGTTAATGCATTTTTATGCCAATTTTGCAGTACAGCAAAGCAGCAGTACCAGGAAAATCTATTCCAGCCTACGGAGTTACATGATCTATTTTCCTAATTAAAATGTCATAAGGTTTCATATCAAAGGAAGCCTCTGCAGTGCAAAACTGATTACTGTTTATCTTTAAAGCAAACTTAGTTTTCAAAATGCAATTTTTAAAATGAGACTTTTAAACTATTTTATGTATTTTAAAAGGTGTCAGACACTATAGTCAGGCACTGTACAAAAAATTAATAGAAACTCCATTTATAGTGCAACTATTCAGAATCTACCACAAGTATTTCAGATGTATTTAACTCAGTAAAAACACAGGAAACTCATTGCATTGGCATTTAGCGCTGGCTCAAAGTTTAAGTTAATAAAAAAGAAACAGAAGGGGCAATGAAATAAAATAAAAGCAAAACTCTAACAGAACCTGAGTAACTGTTCTCACAATTTGGCTACAGAGAGACAACTGCTTTTGAAATACTGGACTCAGAAATTAGTCCTTCACCAACCTTTGTATCTGTGGAAACTTATGGTAGGATTGGTTCTTGCTTAAAATGAACCATTTATAGTCAGATGACAGTAAAGTTACTGATTCTAAAGGTTTTATAATTGGTTTTGGTAGTACCACTATCCAAAGGTATGGCTGTGTCCCTGTTAATTAATAATGAGGTTTTAGAGCTAAAGATCTATGGTTCATTCTCCTTTAAAAATATGGCAGAGCATGAAGACATGAAAGCCAAACTCTTCTCAGTACTGCATACTGGCAGGACTAGTGGCAATGGGCAAAAATTAAGTCACATGAAGTTCCATCTGAACACTTGTAAAGACTTTTTTACTGTGAGGGTCATCAAACACTGGAGGAGGTTTCCCAGAGAAGTTGTGAAGTCTCCATCCTTGCACATACTCAAACCTCAACAGCAGGTGGTTCTGAGCAGCCTGCTCTAGCTGATCTGCTTGACCAGGGGGATTGGGGTTGATGAGCTCAAAACAGCCCTTCTCACCTAAACGATTCTGTGACTCTGATGCTTAAAATTAGTATGCTGACATCTGACTTTAAAAGGTTCTCTTTCACTGAACTGTTTTGGTTTTTGGGTTTTGGGGGGGGTTTTTTGTTTGGTTGGGGTTTTTTTGGTTTTGTTTGGTTGGTTTTTTGGTTTTGTTTGGTTGGTTTTTTGGAATTGTTAGTTTCATCCATCCATCTCATTGGTTCCTGATCTTCAGATCTGCAGGGCTAGTAGCACTGATTTGCAAGGATTGCTCATCAACAATAAAATAAACAATACACTGGAAATCCAAGCAAGTACTTCCTCTGTGTGTTGCTCTTTTTCAATATCATCCAAGCTATAAAAAATTTGATAATGCAGTCTAACACAGCAAGGACCTATGATTTTAACACCTTTAACTAATCATCCTCTTACCCAAAGAGAACATGATACTCTGGTTGATTAAATCATAAAAAACAATTATGAAGCAACCACCTGCAACAGCCATCAGGTTCCCTTGATAATAAAAAAGTGAAAGAGATCTGCAGGGAATCTGTCAGTTCTAAGGTCACTCCATATAGTACAATGAGCAACATGTAAAGCAGGGCTCACAAAGCCATAGCAACCTGTTCCTAAAGTTTTGATGCTTTTATTATGACTCCTTCCTTCTCCATTTAATTCCCCTCACTAATTACTTCAGAAATAAACATGTTTCAGAAAGTCATTCCAAGACACATCTTTTAGACAACATTCTGAATTGTGAAATAGGAGTTGCAGGAAGCAAGTAATGTTAGACTTCTGCAGAAGAGAAATATGGCTTAAGAATTTGCAACATTCTTTGATCAGAAAAGCTATTTCTAACAGTTACTGCATACAGCTAGTCCAAATGAAAATAAACAGGCAAACATCTACAGTTCTAGTGCTTCATGCCCAGAATAATACTGGAAGTTGTTATATGGTGCTGACTTAATGACTGAAATAAAACAAATACTGCTGCAGGTTAAGAGAACTGTTTCCTTACACAGCAGGTACTCAAATGTATACAACTAACTTCCCTGCGTTTTCATTTTCTATTCTGCCAATCACTGTAGTACCTGAATGTCTTATCCACAGCATTTTTGCATTTAAAGAAGAAAATACACAACACAAAATGTTCATCCTCAGAGATTCAAAGATTTGAGTGTGTACTTCTACTGGCTTTGACTTCAAGAAAACTATACCAGTTATCAGGAGTGGTGGGTGTTAAACACCATTCCCTTGGACCACAGCTCTGCGCAATCTAAGCAAGGTATCATATATCAAGATTGAACAAAATGATTAAATTACAAGCAGTCCTTTGGCAAACCATTATTATAATGGATTTCTATGAATGTCAAAACAGGCTACTGCAGGCTCTTATGATCATCTCAACAGAAAATAAAACTGATTCTCAAAGAATTCAGCAAATGGTAATAGTAGTATTAGCAATCACCTACATACCAAGAAATTGAAATGACCGAAGATCCTCTTCAGCTGAAAAACTAGATCTGAAGAGCCAAATGAGCCTTGCAAGAGCTTCAGTCATGTTCCAGAAGCTAAACTAGCAAACTTAGAAGAGCTACAATTTGCTTCTAGTCACAAAAACCTCCAGTCTCACAGAATTAAGCAGCCAAAGTTCCTACAATGTCATCTTCAATGTTCCCCTCTCCTTTTCTGGAATTGGGACCAACAGAGAGGTTGTAAACCCATATCAGCTGCTTTGTAAGATGATGCTTCTTAGCTTTCTTTTGAACAGTAGCTGCAATCGCAATCAGTTATCTGGAATTAGTCACTGTCCAACACCAAGAAAACAAAATTTCAGCTTTCTCCACTACATACCTTGTTTTGATTCCTGACTTTCCAGCTTGTTGTCCTCTCTGAGAGAAGAAGTAGAGTCTATACTGTTGTCCTGTCTGGAAAGATGACATTTTAATCTACATCACTTACAATTTAAGAGAACTTTCTAAGAAACATTAACTTAAGAAATTATGTGCTGGTAGGCCTATAGGCCAGCTACAGTATGAATAAAGGTAAATGGAACATAGAGAGTGCTCATCTAAGCACTCGAGAACAAGCCTTTTTTTTTCCCCTTTGCTAGCCACACACAAGGATAAAGCAATCATTTCTACTACACACTAGCCTTTCAGAATAACAATCTTCTCTGGGAACCTCTCCATAATATTAGGAGCTCTTCTCTAAAACTCACATTAAATTGTGACACAGGCAAATGACTTGAAAAAGCTATAGTTTCAGTTGTATTCAAACGCTATTTACTGTTTTCTTTTGAAATTAACAAGTTGTTTCCATGAAGTTACCATCACACCACCACCACCCACCTCTCCTACATCACAATCTCATAGCTTCACAAAAGGACACTTTTTAAAATAAAATGCAACTCAGTTGTTAGATAGTATTCTGTATCAGCATTTCTCTATTTCTTCTATTTAAAGATTTCTACCCTTGACCTGCAAGGTTTCAACTGCTTTATACAAGGAATAAGGAAGAGATACTTCTGTGAAATGTTCATATTCTTCACACATTCTGCACGTACTAGTTACACAAACTGTGAAAATACAGTGAAATATACAGGAAGAAGGAAGGCAGAAGGACCCAGAATCAGGAAGAGCACAACTGCCATCTTTAGTGAGCATTTTGACAGTAGAATTGCCAGTTTCCCACCCTGAATGTAGGTGTGGCATTTGTTTCATACATATTAATATGGATTCAATGCAACTATCCTGCCTGTGGGAGCTAAACAGGGTAGCGGCATTCTGGTATCACGAATTCAAATATAATGACTTAAACTTTTTCAGGAATGGCCTGAAATCTTTTACTAAAATTGTGCTCTCAAAGATTTTTTTTTTCAGCTGTCCAACAGCTACATCAGGAGGGAGAACTCTGCAATACTTCTAGCCATCCTGGTCTGAGAGGCAGTTATGTCGATTGCTATTTCCTTTTCTGTAATAGCAAAGATTACAAACCAATAGGCTCTTTTTTTGGTCACTTTTTGTACCCATTGTAACACAGATGTGTATGGTAGCATGCAATAACTGATTAAGAAGAATGTGTAACTGTTTTCATATGCACACAGCACCTAAAAAATATATTTAAAAGTTCTGCACCTTAAATAAGGAAGGATAAATGTTCTGTCCAATGCCATTATAACTAACCAAGAGTAGACCATTTACTGTTACGCATTTTTCCCAGAACTCAGTGATATGTATCCTTTCAGTTTGCTTTCCTGCTTGGTCAAGAACTACTCTCTCAACCTTTTAACTTCTGTTGGACTTTCCATTCCCTGGCAGGGCTGAAAGAGACAGAATGGATACAAACCACATGTTCAAATAGCTTTGTTGAGTGGGAAGTTCTGTATATACAGCTAACTCCTTCAGAAAATTATTTAAACTTTGCCTCTTCACAAACAGAGTTTTATCATTTATTTTCTGTTCCAGTCATCAGTCTTGTACTACAAAGGCCAGAGGTGTTGCAAGATGGATTACAGCCCTCACCTTTTAGCTGTAAAATAAAGCCTAGAAATTCAACAAATAAAATTAGATCTGCTGTATGTGATAGTTTAGACACATTAACCAGAGTCTCAGTCTTCCTGCTGCCAGAGTGGAAAAGGAACCAGACAACATGGCATTACTATGTTCAACTTGTTAAGTGGATCAAGCAGACAACAGGCTGTGAGGAAAAGTTTTGCACTCATACATGCACCCATAAAGTCAGAGTCAGAGACGCACCCCAATCACCACACCAGTGAGCCTGCCCAGCCTAGCCCAGGGGGAACACCCTCTCTGCACTGTCACTGCCAGGCTCCTGACCACAGCCAAGGACCAAAGTCTAACTGGTCCTCTGCTTTGAGACAGCGTCAGACTCCAGGGTAGCAACATTTCCTCAACCACCTCCATTACTGGGTGGGGTTAAGCCTGAAGCCAGCACAGACCACCAGCGAAATCTGTCCATGATGCTATCACAGCACAACTTCCCAGAAATTTCAGGTTTTGCCCTCCTGTCACTTGCCAAGGCTTATCACACTCAGTTCTCTGTTGCATTGCTCCTGTCCATTAGGTTAGGCGCTTAATGGTGAGTCATCATCAGCACAAAAGTCCAGAAAGGTGCAGACGTAAACAGTGAGCACAGGAACCCTAGTGACCTGATCAATGCAGAGGGATCACCCTGCCCAAGTTGCTCCTGGAGCTGTGAAAGGAGATCAACCAGCCCATTTTCTGGGAATGAAACCTAGTAAGAAAAGTCAGCTACAGAAATCACCTTATAGGCTGAAGGGTGTTACTGTCTACAGGAGCAAGGGCATCTGTATAGGATGCCGGGGAAGAACACTTCAGCATTGCATAAGATGTACTGGCAGATGTTTTTAAGGGAAGTGTAGAAACGTATAGGGCAGTCTGAGATGTTTAGAGGAGGAACCAAAGGCGGGAAAAGGAATAGACTGAGGCACTTTGAGAAAGAACAAGCATGGGAGAAAAGAAAAAAATATCATAAAGGGCCAGCAGAGCATAAATAAGTTGCTGGTCAGTATACTTCTCTGGCCAAACCCTGGACCTGATCACCACAGTCTGCCCTGCCTTCTTACTGAACTCTGTTCTATTCTATTCTGCATATATATGCATGTGCATGTATCTAAGTGCCAACAACTGCAAAGGGAACCATAGGTCATAGGTGCCTGCAGGACTGTGCTGCCAGAAAACAGAACGAAAGACATGCACACTTCCTCAGGGAATTCCAATGTCATGCATCAGTGTGTATGCAAATGCATGTAATTCATCAGCAAACCTCAGGGTAGTCTAGCCAGCAAGTATGGGAGTCAGGTACCAAACAGGCTGTAAGATCAGAGGCAAAATTCCTCAAAGAGAGCAGGGTCTGCAAACTGAGGGACCATAGCTCTGCTAGACACACAAGAGATTAGCAGTGTGAGTGTCACCTACTAGGGACAATCCTAGGTCTGCACTAGCTATCAGAGAGGTGTTCACATGCAAGGAGGTCTAAGCTGCAACTGGAGTGGAGATGCAAACCTTGCAGGCTTGTGTGTCCAAGTGCCAATAGCTGGGGAGAGCAAGTGGATCTGGGACCAGCTACTGGTCAACAGATCAGGAAGGATCTATTTCCCTTTTTTTCCCCCACCTTCAGCAACTCCTAATGATTTGTTTTAGTTAGTCCCTCAACTCTTGACCAAAATAAGGTTGTGATATATCCTGCTCATCACTAAGAGCAAAAGCTGCTTAGGCTGCCCCTACCCCATCTTCCCTCATGCACACACACTTCATCATTTTGAGCTGAGTAGCCATCTCTGCACTGGACAGCAACATGTCACTTGGGAAAGACTGATCTTCAACAGATAGTATTCAGCCAAAAAACTTCACATCTCTGATATCACTCTGAGCTCCAACACCAAATTTCACTGAAGAAACTATAATCAACCCTCTGACAGAAAACTCAGAGCAACCTCTATGGTTCAAACACTGGTGGTGAAATTACCTACACCCATTTCAACAGCTACATAAAAAAAAAAAATCAACTGAGGGGAAGGAAAAAAAAAAAAAAATCACACATCAAAACTTGTTGTAAAGTTTCGCCCTGTTGCCTTCACACTATTACCAACTACAGTAAAAATCACAATTCTTTAAAGACTATTTCATGTCAGAAAAATAATTTTTACAACCCAAAAGCCCTTTTACAGCAAGTTTCACTCTTTCAGAATTGATTGGACTGTACTGCTGGCTAACCTGCAATACTTCATTTAACAGGTGGGCATTTTGCACCATCTTGTGGCCAAGCAGAAGCATTTCAGTTCACAGCTCAGTTTTGCTCCCAACTTGTTAATCTTGTTAAATTTGTTTGTTAATGAAAAATATTTTTTCTTAACTACCTATACTGCAGTATATATTTGAGAAAGGGTAGCACAACATCATGTTTCCAAACTATGAGAAGATAATCTAAAATTAAAGCACGGTATACAAATTTAATACCCTCTTCTTTCATGCCATTCTAGTATGTGACCCAAATAACTTTGAGCTCCCTCTGTTTGTCAGTCCTTAAAAATACTTCTCCCTCAGGATGACAGTTATGTTCAAAGTCACTCTTCCAAGAGAGAAACTCAGCTTTTTTAAATAGAACATTTACACACTATGTTCCTTCAACAGAAAGAAGATAGCTATTACAGTTTGTTGGTGATAAACGCTGTAAATTTAAATTTTCCCTATGCTAGCTTTTCATGTCAGCATGCTCCATACTAGTGCAATGCTTACCTGGGCTCAGGCACATGGATTCTGTACAGAACATATTACTTTCAGGAATCTGCATAGCCGTCAAAGAAATCTGGGTTTGAGGCTGATTTGGTACCACATCTTCAGCAAGATTATACAGAGTGAGGTAAGATAGCAGCACAGGTTAGGAAAAGGAGTACTGGTCAGAGGCGTGGACAGCCAAGGATTAAGAAAATAGCACTGTAATACTGGTGGCTAAGATTCCAAGCTTCAGTAGCAACCGCAGTTGGAGAACAGCAGGAAAAGTTTTGTGACAGAAAAAATATCTTAATGTACTGGACTAGAAAACAGTCTAACAACATGCTACAGTTGTGTTGATACTTTTCTTACACAGCTTAATTGTCATTAAGAAACATTCACCTAAGTATCCAGAGTGAGGCTTGAGATCAGTACCACTGTGTGGAGTATCTTAGACAGTCATCTTGAGTTACTGGAACGACCTTGACCAAAATAGAATGAGAAACCAGAATGTTTTTGTACAAGAAAAGATATTTACAATGTGTTAGCCAAACTGCCAGAGCACATGAAAGATTAAGAAAACCAATCATAAGAGAACTTTGAGCGCGTGGACAGCTGCCATAAGCCAATTAAAACAAAGTTAAACGTGTGTACAATAGCTACTAACTATAAATGTAAGTGCCTCATGAAAATAAAATGTCTTTTGGTTCACAAACACTAAGAGTCCATGCCTTTAATCCCTCACCACTGCTACTCTGACATACAGACAATGTACCTTCCTAAACTAAAATTTGCCTTTGCAGTTCCAAGTCTAAAAAATATTTCTAGAAGTCCCGAGACCTCAAAAGCTTCCTGTAAACTTTTGTTCCAATGGCGTATTTCCACAATAAATGAGAACTAAAATAATGAACAACAAGCAATTAAAAAAAAATAAAAAGGAAAAAAGTCCTTATGAAGTAGTGCTTCTCAGGAAATGCATTGCACGTGACAGATGCTAATCAAATAGTTTAATGAGTTTTAAAACGTGCAGTCTAATTACAGGTGAAGTCTGAGGACACCATGAGATCACAAGAAAGTGAACAGATGCCAAATGCTAATGTATCTGTTCAGTGACTCAACTAGCCTGCTCTTTCAGTGATGCCAAATGGCGAAGATAAGCAAGTAATCCTAGAGGGGTAAATATCAGATGGCAATTGCACGGCTCTGAACAGCCCAGTACCCAGCAGCAAAATATGTTAAAATAAGGCAAGCCTTTAAATCTGCTAACCTTTCTAAAACAAAACGAGAAAAAACTGCACTCATGACTGCAAAGCAGTAAAAAGGCTATAAACTCTTAAAAGAGCGGATACTAAAACTGCAGATTCGCACAATGAAAAAATAAGCACATTAGAGTTTCAAAGTAAAAGATCATTTACTCACATTATACCAAAGAGCATATGATCACTATAATATTATCATGCTCGTTCTTTCAAGACATTTTATTACTACAGCAAACAATTTACTTTCAGTCCTTCTGTTTGGAGGGTATTTAAAGAGCCAATTCAGGGAACAGCAAAGAAATAGCTCAAGAACATGCCAATACCTTTTGAATGAGATTGGGAAAATATCTGCTTGGTTTTGCAGGACATTAAATGGCTAACTCGTTTCAATTAAATATCTGTCATTTAGTTGAAAACTTGGTACACAGCAATTTTCTTGCTTTAACAGTATTACACTGCAGACAGTAACACGGAAACAATAACAAAAATCTGAGAACTGCACCTACACAGAGCTTGCAAGTAATGAAGCAAATCTATTGTTAACAGCAATTTCCAGCTACTGGCAAACACAGGCCCTACTTCTTCAGCTCTTCTCTATGCTTCTTCCAGGATTTCTAGTGTTTAACTTCGTCTGTTATTTTGTCACCAGCTGTTTCTAAGTGTTTTACATACTAATGGAAGTATGTGAAGATTTTACAAAACTGAATTTTAGGAAAAACCTCGGGACTTCTGGTTCTGGTGGCAGAATGAGAATATGTACATCAAGAAAAGGAAGGTTCGATTGACAATTACAGATGTAATACAATCCAAAAGCTTCAGATAAAGATCTGAATCGTGCAGTCTTCCCTGTACCTGGAGAAATTTGTTTAAACCCCTGCTACTTTTAGACTGTACAGACAGGAAGCAGGTCTTCAGAGATAGATAAAAATTCACCTATTTTGGGGAAAAAAAATACGCAGTGTGAACTATAGCCTTCTAAGAAAGTCTCTATATTTTGATACACTTGTAATTTCTTCAGATGTATTGATTTAAGCTTTCTATCTATTGATATAAGAATATTGCTGAAGGTATAAGTTTCTCGAGTTTTATTTCTTCTTAAAAGACAAGGATGAAAGACACAAACCGGTATATTTCCAATCAGTTAAATTTTTTACTAGATTAACTAATTTTTAAGACTAATTAACTAATTTAACTTCTTAACTAATTTTTAAGACTTGCTATTCACATTTTCCCTTCCCACATATACATGTCCATGAAAACAATTAAGACATGTTGGATTTAAAACAAAAAAAGTTTTAATGTTGTGTCATTAATAGAATGCAGAAAAAAGTGGTCATTTACAAGAAAACCACAAGTAATGAAGACAAATGGGAAGAACCAAAAGCAAGAACATAAAAAAATAAACCGCCTTTTTCATTCTGAAAAGTCTTTTCCCATGGCAAACAAATTCACCCATTTAAACTCAATTATAATTAAAAATGCATTAATGATTTCAAACAACCAAAATTTAGCTTAGCAATGCAGTTTTTACTTTTTCTTCACTGTTGCACCTTTAGCCTCCCTGCCTACTGACTGTCGCGTTTCAACCCCAGCTAGCAATCAAAACCATGATAGTCGTTCACTCACTCTGCGCACACACACCCCTCAAATAGGGGATACAATCAAAAGAGAAGGGAGAGCACATGGATAGAGATAAAAAGTTTAATAAAATAACAAAACAATACTAATATACTACTAACACTAATAATAGATATGTAAAATGAAAATAAAATATAAAATAAGTGATACTCAGCGCAACTCCTCACGAACCCCATCCACATCAAGCAGCCAGTCCTAAGGAGCAGCACCTGGTCCCAACAGCTGATGCCAGAGACAGAAGGGAGAAAAATGTAGAAAGGCCCAGAGGCCTCTGCAAACAGCAGGATGGCAAAAAGCTGAAACAATGAAACTACTGAACAGAACTCCACTGAAACGGAGCAGAACCAGAATGGATCTCCCCAGTCAGAAAACCTGACTCTTGGCTCCCAGACAACAACTAAGATAGCAGTAAATTCTTACATTCTCTTTGTTCCAACTCAAAACCACTGGAAAGCTACTTGGGGAAAAACATTAATTCTGTCCCAGGGAGTTATGTTGTCTCCAAACTTAATCCAAACAATGACCATGCTAGCTACAAAAAAGAAAAATTTCTAACTAGATGAAGAAAATTAACTCAGTCACACCAGCACACAGACTTCTTGATGTTCTGGCTGAAACACAATTTTATGAAGTTCTGCAAACTTGCATTTATATTTACTTACACACAGGTTGTGAAAAAATTAACCTCAACACTCACAGATTAGACCTATATAATAAAAAGGGCTCGTGACAGTTGCAAAAGCATAATATTGCTCTACTTAGAGAGCACTGTGCTTAATGATTAATATAAAACCTTGTTTTTCATATTTTGCCCTACTCCTTTTTTCCCTCTATTATTCAAACAGCTTTCTCTTTTTCTTTTTGTTAAAGCTTGCACACAGCTGAATCTATAAGCCAAGGTTCTGAGAAAGCATGTGTGTAGCATACTATTTTTAACCCACTGCATGAAAAATGATAAAAGCCACCATTCCTACACCAATGTATCTTGTCTGGCCACTTCAGACAGGTCTAAAACATTAAACTATCAGGATGGAGACAGAAACACAAAAACCAGGGACACTTAAACCATTCTGTTTGTCAAAGGATGCAATCTGCTCTATAACTTTGATCAACATATCTCAGTTTCTGTTACTTTTTTTTAAACCATTTCTTCTTGATTTTGCTGCCAGTTAACTGTTCACATCTTTCTCATCAGTGATGGAAGGTGATGTAGCTTTGTCAGTTTTTCATCACTGCAGCAACGGTTAAAGAACTTGGTCGGTTTTAATTCTGCTGTACTTCAACACAGCTATGAGCAAAGGTAGACAACACAAACTCACTTTGGTCTACTTGCTGCTTATGGCTGGAATATTATCTGCATAGTGTAAAAACAGTAGACTTCCAAACTGCAATTTAGATTCTATAGATGTTGTTTTCCTGTAACTTTCCTACTTGCCATGGGCAAACAGGTTAGGTGTCTTCAGATACCTACTAGTTAAAAAACGGTAAATCCTGCTTTATTTCTTTAGCAGATATTCTTTTACATAAAGAGACCTGATATTTAGTGTATGTTGTAGCTTTTGAAGTCTTTATTTTGCTTTTTTAAATAGCCAGCAGAAAGCAATGACCAAATTAAGAAAAATAGGCCCATAAACATGTACTGACACCATTCACAGACTATGGAAGCAAAAAATTACAAAGTTGGGGATACAGTCACAATCAGCTCGAAACGGAACCCTAGAAGAAATACCGTCAGAGGGTATTGAAACTGTATCACATGAGAGAAACTGAAACATCACTTAACTTGGTGTCACTCCATTTTCTCATATTATTTGTATGATGCATAATGAGATGAGAACAAAAAAAATTACTTCATTCAATAACTTCCTAACTTGTTCTGAATCAAAGACAGGATCAGAAAACAGATCTCTGTTAAATTAAAAATACTAACCAGAACATGAAATTTGGATTATGATCACTACCTTTCTCATCCATTTGTTCCTATTTAGTAAGTTTAGATGAACTAATCAAACCAGCAACTAAGAGGTACTTTAATCTCCCCAAACATTGGTATATTGTCTCAGAGGTTTATTAAGTTTGTGCACTGAATCTGGGGACCAGCTGTAATCAGGTCAGCAATGAAAACAGAAAAGCTTTTAATTTTGTCTTCTACAAGCACGTTCTACATATAAAATTTGATACACGGTGGGTAATAACCAGTAACTTCCTCTTCCCCTACACTATTTCCATAGAAACTGCCAGAAAGAGCTCACCAGTTCAAGAAGTGACTTAGTAAAACACTACACAAGATTTGTCTTTAAAAAACAGACAAGCATTTTAAGAAAAGGTTAAAGAGTGTTGGCCTTTACAAAACTGACAGATGCCAACCTAAGGATAAGAAACCAGAAGCCACTGTTCTTGAAACTCTAGACATTCTACAACATACCTAACAGAGAATATGGGATCAGATGAGTATCAGCGCTGCTTCAACTGGGGCAGGAATAAGGACCAGAAAGAAAGGTGGAAGAGAAGAGATACATCTCAGCTGAATTGAAAATACACTTAACACAGCTCACTACCCTAAGTAGGAAGAAGTTACTCAACCTGCTTTAGCTCACTCAAAGAGGGTTAACCTAAACCATATTACTTCAATTCTGCTGCAGGTTACGAGTACACACATGCTCAATTAGCACAACTCAACTGACAGGCAGTAACAGCACTATGAAACTCAGCTATGTGCCCAAGACACATTTAATATTATAAAGTGACAAAGCCATGTTTTTCAGTTTAGTGCTTGCTAGCAGTCACAGCTCATTGGCATTCAACTAAGATAATCACATAATTAAGAGTATAGTGATGGGGTCTTTCAACATCACATTTGATCATTCCTCATGAAAAGTCCCTGTATTGTTTAGTATCTTCAAATTAAGCTTTTAAATGTTTTATCTTTTACTCACTGACGGACTGATTCACCTCCAGTCTTGTCTCCTCCATCTGTCTCCTCCTCAGTATCAGAATCAGCTCCAACCTTGCCTAAATATACACAGTTTCAAACATGAACACTTAGGCAGGTAATACAATTAATGCTATATAGTTAGGCTTACTCTTAATTAATTGCAATCAGCAGATGTTCTGAAATCAGACTTACTCAAAAACAAAAATCTTACTTGTGAGTTTTCTGCTAGTCACATGGCTGACATTGTTCAGTTACACTGTATTACCAAAAAAACCAGAATAGCTATTGCTAGTACAACACTATAGGCATTAAAAAGAAAGCATAGGAGAATAGAATTAATAGAAGGTATTCTGCAGCATTTAAGATTTGAAGAGTTCCATTCAATTGAGAATAGAGCAATGTATTTACAAAAGAAATTGTACAGCCCTTAAATATCAACTGGAAATTCAATTAGATACTGAAAAGCTGAAATGTCATATCCTTAATCGACGTACATGGACTGTGTGTCTCAGCAAAGCACAAGGATCCATCAAGAATCCTTTAACTACACCGAATACTGCAGTGCAATTGCTAATACGATTAAAATGGTTTTCAGTGTGTCAGATTTCCCCTGCAGAGAACCAGGAGGCAACTTAAATGTCAGTTTACCTAAATAATGGATTTCAAACAAGATTTCTAGACTCCTAGCTTTGTTTTTTCCACCAAGTCAAAAGCTTTGTTCTTACTTTGGGTACTATGGAAAAGTTGCTACTATTGTGTTCCTGAATCTATCCCTAAGAGATTCTAAAGAAATGGATTATTTCATCCAAGCTTAAAAGATCAAAACCAGCATACATATATATATACACACACTATGTATATACTATTAGCATGTGCCTATATGAAACACTAATAAATATGTACACTAATACATAAACACACTAATATATACTTATTCATATGTATGTGTGTTTATATATTTACGTATTAGTAGCTAGATATTCAGTGAAAATCCTGTTTAGAGGCAGACTATTCTCTGGTGTGCAGTGGTACCTAAAAGTTTTGTTCATACCTTCAAGTATCTTCAACAGTTTTTTTTCAGATAACAGCTCCAACTGCTCCAAACAAAGCCTTTTGATTTCATCCATGGAACAGCTCTAAGAAGACAGACAAGACAGACCACAAGCTACTAAAAATTTCTTAGGACAGAGTAACTATGAATGTAAGTAGTGTTCCAACTGTTCTGAATGAAGAGCTAACTCAGATTGAAAGTCCCTTCCCTATTCTGACCTGCATTGATGCAACTATTGAAGAACACTAGGCAGGCATTTCAGTTTTGACAGCTACCAAAAATTGTGTCTGTATTTTTTTCTGAAAAAATAAGCAGTACACACTATGAGTTACTCAACCTATGGCTTGGAGTTTTCACTGCAGCTGTATCACTTAGTAGAAATAATGAGCTATCCATGTGAAGCACAAAACAACAAACATTACATAAAAGATTAATCCTAATTCTCCATGATTTGGGAGCAGATGGATTACATAATTAAGCTTACAAAGCCCAGAGACAACTGTTGAATCCAAGTCCAGGAACTGAAGCAAACACTGCTATTGATAACACACCAACAGCTGTATTACATAATAAAGAAAACCTAAGAAATATGCAAATTATGATCCATTTCTCATGCTTGAAACATACTACATGCTGCTACACATTTTATAGGAATTCCGGTTACCCTTACAATTTTTGTACTATTTGGTGTCCTCTTGGTGAACTAGAGTGATAATTTGACACTTTCAAAATGACCTATGAGACCACGTATGAGCACCAAAATCAGAAAACGCTGAGGATATTGTAACATTCACAACCTTACTGCAGTTTTGGCTCTACACCAACAGGCAACTTCCTTTCAAATTCAGTAATGCCTCTGCTTCCAGCTGCTCCAGACCTCTTTTCTTCTCCCAGAGACGAGAAGTGGATGAGACTGCATGCAATTCACTATGTGTTTAAAACACAGAAGTCCTGCCTCCCTTATACTAGCAATATGACTCATAAACATAAAAATTAAAGGCAAAAATTTTTAAACTGTTACAGAAATGACATTTTACATGCAGCCTCTTCTTCTGTACAGGCTGCTAGTTCAATTTATTTTTACCAAGTCCTGCAGTTCACAAGCCTTAAAAAAGAAAAGTGTATGTTCTAAGCCAGTAAAACTCTAGCAATACTAACACTGAAGTCCACAGAAGCTACAGCTTCAGAAGCTTCATGAAGGGGTTTTCCTGCCTTATCTCAGACACTGGTTTAACACCATAGAAAGGAACTCAGCTGACACAAACAGAAGTAAAAATTTATTAACAAATAAGCATATTTATTAGTGAACAACACTACTGAATTTACTCCATGCAATTATGAAATTCTTTTGGCATATAACTAACCAGTACAGACAGATGGTATAAAAATCGGCAGTCTACAGCTCAGCAATGTCTGAGCAGTGGAAGAAAAGAGTAAGATGGAATATCTATATCAGATCTTTAACAAGGCTCACTGTCAGAGATTTGATGTAATCTTTAAGAAATATGCAGGCAGCTTTTAAGCTGCAAGTCCACCTAACCTGAGAGATGTGCTTTGTTACACAAGCATTCAAGTTTTTAAAAGGTATAAAAAAGGTAAGTGTATTTCAGTACCTTTAAAATATCTGGCAGCATCTTCTGTAGTTTTTTCTCCCCTATGACACAGAAACACTGTTGAAGCATTTCTTTTTTGTCTGTGATGTAGAAACTGACAGGTTTGAGTGACACACTGAGATCTAATCCTCCTTCTTCTATATCACTGGGTTGCTCAGCTTCTTCCACTTTTTCTCCAGATGGTACACTGCATTTGGCTTCCTAAAAACAAGGAAAGAAAGTACAGTTTTCAAATTTTCTAGTAAAATAAAGAATAAGGAAACTTACAGCTTCATTTGTGCTTGCAATAGTTTTCCCTTCATAATTGCAAGGGACATCTTAAGGGGGACTTCTGAGATTCCAATAGTGTTTTAGTTTGCAAGGTAACTGCATTTTTGGTTACTGAAATCAATTATGCAAAACCTTGAAGAGGCAAGAAGTAGTTTTTAAATATTAACTGGAAAATACTACCTGCAAATACCTAGCTGCTGCTTATAAAAAAAAAGCATGCTATCAAGCAGAAGAAATCCACCTCTCTGATTTGCTGTGCAACTAAACCGCTAATTTCATAATTTATAGCTGAAAAGAAGAAAGTTGGCATAAAATTCCTGTGTGGCACAGCCTTCTGAAAATAAAAGAGGTCTTTGCATCAGAAAATATATCTTCCATATATCTGTGGAAGACCTGTCCAGTTAAGGAGATTAAAAATAAAGCTAGAAACACATTTTGATTCACTCAGGAGTGTGTGCCACACAGATTTTTGCACCAACACCTCCCAGAACAGGCTCACAACCCTGGATGCACAAGCACCACAACCGGGGCCGCCTCTGAGCTTGCGCCCCGCGTCTCTGACACCCCAGAAACACAGACCGGTCTCCTCAGGGAGAGGCACGGGGAGCACCCCGGCACCGCTCCCGCTTCGCCGCGCCGTTCTGACGGATTTTCTCCCCGTGCAGCCACACGCTGACGGGCTCCGGCGGGGCCTGCGCTGCGGAGAGCTGCGACCACCCGGCCGAGCGCGGGCACGGCCGCCTACCTCCCGAGCCCGCCCGCAGCGACAACGGCCAGGCCTCGCTCGCCGGGGCGGCCCGGAGGACGGGCCCGGCAGGCGGTGAGTCGCGCCTCAGGAAGCACAGGCGGGCCCGAGCCCCTTCGCTCCCAGGCGGAGCGGATAAAGCAGCGGGCAGAGCCGCCCGCCCCTCCTTCCCGCGCTACCTCCGGGGCACCGTGGCTGGACTCAGTGCTCCGGCGCTTCCTCTCGCTGCCACCCGGCCCCGACGCTCCCTCCGGACAGCAGGAACGCGAGCGGCGCCGCTTCTTCTCCTTGGACGACCGCCTGCCCGGCATCGCCCCGCCGGACAGCGCCGGGGCCGTCACATCCGCGCGCCCAACGAACAGCCCACGCGCAAAGCGAGGCGTGCTTCCGGCAGGGCCCTAATAGGCCCGTCTGGCAAAGCGTCCCGCCCCTTCCGGCGGGGTGGGCGGGCAGCCGTTGGCGGCGTCCGGTAATGGTGGGGTTGGTTTGATGCTGGCGTGTGGTGGGAATGGAACTGTTCCCAAACGTAGGCAAGCCGCTCCCTTAAAGAAATATCTGTGATCCTCCGTAATCACTGTTTAATCCTGGCCACTTTTCCCAATAATCGGAAAAGCTTCGTTCTCTTTCCACGGCAGCTCCTTGGAACCAGAGATCCTGTCTGAAGCCTTTTGGAAACCCACGTAGATGACAAAAAAATCAAAGAAAACTCTTGTTGTCCAGGTAGCACTGTCTTCATGCTCAGGGGCACCTGCAAAACATCTGATTCGATTTGCAAGATGTTCTGCCTGGGGGAAAAGAAAAAACAAAAAACTACCACCAACAACAAAAAACCCCACCAAAACAAACTACTAACTTTAATGCTGGCTTGTCTAGTCTTTGCTACAGTCCATACGGTCTGCCCAGCAGAGAGACATCTGACTTATTTCTCTGTTCCAGAGAGAACCTGTCAGATTTGCTTAAAAATGGTTAGAGCTGCTGTTCTGAGCCCCTGCTTTGAAGCTTTAAGCAACAGGTTACACACCACAGTAAACACCTTAACTTCGCTCCCATGTAACCTTTTGTACGCAGAAGCTTATTATTAACGATTTGGTTGATGTATTGCTGACTTACACTGAGACATGCTCTGTTAAAAATGATTCAAGTGTGGAAATATCCATAAGGAAAAAAACAAACATCCATATCCCACTGAATGCTGACGTCAACAATAAATTTATTTTTTCTGTGATATTTCATGAGTATTGCAGAAGTGTGACACTACTTCTCACATGATGAAACCAAGTAGGAATCATAGCAGAGAAGCCCACTGAAGGCAGATTACCACTCTGTGCAGTTTGGTAAGTCACTGATCAGACGTCAGCCACCAATGCCAAGATTATCTATGAAAGGAAATGCCAATTAAAGAGGATAATTATGTGAAAATAAAGACCAGGGTAGACAAATGTCCATCATTTAACATAAAGAATTTATGTAAAGAACCTCCTTTTCTATGCAGAGACATGGAACAGTTTTCTTCTTTATTTACTGCACCAGAGTGTCCATTTGTCTTTCTTCTGGATCTGTTTTTTTCCCAAACACATTGCCTTCCAGTCTGATATATTCCACACTGTGTTGGATCTTCAAACAGCATTGGTGATACTGTCCCATTTAGGTAGAGATCCACTGAATGCAAGTTGTACAAAGCTAACGGTGATCAAAAGCGCTGTGGCCAGATGATAAAAAGTAATAAACTGTCAACATTTATTGCAGGGCAACAATAAAGTATGGCAGATGCTCTTTATTAATGTCCTCTTCCCTCCGCCTCCTAAGGAAAGGGAGGAAAAGTGAGAGAGGCAAGTTGCAAAATTTAAAAAAAAAAAAAAAAGGCAAATAACACTAATAATTAGAGAAATAATAGAAAATATTCAAACTCCATATTTAATGTCCAGAGCAGCTGCGGTGCCTGCAGCAGGTTGCAGCTGCCAGGCAAACACCAGGAGTCCTGGACTGGATTCCGCAGTAGACAGGAACTGGATACAGGGATGCCCAGATTGGCACCTGGATCAGGATGGCCGGCAGTAGAACAGCTGGGGTCTTCTTCAGGGGCCGGCCATGCACGAAGAGAGCGAGACTACGACGTGCATGACACGGAACACCTCAGTCAATTTGGGTCACCTATTCTGTCCACTCCTCCCTGTTCTTTTTAAGGGCTTCCATTCTAGCTTAGAAAATGCCAACAGAAGAATTGTATCGTCTACTGAGAAGCTTTACATTCTTAGCACAAGACACAATTTCTCTTTAAGCGGCTCTTGAAATCTCTCAAACATACTTTTACTATTCCTCCAGTGAATCAAATCAGGACCACTTAGCACACGGATCAACTCATTTCAGGTTTATTTCTGTAGACAGCAAGACATCTCTGAGTTCTGTGCTAAGCACATACTCATTTTCAATGTCCTCTGGTCTCAAAAGTTGGGACACCATGGACCTCCTGCCTGGCACATTTCCTAGGAATAGATTTAACATCCTTTCACTGAAATGGAAACTTCATCTTGTTGACATTCTTTAGGTTTTCTAGTTGGTGGTGATCTCAGCAGCAGATTTTGTAGTACAGTTGGGTATATTTCTGTTTATGTACATGCATGCTTATGTGTACCACAATGGAGTTTTAGGAAGTGTCATTTAAAACAAGCAATAGTGATTATTAATTTTCAAGATAACACTGACAAAAAGAGAGTATTTAGTTGTCATATGTCAGAAGACAGAAAAAAATGTCCACTGCTTTGTAAGAGATGTTTCTCTCCTTTTTGCACTCAACCTGTGTTAGCACATACCCAGTTTTGCTAGCTTAGCAAAATCCTTGCTGAAAGCTACTGCAGCTCTGCATGAAGGCATAAGAACACCAACGTGCTTTTGTGTCAACTGGAAAAAAAAACACCTTTGTTGTAAGATCTCACAACATACTGTAAGATCTTGCTGTGTGTTGTACCTTTGTTTTTTTTTTTCCCCCATCACCTCCTTTACACATTACCCCCATTGCCTGTGCTGCCACTGCCTGTCTCTCCATATACAGAGACAGACACTCCAAGGACAACTCCTCTGGGGGTGGAATCTGATGTCCCCTTCTCCCTCTGTTCCCTCAGACAATGCTAAATAGTGGAACAGCCTGGTATCACAGTACCCTGTAGCAGCAGCTGTACTTCAAATATTCCTGGCCTACTTTGTGTATCTTGCCTAACGTGTAATGCTGCGGTCCCCAGATGAAGGATATTTGGTGTGTCGCATCATTTCCCTGCAAATTTAAGTTAATTTTGTAGTATCTCTTAATATACCATTTCTTGAAGTTGCAAGAGTATGTTTATTCATATAAACATTAATTTTTGGTCTGGAAAATTCATGACAATTTTCACGTAAAGAGGTAATCTGTAACAGAGCAATCCCACAATAACAAAACAAAAATATTAGATGAGTATAGATTTCTTAAAATAGCACAGGTACAAAGACAGTTAAAAGAGCACAACATTAAAAAGCGAGTTCCAAGAACAATTGTATAGTAGGCAACCAAAATTCAACAGACAGGCACATTGTTTCACAGACAGGTTTCCTAAAGGTACCCTCTTAAATGTTTTCCCAGGAGGGGGTTGATCTATTGTTAAGCACTATAAATCCTGAATAATCTCTTGGACTGCTGTATACATGAACCTGCAATGGATCAAATGAGAGAACCTGTGACTAAGGCCGTGATCAAAACTCTGAGAATACATATCTGGAAATTCACCAGAAGTATGACAGTACAACTGTGCAACTAAGGATCTAAGAAACAAGGTTTGCTGGAAGTTATGTAGGTATGTAGTAATTCAGACAGTTTGGGTAGATGGAGCAAAATAAGTTACAGCTCTCAGTCACAAAATCTGGCACAGATGAGGCAGACTGGTAGGTATCATGTAATGAAGAACCTATGTGCCGTAAGATCTCAATTTTTTTCATGTTTTCCATTCTCTTAGTCTAATGAAAAAATGTAACTTGAACACTGACCATCTTGACTTCATCTTAATTCTAAACCAAAGTGCAACATTTGCTGGAGTGGTAGGAAATAACATTCCCCTTTTGTGCTGAACATCTTGAATCTGCTGGAATAGCTGTAAAATATTATTATCCCCTTTCAGAGTCACCACAGTTATTATGTTAAAGCTACTTTGTAACAAGACTTGACTTTACATTTTTACAGTTTAGAATAGAATATTTCAGTTGGAAGGGACATACAATGATCATCTAGTCAACTGTCTGACCACCCCAGAGCTGACTAAAAGTTAAAGCATGTTATTAAAGGCATTGTCCAAATGGCTCTTAAACACCGTCAGGAATGGGGCATCAAGCACATCTCCAGGAAACCAGTTTCTGCTGCTTAGTCTGTTCTCTGCATCTAAATTTCTCTCTCAAAGATGACTTCAATGAAAAAAATAATCCAATATTTTACAACATACTTTAAACACTTGCTATCAACCAGAGGAGTATTGCTGTCATTAAAAGTCATGTAAAAACTTTTGTAGAACTTCAAGCCATTTTACAAGATATTCACTTATCAGTGAAGCATAACATCTATATGGTAATTAAAGATCCTACCCTTCAAAAAGTCACCTAGTTCTAGGTTAAAATCAGTAAGAGCCATAAAACAACGAGGTTTCAAAAAGGAAGTGGAAAAAAGCTGATGGAAATTAGGTAAATGTTGTTTCCTTACCACCTTATTTGACCAGGCTTAACATTAACCAATATTAATTAATAAGCTAGTGAAAAACACCATTGAACACAACTGTTCTCAAGGCCCCTTCTCTACTGGCAAAAAGCATGGTCAAAAGACAAACTCATTGGGCTGAAACATAGAAATGTGGTTGGGGTGGGTGTCAGAGTTGACAGTCACTGATTCACAGCCATCTCCTACATTTCCATCTAGATGACCTTTAAGTACTGAGATGGTTTGACTTCTTGGTGATCTATTTCCACGGTGGTAGATGCCCCATCCTTGGAGACATTCCAGGCCAAGCTGGATGGGGCTCTGAGTAACCTGATCTGGGTGAAGATGTCCCTGCTCATGGCTGGTGGGTTGGACTAGATGAGCTTTGAAGGTCCCTTCCAACCCAAACTATTCTATTTTAATCTGAGCTACGTCAGGACTTCCTGCAAAGATCCTGCGCACTGTAGACTTCAGAAAAGCAGCCAAATGACAAATGGTGTAAAAACTTTTATTTGATGTGTATCTTGCAGCAGTATTTTCTCATAGTCTGTCACAAAATATGAACCAAATCATCCTTTTTTCTGCATACACTGTGTCTCCCAACTGCTAAGTAAAACAGACGATTATAGCAGATTAAGAACAAACCTACAGCATTCCTTTACTTTAGCAGGTTCTGATACGGAGGCATACTTTTTTATTTGAGAGTCAACTCCAAGAGACTTAGCTAACTGCACAGCATTTGTATCATCACTGATTAGCGTCCCAAGGGCCACGAGCAGTCTAAAAACAGCTTCAAAGTCTTGAACTACTTCCATAACTGTGCTGATTACTGATAAACATTGAGCTTTGCCCTCAATGTTGTTGACTTTATGTAAACATACAGCATAGTTCAATGTCAGTGTTGCAAGCGCAATGTGAATATTCTTATTATTGACCGATTTCATTTCTATTGCTTGTGTCATTATTTCATCTCTCTGTTCCACCATGAGCTTCTGGCCTGCCTGGCTGACAAAACAATTGCAAAAAGTTCTAAGTGCCAGCAGCTGGTTTGCTTGCTTTCCTTTAGGGTTCAGAAATTTAAGGAGTAGGACGATAAATTGTACGTGATCCTTTTCACTGAAGAAGTTCTCATTTGCAGTGGGATGCCTGACAGACAATCTAAGAATGTCTAGGGCTGGAAATACAATATCTAAGAAAGAAAACAAAAATATTTTAGTGTTAATATTGCATTATGTGGAAACGTGCTGGTGAGTTTCTTTCAGACACAGGCATTCTTAAAGCCCTATTTTTGGGAAGATACAGCAACAGTTTAATGCAAGAAGATATTCAGGTAAAATACAAGTTGTTTGAAATTCATAGAGACAACTATTGACAAACCCATTCTAGTAACACTACCATTCATCACAAAGAAGATGCTCCTTGATTTAGGATAAACACAGTGCTTTGCAAAAAATCTTAAAATCTTTCCTCAAAGCTGCAATTGATAACACTGAAGGCAAGCACAAAATATAACTAATCCAGAAAGGTCTTTGAAAGCTTCTCAGTGACTGAGCACCTCTACACAAGCAGCATCTCCCTTTGTCCTCATTCCATATCTTTCAGTTTAGTACAGCAACAAAACTGCTTACAGAAAGAGAAATGAGAAAAAAAAATTAGACTACCTTCAATTCTCAGACATTTTGCAAAGGAGAAAAAAAGGTCCTCAACTGATCAGCTGGTAATCATTGTAAGGAAACTGAACTTAAAGAGTTTGTTTGGTAGTTCCCCCCCACTTTACCCAATTTCAAATACGTCCGGCTCCTTGGGTGTACTACTGGTATCCCATGCTTATAACCAAATCAAAGCTGAACCTGCCTAGCTAATGAGCAGTTTTTACTGCAGATATGCAAAATTTTGAGAATTAACACTTTGTACAATACAAAGTCTGAAAGGTATGAAGACAATAGTCATCACCAGCTCACAGCTATGCAAAATATAGTTTGATTAAGTGACGTTATATAAGTAATATGGATTTTTAATCCCAAATATTCTTCCTGTTAATAAATCTTTAACTGCAGTTGCAAGAAAGCAGTTAATTTTAACTGCATACTTAGATATTTGCATATGCAATGCATCCATTTTTTCCAGAATGTAACAACCAATATAGCCTTTCTAATCCATCAGTGCTGACAACGATACATTATCAAATGAAATTATATCGCCTCTACTTGCATTCATTCAGAATGTCACTTCACTAATGCAGCTCTGACCACATAACTTAGCTTCAGTAAATTCTTTTCTACCATATTAAACAGCAGCTATTTTTAAGATTTCCAAAATAATTTATCTCCGTAATTTCATCTCTCATTTGATGATTACTTAGGACTCCAACCTCACACTTCTTTGCTCTATTGCAAAACAAGTCTCAGACCTTTCTTGAGGATGCTCCTGCTAATGAAATAACCACAACTGATGTTTATATCATCTTTCTCCTTTCTGTTTGCTGTTATGCCAACAAGAAAACCTGACAACCAATTCCCAATTTTGCAATTCATGCCACTGCCCCTTCTACTGGTGAGTGCTATTAACACCTGTTATCTGTCATCTTCCGGCTTCTGCTTGGGTTATGAACTCTTTGGGACAGACTCTGAATAACGGACAGCACAACAAGACTTTCGGTTCACACTGAAGTATTGATGAGATGGCGGTACAAAGAATAATTGCAAGTGTCTACCTTCAGGCCAGTTAACTGCTCTCCATAAAGTCTGAAGTTGCTGTGCTGTAAGTGTTTCTGCAGAGGTGTTGCATGTTGCAGACAATAATTTTTCTAGGTTTATCAAGTCATCTTCTGTAAGCTTATGTTCTTCAGTTGCACTGCCATTAAGTTCCTTTAACTTGCCTGTAAGACCAAGAGAAGAGGCATGGCTTTCTGATATTAGAACTTCACAAATCCAGATCATGAATGAAATAATACAAGAGCACTTTACAAACAAGTTACAACTACTGTAATCGGGGGGGTTTTTTGCCTTTTTTTTTGGGGGGGTGTTAGATTTTTAAAAATTACTTTTCCCAGGCTCATCATCTCAATGATTGCTACTATTATTATACTCCTCTAATGCTGCAACACAGAGATTTAGAGTTCACATCTTAGCCTACATGCAGGCAAAAATGCAAAAAAGAATCACAAGACCACTAGCTTTCATGACTGAAATATGATTTTCTTTGCTCTTTTCTATTACTAGGTAGTAAAAACAATAAAGAAACTACATGTTCTTAGTGTGATCACAGTTTTTGTATTTTTATTATTTAAGTGCCATAAGCAAAATATGATTGCACTATGTCCTATATTCAAATTTCAATGTAATTTAAAAATCAAAGTATTGGAAAAATTATTTTAATGTACAGCATTTTCCTTAAAATGGATCTAGCATTAAGCACCTGCCAATTATGTCAATAAAGACACAAGCAGGCAGCATTATATTAGTACACCCTTTTGAGCTTTATAGTATGCACAAAAATGAACTGTGGGCCTCTATGAAAAAAAATACAACTATTAAATCAATCCCAGTCCAACCATAAGATTTACAAGTGTATTTAATGATGCATTCTTTCCAATCTGCAGGAAACTTGGTAAATCTAGTTTTCAGATTCTAAGCTTCAGAAACCTAATATCCCTATCCTTCAATAATACTGGACAAAAATAAATTGATGCAGTTTATTACTCCACCAGAGTGGAGTAAATGTGCACTTGTGGCCCAGAAAGCTGATCGTATCCTGGGGTGTAGAAAAAGAAGTGTGGCCAGCAGGTCGAGGGAGGTCATTGTCCACTCTCATGAGACCCCACCTGTAGTACTGCATCCAGCTCTGGAGTCCTCAGCACAAGAAGAACATGGACTTGTTAGAGAGGGTCCACAGAAGGGCCATGAAAATTATCAGAGGAATGAACCAGCTCTCCTATCAGGACAGGCCAAGAGAGCTGGGGTTGTTCAGCCCAGAGAAGTGAAGGCTCCAGGCAGATCTTATTGCAGCCTTTCAATTTATAAAGGGGGCCAATAAGAAAGATGGAGGGAGACTTTTTACCAGGGCCTGTAGTCATTGGGGAAGGGTTGATGGTTTTAAACCCAAAGAGACACTGGAACAGGTTACCCAGAGAAGCCGTGGATGCCCCATCCCCGTAAGTGTTCAAGGCCAGGCTGGATAGGGCTCTGAGCAACCTGATTTAGCTGAAGATGTCCCTGCCCATGGCAGGAGGGTTGGGCTAGATGATGTTTAAAGGTCCCTTCAATGCAAACCATTCTATGATTCCATGACTGTAAGGCCAGTAGCCTGTCCTCTTCAAGAAGCTGGATAAAGGTGAAGATTTACTTTTTGTAAAAAGCAGAATCTCATTTTTTAAATTTCCTTGTCAGGTTATCTATACAATATTTTCAAGCTGTGTATATAAACGGGAGGAAAGGAAGCAAGAGACTTAATTTGGAGATCTTCAAGGCAGGTACACTGTGAATACAAACTAGTTTAACAAACTCCATAAATGTACTAAGGCACTCTACAGAAACATACTGAAATAAACTGGTGACCAATAGGGTAGAGATTCTGTGGAACATCTACAGAAAATACAGAACAAAAGAGAATAGGCATGAAACATGGGAAAAGAGAAGGAAAAACAAGACAATAATATCATTTACCAAAAATGTGCATAATTATTAAATATTGTACATGGTTTTCTTTTTCTGTTATCCAGAATGTTCTGCTTAAATACAGAAGTGACTGTTACAACATGTGAAATTGCAAAATGCCTTACTTTAAAACTTCATAGATTATACTGTATGGCTATCTGGTGAACTACAACTTTCATGAGCAAAATCAGAAAGGGATTTCACATTTCCAGGAGCTAGGAGGAAAAAAGTACAGTATTCAAATATACCAGCTTAACAAAAAAAGACGCTGAATAACAGCAGACATAACCCAATAGGAAAAAACTGGATATCCTATATTTGACAGAGTGCTTGTGAAATTTACTCATACTCCTAAGCCTTCAAATACATGCACCATTAAAGTGATGAATGCAATTTCAAAATGTCAAAACCAAGAACTAGTAGGAAAGCTATGTGAAATCACTTAGCTTTTTGAAAAGATCAAAAATGAAGTTACTTCAGATAGATGAAAAATAAAACCATTCTTAAAATTAAAACACAGACCCAGTATCTGTGTAGGATTGGCCTGGTCAAAGGTGACAGCATCCTTCTTTGGAAAATAAATATTTTCAACTTTCGCTGCAGCTGATTGGTAGGCGCCCATTCCTGCATAAAGGAAATATGAAAAGTTCAATAGTGTACCAAATTGTCTGACATCAAACAATATCCTGCCAGTAAGTCTCTCCAGCTGGACATTATCCAGAAAAATATCTTTAAAAATAATTGAATGCTTAGCAAATAGCTATCATTCCTTACATTATTTTCACATTCAAAGGGTAAAGCTTAAAGCAATACCTTTAAAAACAGTTCTCCCTCAGTGTAAAAATGTACTATACATGTGTAAATTATTAAAAGTTATTTCTGAATTACATGAACTAAATACACAGTTATTCATAGGAATGGGTACTGCAGTTAAGACATGAAATGGCGAGGGTCATTTTAGAATAAAGATCCCTGCTTCCCCTGAAATCTCATCTTTTGATTATTTTCATAACGAATAGGCAAAGCTTTTATATATTGGAAGATTTGCAGATATGACCAAGTTATGTCACATGAAATAGCAGCCTGAAATAGCAGCCTGAAAAAAGAGTTATAAAAAGCTTTAATCTATGACTTACAATGATTTCCTAGAATCACGGGTGAATTGTGGCTGATACTGTGTAATTTCCCTGAAGTACCTATATTAATTTCTTTGATCAACAACATGACTAGTAGGAAACCAAAAATTCTCTCAAAACCAGATTACTTTCCTATATTTTAAAGGTTCTATGCAGGATTCCTATGTGTAAAGGAAGTCTCTGTTATCCTTTTTTTCTGAGTAATTTCCAGGGTATAAGCAGCTTCAACTGGCTCATTATTTTCAGTTGTGTTTAAATTTGCTTCAAAATAGAATCTATGTCAAAGGAAAAAATGAAACAAAAGATCAGGAATGCTTGTAATCAGCAGGTATCATCTCTTACCTGTATATGGATCAACCCCACCCACTGGAGCTACTGCATTTGATGCTGAACCAGGAACATAGCGACCAGCACCTGAACAGAGACATTAGGCTCTTTAAACATCACCACCGGCAAAGAGGTAATGTATACCTGCATTCAGTTACTACTTTTGAAATATCACTATTAAAGGTGTTATTTTGCACTAAGGGAATTAAAAAGAAGTCTTCATTCAACACTTCTGAAATTTAAGGATTAAATCGGTATGTATGTGTGAGGGTGGTACTGGTGGTGATGATGGCTTTTGCAAGCTAAGTGACCCACAGCTGAGAGACATTCTGGCATGGTCTCTGGCACCCTCTGCTGCCAAGCCCTCAGCACAGCAGATGCCTTATCCACAACAAACTCCAGAGGGAGGGCACCGCTGCCCAGGCCTGGCTTCTCTCTGTGCCTGTGGTCAGTAGTAGCCTCTCCTGGGGGAGGTGGACTCTGTTTGTGGCACTGAGGCCTCAGCTGAAGAACCCACAGGGTCTTTGCATCTGCAGAGATGAGAGCCTGAGCCACACAAGGCAAGGGAGGAGATACAGCTGGGGACCACAGTAGAACGGGAACAGAGAAAGACTGTGAAGATGGGAAGGCTGACAGTTGTGGCTTTTGGCAACAGCACAAAGGCTTCTGTTCCACCTGTAGATCGGCAAATGCAGAGCGGGCACAGTGTCCTGGCACTGGTGAGGACAAACACCCAACAGGGGATGCATCAGAGGCAGCTAAGACTGCACCTCATGTCTGCAAAAAGGTGAAAGACAAGGAGCAGTGATAGGGTGCTTCCTCCTGCAGGTTATGGAGGCACCCATCTACTGACATGATCCAATATCTTGGGAAGTTTGTGTCTGCAGGGGGCCAGGATGCTGCAGAGAGACTACCAAGGCCTGCATGGCCTTCAGACTATTACCCTGCTGCTCCTTCACACGGGCAACAGTTATACTGTCAAGGAAGTCCTGGAAAGTATCAAGAGTGATTAGAGAGCTCTGTGGGCAAGGGTGAAGAGCCCAGGTGGTGTTTCTTTGATGCTGCCAGCAAAGCAAAAACACTTGAGTAGAAACCGACTCATCAAGTGGGCCACCAACTCACTGCATGGCTGGTTTTGCAGGCAGGACTTTGGCATCAACGACTACAGGACCCTCTTTGAAGAGCAAGAGATACTGATCAGGAATAGGATGGAATGTCATTGCAAACAGGGTTGCTAAACTAGTGAGGAGGACTTTAAACTAGCTATGCAAGGGAGGGTTAGAATCCAAAATTTAGTGTTGTAGGTACCAATAAAAGTCATGTGATAAGAAAGCAATAATAAGGAAAAAAAAGAAAACTACTTCTATGAGTATACCCATTCCTGTGTTGCCATGCAAATGAGAGTTGTACAAAATATAAGGTTTATGACCTTACTGCTCTGCTGTAGAGGGCAGAGTGACATGAGGCAGACGAGACAGAGAAGGCTCTCCTCTGCTAAAAAAGATCTGGACGTGCTCTGACAGTAGCGGATTCCACCTTATCAGTCTGTCCCACACTACTTCCCCAAATGGAGAACCGCAAGAAATAGTGGTCTGGAGCCAAACATTGAATGCAACTGAACACGATAAAATACACATCTTAAATGCTAGCAAGACAGGCTATGAATTTTACATTACCTGTAAATGGATCTGTTGCAGGTATTGTACTTGATCCAGATGAAGAGCCTGGAACATAACGTCCAGCACCTAGTAAAACAGTAAGAAAAATCAATGGCTACTATACACAGCTTGATGTTATTAAAATGTCAATACTTTTCAGACACAAGCAGCTCAAAAATAAAGCCAAACATCAAATATGTCTTATTGTTTATTGTGGCATTAAAATAAATCTGATCCTATCTACGAAGAAGTCTCTTAACGCTGAACAAATTCTTCCTACTTATTTGAGGGTCAGCACTTTGTTTTCTGGGGCAAATGCATTACACATTTGGACACAGCCAAATCAAAAGTATGTAAGTTCAGATGACTGCAGCTCCATGAGATAACTCTGAACCTGATAAGCAGTCTGTATTCTGATTTCTAGTTTATTGCAAGAAAAATATTTAGCTCAATTTTTTTAATAATATTTTATTCCTAACTTCATCTTTGTGAAACGGGTTGAAATAAGAGTGGTTTATTTTGTAAATGTGACAAGCAGGATGTAATTGATTAACATGGTTAATCTTATGAGTAACTGATTTGTTCTCGTTCCATGTCCTGCCTGATAAAGGGTCATTTATGTATTTCACAGTTTCAGTCCAGCTCATTTTTTGTATTTTATTAACTGCCCTGACAGGACCTGGCCTCCTCTTAGAATAATACGAAAAGTGGAGTTTTCTTCCACTGGAAAAAAAAAAAAAGACTATACTGAAAAATACAAGTGGCTTAACTAGAATTTTGTTGAAGATATGTTCTGGCAAATACTTCACAAGTTCGTCAAGTTTTCATATTTTTCTTGTCAGATCTATCTGTGCCTTTCCCTCAACCATTTGAGGACATGAAGTACAAGAAGTGCAAGAGCTATAGTAAAGTCTGCCTGAGCAGGCAGTGAGGTGGACTGAAAACTGGCTGAACAGCCAGGCTCAGAGGGTGGTATTAGTGACACAACACCTAGCTGGAGGCCAGTCACTGGTGCATCCAGTCCTGTTCAATATCTTTTTTAATGATCTGGAAGATGGGTCAGAGTGCATCCTCAACAAGTTTGCTTATGAAACAAAACTGTGAGGAGTAGCTGATGTCATCATTTAAGTGTAATTTTTTTTACCTGTAAACGGATCTGAAAATTGAGCACTTGTACTCAACAGTGTTTGCCCCTTAGTGTTGTCCATAATAAACTTGGCCACTTGATCCAGAAACATAGGATTTAGATCATTCTTCTGCAGGAAGTTGTATGCAGTCAGCCAAGGATCATCAGTGATGTTATATGGCAGTTTGTAGGAAGGCCCATTTTCATTTACATCAATAGTGAAAACATAGTCATACTCCTTTATGCAGAGTAAAAATAAAAACAAATTAGACATTTGTCAGCAGTTTTTACAGAAAAATGTATCAAATGCTGACTAATAATGGCCCAAGGCTAAGCCTAAAAACTTTCATACTGACTGTATCAATACTACTCTCCTACATAGGTTGCAAGTTAAAAAACAAACCAAAACAAAACATACCCTGTTGTTTTCCAGAATGCTCTGTTTCAACAGCAGGCTAGAACAACATACCATGATAATATGTGTGCAGATATATTACAAAACAGATGCATCAGGTAACTCTCATGGACAGGTGGATAGGTCTGGCTGCCTGCAAAGCTACAGGGCACTCAGATGCCTCAAAAAACATCAGTCTTAAAAGCACACTTCTAATCCTAGAAAACCACAAATTCCTAAGGTTTCTTTAAACCATGCGAGAGATAAAATTAATGTCACAAAGTCATTCCTTCTGTGCTGGCATTAGACAGAGACTTTTCTGTGTTTATTTCAGCAAAGGAAACATTTTTCAGCTTATGTGTCTTTAGATTGAAGTTACTACAGAAAAGGCGTACAGAAAGTCTGGTATCCAGTATTTTAGGTAGACCTCACATTATAAATTGTATGGTTCACTTCCTTCAGAAAGGAAGTTAAAATTAACTTTTCAAAGTATCAGCAACAAATACTAGAGAACTTGATAATTCCTGTACTAATAGTTTATCCTTCTACAAAATAATTTGTCTTCACTGGCTTGCTCATTTTACAAAATATGTTTCAAAAGTAATACAGCAAGTAGTACTTATTTATACTTCTACCTCTGAATTTTAATAGATCAAAGAAGACAAAAAAGTACCAATAAATACCTATTCTCTAAATTACATTTTATCTAAACAAAGACTGGAATTTTTAATGGAAAATTAAGCATTTTACTTAGGAAGGAATAAAACCAATTAAAGTATGTGTATACCTTTCCTTCAAATAAAACTTTTCCAGATGTTTGTTGTGTGGCTCCAGAAGAACCAACAACATCACCAATCTTTATCCATCTTCCTTCACTAACACTCCATTGATATGCTTCTACTTTCCCATTATCTTTAATAAGCCGTGTCTGTCCGTCTCTAGTTCCTGTAGGCAGAAGTATTTAAGAGTTTAAAGAAATTCAAGAATACGATTTATTTTAAGAGAGAAAAAAAAAGGCTTCAAATAGCACTCAAAGATGAAAAGGTAGTTCACCAACATTTAAAGTCACACCACAGGAAGTAACTAGATACTACATGTTGCAACAAGAATAGTAGAAATCTTGACAACAGTATTTTACAATCACAGTAGTGGTATCTGCCATCAGCCTAAGTTGCAAAAACAATCCTTAAGTCGAGTCTTTCCAAAGTTTACCATTTTCCCAGGGAAATGACAATCAAGAAGGGTGATATTCTCCCACAGTGTAATAAGATGGGAAGCATCATACAATTGTAAGATTTATGCCACTTGCTCAATTGAGCAAGTGGTATAAATAACCCACCAGTTACTTTGCCTTGGGAAAAGGTATTTGTCTACTTAAAGAGTAATCGTAACTACCACTGCTTCCGCTTCACTCAGTGATCTCCCAAGTACCTAGAAACTGTAAACTGAGTCAACCAAGACAAACTATTTTTCAACCCAAAAGCTAAAGCAGAAAATTTACATCTACTTTTCTTTTTTGGAAAAAACATCCACATTCATCAGTCCTTTTGCAAATCACATAACTATCTTATATACTACTGGCACAGCTGGCATAACAGATCCAAACATCTTGAATACAGTGCAGATTCCTGAATTACACCTTTTTCTAAATTATCTCATAAGAGAAATATTTTTTATTATTTTAGTCTAAGAAAAAAAACAAAAACAAAAAACCCCAAAACAAATGAAAAAACCCAAACAAAAAAACAAAAACAAAACACAAACAAAAAAACCCCAAAATAAATTTAGAAAAACACAAAAAAAACCCCAAACAAACAAACAAAACCACACCACACTTAAACAAGAGCCTTGCCTCCAAAAGAATCAATGAAAGGACAGTAGGGCAAAATTAAGCTGCTTCTTCAGCAAGTCTATTGAAAGTGAGCAAAGCCTTAATTTTGGAACCTATGGAAAGTTTCAATACCTCAGAACCAAGATATGGAGGCATCTCTAACATGACAAAAGTACAATAACTTACCAGGATCCTTAAGATGTTCTCTTCCAGGAAGGTCATCAGCATTAATATCTCCTAAATCACCAGTTTTAGGGTCAATGGATGCTTGGGAAAGCTCATTTTCAAAAGCTTGAATCTCCTCAGCACTTGCTGTACGTTCCAAAGACTGTGTAAACACTCTTATAATTCCATCACTCAATAGAGAGAAAAACATTCAAACAGAAATACTATTTTAAATGTCTACATTATTATATACATTCTAATGGTGAGTTCTATGTCATGAGAAACCACCAGTATTTCTAACAATCCCTCCCAATTACTTTTAGGAAAGGAATTTTCTGTCACGCTAAAAACATCCAGAGAAGGATTTAACCAGGTAATGCTATCTGTAGTATAATTTTAAAATCAAGGTAGGATAAGCCTGTCAAAAGGGTTCTTTATACAGTATTTCTAAGTGCCTTCTCAGTCTAGTCATGGTTTATCACATTCCCGAAGAACTCTACCTCTGCAATTCATGTAACACAAGAATGACTTTCTGGATGAAATATAGCACATGTTTAAATTTAATCCCCACACGCACTTTGATGACTGTGTTTTTAAATCTGGATGAAACTGATACCCAAAGTGATGCTTGCCATTTCATCAAGGGTCTGCAGATTTAGATATAAAATACACTGGAGAGTAAAACCTGGGTACCTTGCACCAACGACGATGTCACCATTGTCTAACACACAGCAGCACCACACAGACTGAGCTGGGAGTCTGATTGTTTGAGCACATTCCCCTTGTTTCCAGATTCTAAGAGACCTATCCTCTCCAGTAGTTACAAAATCTGGAAAAAAACAAAATGAAACAAAACCAAAAGCAAACTTTTAAAGTATATTTTTAATGTACTATGATAGTAGATGCCATTCTGCAACTGCATGTCTAAAAACTAGAACAGTAAAATAACATTTTTACAATTTAATACTTCTCTCTGTTTCAAAAGGAGAGCTAAAAGAAAGCCACCACATAACTGTCTTCTAAAAAAAAAATAAAGTTCATAAATTGCAGACTAAGCAGTCAGATAGGAAATGAAGTTATGCTTAAGACAAACAAAAGATTTTTTCCTTCTTTTAAGAGCTTAAATAAAGAAATTTGAACAATTTTGTAACCATCACTGTTTCATCTTACACTGTAGTTGCATAGTTGACATTTGTTTTAAATTCAGATTTTTGCAAGGTAGGCCTGCTTTTTCAGGAAACACGCATAAAGACTCTCAAAAGTCTATAAACTTCTCAATGAGGAATTTTAAGGCATGAGCGATTTATGACACACACATCCACTAAACTACAAGCACTTTACCTGTTGAACAAACGTGCAAGTGTCCCATAAGCCACACAACGGTCACTGACCTGGAATTTCTTCTGCAACTGTCTGCAACAGTTAGTTCTAAACCTCTAAACCTCTAACTCCAAAAGCAAATGCAATTAAGCCCCACAAATAAAATTCTTAACCTGCACTATGTATAATGCACTTTGAAAACTTCCTGTGGAAGTATTATGTTTACGTTACCTCAAACTGGTACGCCATGCATTACCATTTTAGCACTCTGCAACAGTGCTGAAATACAGGTGGCAACCTAGACAACAGTTTTGCCTGTCACTTCACCAAAATTTTGCTTAAGCCTTACAATTAGGCCTAACGCAGGCCCTTTCATCTCACCTGTTGCCAGAGCAATTCTGCTGGAGGTGTGATTTGGAGTGAATCTCAATATTTTTTAAAATTATTTATGCTAAAGCAAAGAAGTAAATTAAATGCTACCTGAGGTCTTTAGTTGTGGCATCTCCACAGAACTACAGAATGCCTACCTTGTCATTTCGTTTTGGAATAAGGTTGGGTAATATTCACAAAAACAATCTTACCTTTACATTGGGGGAAGACAGAGATGCTGTATATATAATTTGTATGTCCATAATAAACCTGCAAGCACTCGCCAGAGATCTGCCATCTTCGAACACTAGCATCATTAGCACAGGAAAGGAATTCCATTTCACTGAGAATAGCTAAGCCTCTCACACAATCTTCATGTCCTTTATAAAATAAAAGAAAAATTTTAATGCAGCTTTTCTTTCCATTAGCAGCAGTATACTATTTTTATTTAAATCACATCCTGACAACCAATCTTATGGTTTATGGTAGTAGGTTATTATTATGGTAGTAGGTTTTTTTAAAAAAGCAATTCATTGCTCACTATTCTCTGAAAAAAAATCTATTTTTTTTAAAGTGATGTGATTTCTGGGCATACAACTTGAGACACTTTAAAAATCCATCTGCAAACTTGTTCAGTTTATCTATGGTTTTGTGGGGTTTTAAATTTTTTCCTGTTTTTAAAAGAGCACACAAACCTGATTAAATTACCAACTGCAGCAACACATACCAGTGAATGTTCTTTCACATCTGCCTGCCTTCCATAGTTTAATCGTTTTGTCAGCTGAACCAGTCAACATCAATCCCTGTTCAGGCAGTATTTTCACTGCCCATATTGCAGCTGTATGACCCTGTAAAAAAACCCAACATCATTAAACTTGTCAGAATCAAATTTAAAGCACCTATTTTATATTCATGGAGAGGAACTTCATACCTGTAGTGTCATCATACATCTGTCATTCAACCAGACTTTGGCTGTTGTATCCCATGATCCACTTAATAATGTGCCGAACTTCCCAGATGAAAGGCTGCAAACTGGAATGAACGTTCAAATCAGCACTGGTAAGTTTCCTGCATTACCACCAATCTCATACCAGCAATTTAAAGATATATATTTAAGGAGATTTATTTGGGTTTAGTGGCACATTTGGTGTTGAGGAGTTTGGGAAAGGATTAAGTGAAACTGTAGTTGCACTGCAACCTAGAGAGGAGCTGCTTTCAAATCTCTTCACCTTAGATTACAAATTTTCACATTTTTTTGCCATTCAGATTTTAAATCTCTCTTCATACCAGATCTCTTCTCCTCAGACTAGACTATGTTGACAAGCTGGTTAGATAACTAGTCAAGACACAGAACTAATGCAAATGTTTAGTTTTAAGATTACAGAGAAAGCCTGGATTTCATCAGCATGTATTAATTTATGTCCTCAAGAAGCAACATCTCTCATAAAAAATACTTAGCTCATCTTCTTGGAAGGCAAAATACTACTACCAAAAAATTGCGGTAACAATCAAAGATTTAGCAAAAAGATAATCTGCAAATGCTCCAGTGATACACAGGTATAAAATTGAAGACATATGGTGCTAATAAGGTTACACTACAAAGTTTACGAAAAGAGCTAAGCCATAAACAGAGAGTACTGTGTCCATCTAATTGCTCATAAAAGCAAAGTATGGCTTTATGTTTCTTGCTTCTGTCATTCCACAGTGGGAACCAACCCCTGTCACTTGTTATGTCCTGCTTTTTCCACCCTTTAATACAGATATTACAATTATTGTAATTTTACATTTTTAAATGTTTTACATTACTGTAAAAGTTGCTATATATTTTTTTGGTAGGGAAATCTATAACTTGCCTAGAATACCTCATCTCTTCTTACACCTCTGGAGGGAGCATGTCACATGTTATTTTATCTACTCATTCATCCCACATTTCTGATAAAGTACATAAGGTATTCCATGCCTCCTTACACAGTGATATTATTTTCTTTCTCAGAGAAAGCCAAGGGGTTTAAAATAAAAAAATAAATTTTTGGTGCTGCTTAGCAATCCAGGGTATTTTCAAACTACTCTCCACAGCCATCCTTTAACACTGTAAAAAAAAAAAAAAAGACCCCAAACCGCCAAGTCCTGAAATGCTTATTTTTGACAATACTTAGTTATGTTACTAGACTGCTCAAAGGTCTAGTAAAGACTAGATCGGCTCAGGAAAAGACAAACTTAGTATGCTAATATGAAAATTGCTGAATCTTTTATTATGTAGCTCAAGAAAAGGTACACAAAGTTGGTTTAATGTCACACATTACACTCACTTGACCAAAGAGAGACAAACTTTTTGCAGTGAGCTTTTAGTCTTTGCTATACTTAAAGCATCAATTAATATTAGACCCCCACGTGGGTAACAAAATGTGCAGTGAAAGTTTGTTTATCTAGGAAGCTTACGTTTTCTACTTGCCTCAACTTGGACATAAAAATTAAGCTTAATATGTAAAGAATTAAATTAACTGTTTCTTAAAACTGCTACTCTTGGCAAAAGGGTAATCATTCTATAAATTGCCATGTGTTCACATACACAGTAAAAGCTCAAGCATCCAGTGCAAACTTAAAAGTCCTTGCAATGAACTGTCACTGCATGAAATGAGATTATAAAAACCATAGGCTGCTATGTTAAATACCAAAGAAATCAAAATCGAGTTTTACAACTTCAACTTAATTTCCTCTCTAATAAATCACACTCACTCTTATGCAACAAACTCCAAAATAAAATGACTACATACCTGTATTCTTATGACCCTTAAGGACGTAAAGAGGAGCTGGGTTGTCAACTGTGAAAATGCAAATGTTATGATCATTGCCACCAGTTGCAATCAGCCCACGAGGATAGAGGTCACTTGGAGGTATGATGCACACACAAGATACAAAATTTGAGTGGCCACTCATACAGTGCATTTCAGCAAAACCCCTGTTAAGACTAAACATATACAACAATCAGTTCAGAGTCATGACAGAAACAGTACTTATTTGAGGCACTGAAATAGAGTTCTATACTCCACTTGAATTAATAACTATTCTTGCATTGTGCTGAATAAATACTATGGATGACCTAGAAAGAATGAAAAACTTAAAAGAAAAATTACATCCCAGTATTCCAAGCCAGTACGCAATATTTAAAGCTTTCTACTTATTTTTCAGTAATGGTAGGCCTGGAAGGACATAGTTTTGTTTTTCCCTGCTTCTTGGCATCACTGTGCCCAACTTCATCAGAAGTAGTTGCAGTTTACCTTTATGAAATATTTTGCTGTCCCATGACTCAAATATGTACTCCAATACACCCTAAAAAAGAGCATGTACATGAAGAAAGCTTACTACCTGCCAAATTTATTTATTTGCTCTTAATTATGAGCACTGTAGAGGTCTAATAGTTAAATAGATCATAACTGATTCAAGCAGCACCGTTATTTCTTCGTCATCATTCAGCCTCAATAGTTATAGCATTAACTGGAAAAAAGCTACCTATCCCCACAGAAAAAATTAGTGGTCGTGGTGGTTGGGTTTTGTTTGGTTTTTTCTCTGTTTGCCTTTTTTTTCCCCTCCCCCAAAAAACATATCACACTGTCATCCTTCATACTCTAATAGTTGGTGTCCTTGTTTTGGTTAAAACAAGACCAATTGACTTTTAGTGCATTTTCCTTCCATTTAAGTTCTAACTAACTACATGTTTTCTGAAGTTGGCTGCATATTTTTCAGACAGTGTTCACTCCAGAGCTAATAACAACTGTTCTACTCAGCTAATGGTAGGAATGGTATGCAGAAAAGGCCCATGTTTGTATTTTATTGCAATAGCACTCAAGGTCACTGACAGAACTCCAGTGTTCCACAAGTGATGTGTCATAAAAAGGTTGTACTTGTGGGGAGGGGTGGACAGAATAGGTGACCCAAACTGACCAACATGGTACTCCATGCCATACATGTCACACACAGTTTAAAGGTAGGTGTCACAAGGGTCTTGCTCTCTTTATCCATGGCCAGCATCTGAAGAGGACCCTACCTGTTGTCCTGCGCACGAGCCTGATCCATATTTCAGTTCTGGCATTCATGAAACCAGTTCCTGTCTACTGTGGCACCCAGTCCAGGGCTTCTTGGTGTCTGCCCTGCAGCCACTGGCAAGGTACCACAGGTACTTGGAGATTCAACATGGGTTTTGTATATTTTGCATTACTTCTCTTATTATTAGTAAACCTGTTTTAACTTTCCAACTTGTAAGTCTTTCTCGCTTTTACTCCTTCCTTCTCCTCTTTCCTTAGTGGGCAGGGTGGGGATTAATAGAGAGCATCTGTCATACTTTATTGTTGCCCTGCAATAAATAATGACAGATTTATTGGCACCCAATGTGGGGTGAGTGAAGGGCTGAGAGGGGCTCTGACAAAGCACCTTAGCAGTTTCCTGGGTAGCATAACTGGGAGAGCACTGGACTCTCAGCCTCAGGGGACTGAGTTCAGATCTTGGCTCTGTAGGGAGGACACTGGGGAAAGCTCGGCTGAGAAAGTATCAGGTTTTTTCTTTGAGAGTTTCGAGGAGTCTGGAAATCAAAGCGGACAGCTTTCATCATGCTGATTTTTTTGTCATTAAGCTCAGTTTTATATCATGTCTTTTCAGAGCTTTGTTCAGAGCCAAATGTTTTAATCCTACTTTATCTGCTATATGCTTTGTTTGCTGGTGTTTATGTGCAGTTTATCAATTCTGGGTGTTGGGTGAAAAGCATTGCTTTGCTCTGGTGGTTAGTACCAATCTATGCCGTGATAAAATGGGCCATTACTGCTCTGATCTCTTATCTTTATCAAGTGATGATAATGAGCAGCATAGAAGGTGAACCAGTGGCAGTAACTTCATCTGAGTACTTCAGTTGCCATCTAGCAGACCTTGTTAGTAATTACATTTTTAATTTAGAGACTCATTATGCTAATCTGACTTCACTAGATTGGGGAAATTTCAGATATTCTTGGGACAATCAAATTAGCATGCTTCTATTATCAGTTTTGCTGAATGTTTTTCAGGTGTAGTGTAAGATTAAGTACTGGTGCAGGCATAGGTGCTGTGAAGCCATCTCAACTTTCATGATGTGTGACGATGCAACCCCAGCCCTCACCACCCCTACTACAGCCTCTACAAGTGCTGCAGCCACCATGACCTCCACAAGCATTGCACACACTGCAGCCTCTGTGACAGATACTGCAGCAACTTCAACCACAGAGACAGCTACTGCAGTCACTTAAACCCTTAAGTCACTTAAACAGCACATCCTGTGGCCATTCAGACTTCAACGGTATCAGTTGCCCCAGTAACCTTGAAGAAACACACAAGAAAACCAGTTTGCCTGGTGTAGGAAGGCGAAGATGGAGAATGGGGAGAGAGCCCTTCTAAAGCAGAGCCATCAGAGCTGGAAGAGTCAGAACCAGAGGTAACTGTCCACTCCTTATCTCTAGAAGAGCTGCAAGGTACGAAAAAAGATTTTAGCCATCATGAAGGTGAGGCACTTATGACCTGGTTGCTTTGATGCAGGGATAGCAGGCCTGATAGCTTGGACTTAGAGGGCAGAGAAGCCATGCAGTTGGGATACCTGGCTGGAGATGGTGGCACTGGTAGGGCGCTTAGAAAAGAAGACAAAAACCGAAAGCCTCTGGAGGTGAAACTTGTCAGCAGTAAAGAATGGGTATCCCTTGAAGGATGATATCCTATGCTGCCCAGGCAAATGGACCACCATGGAAAAAGGTATTAAGTATCTGAGAGAATTAGCTATATGAGAGATAATCCACAGCAACCCACAGACAGTTGTAGATCCTGATGAAATGACATGTACCCAGCCTATACTGTGGGTGTTTGTGCAGAGTAGACCATTGGCATATGCCCACACATTGGCCTTGGGAAAAGAAGAAGAGCCACTCACTGTGGCTGATATGGCTAACAAACTGTGGCAGTATGAAGACAGTCTCTCTTCCTCCCTACAGGCCTGTGTCTCAGCTGTGGAAAAACGGAGAAATCCCAGAACTTATTTGAAAAACTCTTACAAACTGTACAAGATGAAGAATAGATCTTACTCTCCACCTGCACAGGCCCGAGTTGCAGCCATTAGGAGAAGACGCCCTTCTGCAGGACCAGCTTGAAAGAAACACAACACCCCACAAGGTGACATGTATTTTTCCTGCATGACCAGGGGAAGATATGAGCAACTGGGACCACGGGCTGACCCAGAGGCACAAGTATATGAACTAAAAAACAAAACTTCCAAGAGAGAAGCTGCTCCAGTTTCCAGTGCGTGGCTCTCCAGCCAGGGTAGGTGGGATTCTTGTCTCTCCCTACTAGGGATGAGTAAACAGAATCAGAGGGGCCCTGACTCCAGCCAAGTAGAAGAGAGGGACAACCAAGTTTATTGGACTATGTGGGTTTGTTTGATGGCCTGGTGCGTCAGAACCATGTGAGTATAAAGCCCTGGTAGACACCAGCACACAGTGTACCATGATGCCATCGAATCATAAAGGGACAGAGTTCATCAGTATTTCTAGAGTGATGGGGGATCCCAGGAGCTGGCTGAATTAGCAACCGAAGTGAGCCTACCTGGAAATGAGTGGGAAAGACACCCTATTGTGACTGGCCCAGATGCTCTGTGCATCACTGGTATAGATTACCTCCGGAAAGGGTATTTTAAGGACCCAAAAGGGTATCAGTGGGCCTTTGGCATAGCAGCTGTAGAGACCGAGGACATTAAACAGCTGTCTGCTTTGCGTGCCTCTCTTGTAGGATTGCTTAAGGTCAAAGAACAACAGGTGAGAGAATAATTCAAATTCTTTTGAAAACTGGGTTTGGTATAAAGAGAGGTACAGTCAAGGGATCTGCATGAGACATCCAGCTTTTAGGAACTAAATGGCAAGATGGGCATTGCCAGATCCCAGTACAGACAATGAATAAAATAACGGCTATGTCTCCCCCAACTAACAAAAAGGAAAACACAAGCCTTCTTAGGTGATGTGGGTTTTTGGAAAATGCATATTCCAGATTACAGCTAGAATGTGTGCCTTCTCTGTCAAGTGACCCAAATGAAGCATGATTTTCAATGAGGTCCTGAAAAACAACAGGCCTTTTAACAAATTGAACAAGAGATTGTACATGCAGTAGCCCTTGGATCAGTTCAGGCAGGACAAGATATTAAGAATGTGCTCTACACTGTACCCAGGGACAACGGTCCTATCTGGAGCCTCTGGCAAAAGGCACCAGGGGAGACCTGAGGTCAGCCCTTACGGTTTTGGAGTCAAGGACACGAGGGCCCCAAGGACAACTATGCTACAACTGAAAAAGAAATACTGGCAGCATATGAAGGAGTTTGAGCTGCTTTGGAAGTGGCTGGTACCAAATCATAGCTTCTCCTGGAGCCCTGATTACCAGTACTAGGATGGATGTCCAAGGGAAAGGTTTCTTCTACTCCTCATACAACCAATGCTACGTGGAGTAGGTGGATTGCATTAATAACACAGCGGGCTTGAACACAAAATCCTAATTGCCCAGAAGTCTTGGAAGTGATAATAGACTGGCTGGAAGGCAAAGATTTCAGAATGTCACCAGGAATAGAGCAAGTGATGCCGGCTGAAGAAGCTTCATTGCATGAAGAATTACCAGAAAATGAAAGGCGGTATGCCCTGTGCACTGACTGATCCTGCCATTCTGTGGGAAAGCACCAAAAGTGGAAAGTTGCTGTGTGGAGTCCTACATGACAAGTCACAGAAGCTGATGAGGTACAAGGGGAACGAAGTCAGTTTGCGGGGTAAAAGCCACACAGCTAGCCTTAAACATTGCTGAACAGGAAAAGTGGCCAGTACTTTAACTCTATATTGACTTATGGGCGGTGGCAAATGCCCTGTGGAGGTGGTTACAGTAATGGATGTGGAATAACTGGCAGTGCAGAAGCAAGCCCATTTGGGCTGCCCTATTGTTGTCCAGCTAAAGAACCTACATATAAAAGAACCTACATATGAAAGTATCTATTCCCTTTCCTTAGCGGAGAGGGCAGGGCATTAACAGAGAGCACCCGACACATTTTACTGTTGCCCTGCAATAAATGGTGACACTTGGAAAGCTTGGAATACGTAGGGAAATCGTGATATTCTTCCAAATTCTAAAATGTCTTTTCTGTTGAAGATACAGAAAACAAATTAAGGTAACATACTTTTCTGTAAAATCTAAATAACAAAAATAATAGCAGTTTGCTTACCCACTGAGCCCTGCCTACTGTAATCTCAGAGTGTTCAAAGCAGAGAGTCATTACCAATGCTATGACTTTGCATAAGTTACTCATGTCTTCCTGACATGGCACTCAAAAATTGTGGATTAGAATTAGACTCCCTTTCCTGCAATAAATTTCTATGCAATTTGACCAGTTCTTCCCTATGTGATGAGAGATTTAACAAGACACAATTAATTAGATTAGTCTTCCTTCCCCTGAATTACAGAGCTACAGACATCAATTTAAACACACATTTGAGCATTCAGGCAAATTTGCCATTTCTCTCTGTTTCACTGCAAGGCAATTGAAAGAATATCCATGCCTAGCAACTTCAGAATGCAGTTCACATTTTGAAACTATAGACAGGTGAGGAGTTACGTCCTGTTGCTTCCTGCAATACCCTAGATCTCCAACATCTCCTATTCTCATTGCTTAGCAGTACCTCTTCTGGTCATAACTATACACTGAAAAATTCACTGCGTTAATTCAACAAGACAAATCCAGTAGGAGACAACCCTATACAACATGAATATCAGAGAAAATACTGTTGGTATTATTTTTTTCCCATTTCAATGTCTTTGTGTACATAAATTTTCTGTGTAGTTTTTGGCTCATAATCCATTTTATGTTCAAAGAAGTCTGCTCAGCAAGAGCAAGAAAAGAGTTTTTAAAAATAATTAAAGCATACTGCCTCAATATCAAAAATGCGACATTGTTACTTTGCAGGATTACTTTGGTACTGAATACCAAAAGGTGGAAACTACATTAAGAGAACCTGCAAAAAAGACACCCAGATTTATAGACATGATTAGTAAACGCGCTAAAATATCGCCATATAGCTAAGGGGTTGAGCAAATACAACCTTCCCCAAAGGCAGGTGTGCAAGTGGTCACGCCTCAGGCGTTCACAAACTCAAACGCCTCCCGCTGTCGCGCACAGGCCGCCGTTCCCCGGCTCCTGCCGATTCACCCGGGAAATCCAAGGGAACACACGGCCTTGGGGATCGACCCGGTGAGGCCCCGGCGGCTGCACCTTCGCGCCTTTCCTCCCGCTCAGGCCCGCCCAGCGCCGGCGGCTCTGCCGACAAGCGCAGCGGCCCAGCACTCACCCGTCAGGAGCCCAGAGCCGCGCCGTTCGGTCCCGGGAAACGGACACGAAACCGCCCGGGGGGAAGAGACTGCAGGTCAGGCCCCGCACGTCCTGCCCGTGCCCCAGCAGGGAGCAGCTCAGCCGGTACGCACTGCCGTCACCCGCCATGGCGGGAGGCCGCCCAGGTGTCCTGACACAGCAACTATCCCCGCCGCCACCGGAAACCGCCCAGCGCCGCGCCGGAACAGGTGTCATTGGGAGCGCCGGCGTGAGGCGGCGAGACTCCATCTCCCGGCAGGCACCGCGCCGCAGAGCGCGGGCAGAGCGGCGCCCTTCCGTCACAAGGCACTCTGGGAGATGTAGTTTATGCGGGCCGCTGCGGGCTGTGGTCCCTGGGCGGCCGGAAGGAGATTCCTTAATCTCGCGATAGCTGGCGCTGCGCGGTGTGGTTGCTGCGATACGGGCTCAATCGCCTGCGGCGGCTTCATGGCCGTTGGGGCCGCTGGTGAGGGGACGGGGCTGCTGCCCCCGGGAAGTGGGGTCCGCGCCTGTCTGCGGCTCCGCGGGGCTTCCCGCTTCTGTGGTAGGAGCCATGCGCGCTGCGACCTCCTCGCCTCCCCGTGTGCAGACGCCCTCAGCCGGTCTGGTGCGGGGGGCGCGGGGGTTTGTGTCGCTTCAGGGAGCGGGCACTTCCCGCCTGTTTGTGTCATGGCCAACAGTTCCACCAGCTCACAGGCCCCTCCGAGCAACTGCCTGGCAGCTTCAGCGGCCCCCAGGCTGCGGCCGGGGAGGAGCTGCTGAGGGGGCTGGTGGAGGCTGCCGGGGCTTGTCAGGGGTGGCACAGGCTGGGTTTGCACTGGTGCCTGGTGGCGCCTGCAGGACTGTCTCAAGAAAACCCAAATGGATATCTATAACAGCTCTTCACTTCCGCGTTGTTTCATGACAGACTTGAATTCATGGGCAGATGCTGAAACACTAAAAGTCACAAGAACTAGCAGGGATTATCTGTTTTAACAATATAAACTGGGGACTGACTGATCGCTGAAGGTGGACTGCTGTCTCCCCTTACTGATGGACCTTCTCTGGTCCTTTCTGAGCACTGTGTCTTATACTACGCTTTTCCAGCAAGGGACTGCTTTGCTGATTTCTGAAGAAAACTGAACTTTTAATAGGGGGAAGTATTAAGCTTTAAAGAGTTGATCTCTGGTGGTTCATGCAAATTAAAGGAGTATTTCTATCCTTCTTTCCAGGGAGAAGTTCAAAAGGGAACCAATATGGCCAGCAGTCACAGACCTCCAATAACTCGTCCTTCTTCAAGAGCAGGAATAGGTCTGACCACAAGGCCTACCTCTTCATCAAGGGCTCCATCAGCAACCAGAATAGGAACAGGGGTATGTTTAAAAAGTTGACATTAACTTCAATATATATAGATTTTTATCTTCTTTGTTTGTTTGGTACCATGACCACAGTGATGGTTCCTCAGGAAGAATTTTAAGATTTTCATTTTGGAGAGACTTTTCTAATTTTGACCAAAAGGGGTCAAGGAGGTCTTGTATCAAGAGTTCACCTGGGAGACCTTAATACCATTGACGTTGCAGACAGAGGGAACAATGAACAGCTGCTCAAAAGTAATCCCTTACCCTCTGCAGTGGGCATTTGACTGAAGCTTTGTTTACCTGAAGAGATGTAAATGCTAAAAGATTCTTATAGGAACGGTATAGAGACTAACTTAAGTTTTTAATCGCTTTGGCAATTGCATAAGGATAATAAATTCGTAATTCAGAGTTGAGAGGTTTGTGGGGGTGTTTGTTTGTTTTTATAGATGCCTCCTAGTACATCAAGACCTGTTTCTCGTGGTGGTTCTTCGACTACTGTAGGAGTCTTATCATCTCAGATTAAAGTTGCAGACCGTCCAGTGACTCAACAGGGATTAAGTGGAATGAAAACTGCAGTGAAAGGTACTTTTTACTGAAAATAGCTATCAAGGTGTCTGTAAATGTTTTAAATAATTATTTAGGTTTTTAAAGGAAAACTTTTCATAGGTGTATAAACTGCAGAATTAATAGCTATAATTAATAGGAGTAGGAAAAAGGAACTTTACAGCATCTCTCCTTTATTTTCTTTGCTCTTGGCAGTCAGAGAAGACAGACTTCTGTGCCTGAAATGTATTTTAAAAATCATTGAAAATAATAGAACAGGTTAAATGGTGTCTTGTCACTGCAGAATAATTAAAATACTTTGTTATATATTAGCTGTATAGCTGAAAAAGTAATGTTTATCTTCACAACAGTTTAAAATGAATTTCTGCCTTTGTTTGTTTAAATAAGGCAAAATCTGATTTAAGAACACTGAGAAGATGGCAGTTCTCTGCCTGCACATCCTACAGATTGTTTTCATAATTTACAGTTCATTAAAGTTAGGGTTTTTTCTAGTAAAATTCCATCTTATTCTCCTTTGCCAGGTCCTCAGAGGCAGATAATGGATAAAACATATTACCTTGGACTGCTGAGGTACGTCTTAACAACATATTCAAACTGCAAAAGGTTTAACGCTCTGTTCCCTTTCTGACATCCAAGTTTGTTGTGCTTAACAGTAGCGTGAGATAAGTGGTGTTAAGTTATAATGAAATCTGTCCTCTTATAAGAGTTAAGGTCATTTTTCCAATGGTTTGTAGGAGAAAAGGAATTGTATGCTTATGTCCAAGTACAAGTAGATTCCTTTGAAATTTTATTATTAAGCTTGCTGACTTAAATGCACTCCCACAGTGTTACTGACAGGAGGGTCAGTGATTTTGAGTTTCCAGCCCTAATGCTGGATAGGTCTGATAGCTCCATCACAAACTGAGCCCTTTTTAGTGTAAATTTCAGGTGGTTTGCTTGGATTATACATGGAGCTAACGCTGACGAAGGCAAAGCCTTGCAGAAACTGTATTTCATATGCTGCTTTGTCAGTTGATCATATTGCAGTATTGAATAAACCCTCCTAAAAGATGTCATTTTAAATATGGATGATATCCATGTTCCGTGAGATGATACTATGTTTTTTTTCCCTGTCTATTTGAGAATAATCCACATCTGTTTCACCATCAGTGATAAAAAGCTAATTAAAACATTTCATATCCACTACTTATGACTTTATCTGATAGAACCACTCTGCTATTTTCCTCAGTTATCCAGCACTTACTTGAAATAGTGATTTGAAACAGTGCAGTGTAAGAAAGGGATACTGATTGCACATCTCTTGTAAAATATCATTTATCTTCTGTCTGTGTCTTAGTTGTAGGTTCAAATATTAATGATTCTTTTTTGGTTTTTTTTTTTTTTCAGAAGCAAAACAAATGAACTCACAACAGAAATTAACAAGCTGCAGGAAGAAGTAGAAATGTACAAGCAAGAGAACGCTGCCTATTTGTCCTATGAAAAAAGGTGAGATGTACTGCAGTTAATGCAGTGCTAACTTTATCAGTCACAAGACTATTCTCTGGTACTGTGCAGGCTTCAAGGAACAATTAAATAATTCTTTCAGTATTTTATTTTTACATATATGAATCTTCCCATCTTAAGTTTTGCTTTTTGTTTTGTATTTAGGGCAGAGGCTTTAGCTGGTGAAATCAAAGAATTTCAAGGTCAGCTAGCAGACTACAACATGGTATGTTGCTGTCACTTTTGATACTGAATGCTCTCCTTTCTCTCATTTACTTTGTACTGCTTTTGCTTTACTTCAGCATCTTTTTATTGCCGTTTCTCTGTAAAAATGTACAGATTAACAGTGCTTTTTATCCAGTTATTGGAAGAGGAAAAGACGAAAACTAAGGGAAACATAAAAGAAAAAAGGAAGTATACTATACATTAGGATAAGTGGTTGTATATAGATTTAAGAAATCATTGCTGCATAATATTTGTGGGTTTTGTACAGCTGCATATAATGATCATTACTTCTGAAAATTACATGTAGTCTATTAAGATTCCCAAATCATGTTTTTCCATTTGCAATAACAGAAAATTTGTGTTTTCATGAGCTCTTTGTGAGTTGCTTCCTATTTGTGTGGGGGTTTTTTTGTTTGTATTTTAAAAAAGGAGAGCAATAACAGGTTGGAATTCTGTCTCATTTCAGGTTGTGGATATACTTAACACCAATACGGATACGGCAGAGGTGATTCAAGATTACAATATGGTAAGAATTAAGATATTTGCTATATTTAAACAGTGAAATGGTGTGTGTTACGTTCTTGGTGCTTCCAACATATGACATCTATAAAAAAGCGTAGTACTAACTTAAAGCTTACCCATTTTTTCTGGTTAAATAATACTGACCATAATATTGCCATAATATTGGCAACATGTTTGTAGCGAGACAATTGTCTGAAGTGTTGCATTAACAGCCCAGTGAGAGTTTTCTGTGTTTTAAATTAGAGAAGGCTGCTGTCCCAACCCAAATTATGAGTGTTAAAATATATTCTTTATTTGACTGGGAAGCATAAAACAGTAGTCGTATGAAAAGCAAATTCGGTAGACTGCACTGCGTTGTAAAGCTGCCTGGTCTTCTGGAAATTTAGTTCTCTTTTGTCATCTGCCTTTTAAATTACTCCAGTGTCATAAATATTAAACAGGTCTTTGACATGGCCAACCATAAAAATCTATGGGCTTTGTTCTTCCTTTATTTTATAACACAAAGCGTTCCTCTAAGTATTAAGCTGTGAGTTGTATTAAGCATGTTCCATTTCTTATGATCACTTTGTCCATAAGCAAAATAAACTTGTCTTAGGTTATTTTGGTAGCTTGAAATACCACCTGAGTATTTCTCAGTCAAACCATTTTTTTCCCCTACATTTGATTGAAAAATAAAGTCACAATGTCTGTGTCATAAAGAGAAGAATGCTTTGCGAGTGTTAGATTTTAATTTTGTTTGTAGGCATAAACAGTATCTTACTAAGTATTCCAGGAATAGATCCTACAGTAATAGTTAGTTAAATTGATTTGTTACAAACTTGATTGTATTTCTTTTTCAAACAAAGAGATGCCTTCTTACTTCCTTTAGTTTCCAGTGGAAGACTGCAATTTCTGAAGGTCTTTCCTGAGTATCAACTGCAAAAAACCTCTGGAGCAGGAGACTTCTGCTGCTCCTTCCTCTACTGCATTCTGAGCATGTTCTTGTTAATTTAAAGCAAACTTTGTGTTTAAAATCTGTATCATTATTATATATTATATCAAAAGATTTTTTTTTTTTAAGTTAAAGGTTCAGAATGACCGAGATGCTCAGAGCGTGGATAAAATTTTCACAGAAAGACAGGCGTAAGTACATGAAGTATATGCTTCTCCAAAGGTTTTAAAATCATAACTGAGCTTGGCAAAATCGAGGTATTGTCAAATTCAGAAGTTCTTTAACAGCGTAATGCATGCCACAAGTGATACCTGGGCAATTTCAAAGTGATACATCACTGCCAGGCTGCAGCTGGAGTTTCCAGCTTTAAACTCTGAGCAAATGCTGTGATGGTACTTACTATGTCATCCAGGAGGAGTTAAGTGGCTGTGGAGACTCCAGTCTTTTGATAACCTGTTGTCAAGGTTCTGAGTTTTGGAGGTTGTGTTATGGAGTAGCAGAGTGGGGAAAGTGAGCAGAAGTGGAGACTGGAACAGAGGATCCTGTCTGGTAAAGTATGGGTGTGTGGAGGGGAAGATGAGGACAATGAGATGTTTGCAGTAAGAATGTGTCAGCTTGTGTAGTGATAGGCTGAGGGTGAATTTCTGATACGTTTAATTTAGGTACAGGAGAAAGAGGGTCCTGCTTGTTGCCAGAAAGAGCAATCTCAATTATGAGAGCTTATGTATAAGTAAGCAATTTTTGAAACAGTTTACCGTTTATCGTAGAATAATTTGGGTTGGAAGGGACCTTCAAAGGTAATCTAGTTCAACCCCAACCTAATAATAAGTCGCTTTTCACTAATACTACAGTTTTCAACATCGCAAATGTGTCTATCCCTGAATGCATTTTTAAATGTTAAGAAAATATGAAGAGAAAAAACTTGGTTCAGTAGCAAACTAAGACATAAAGACATTAGATATGCAGTAATGATAATTTATGGTTGGACTGTATGTAGACATGTTTAGGAGAATGGAGCGGTTGGTGTTTCTTGGTCTGCTAATTCAGGTCAAAAATACCCCAAATGCTCTGCTCTGATTGTGTTAGTTTTGCCTAATATACTACTGAGCTGTGACACCATTGATTTGGATTCAGTTCCCCACTCTGTTCTGGTCTGCTTCAGCGTTTTAGAGAACTTGCTTTTGCTTTCTGGACTTTTTCCCAATTAAAGCATCAATGACAGTGCCAGCTTCACAAGGTACTTCGTAAAGACTGGTTCATGATAAGCAGTATGCAGTAAGTTCTGCCCCCCTGCCATAAATAACCAAATAGGTTTTATAAAAGGTGGATTACGAATATTTTTTGCATGTTTTGAAATATTTGTTGTGACACTAATGCATGCACATCACCACATTTTCTAGCTTCATGATTCATGCAGTAATACCTTGTTATGGATTTGACAAGATGAAAGGAGATGGGACTGCTTAGCTTCATTTTGTATTGTACTTCAGTAGCGTAATGCAGAAGTACAAGTGCACTACAGTTTTCATAAGTCAGTTCATCATCCATCATTTAAGACATTAACTCTCCTCAGTTACGTAAGTGTCTATATCTATATATTTATCCTCAATAAATCCATCTTCCCCAGGCACAAATGCATGAATTTTCTCAAATATTACTGTGGCATCTTCATTGTCTGTACCCGATACTGTAGGGGAAGAACTCATGTCAGCTGAGAACTCCTGTTCAAACATCTCTGAGTCACGTTCTTCCAGACGACGGTGACGGTAGCTGATCAGTTGTTGATACCATGTTGGGCATTTTATAGCAGTAAAAATCAGAAGTGTAGTGCTTAGGACAAACCCTAGGACACCCGCTAGGAAGGTCCAGCTTTTGCCAAGACGTGGTAACTCTTTAAAACAGACAGGAAAAAAAAAAGAGTCATCTTTGTGAGAACTACCAGCAAGAACTCTATGATTTTTTTTGTAGTTAAATTGAGAACTCATAAATTAAATAATGATGGGTAGTTATAGAGTGTCTCAAAAGCTTTAGTAGAGTGTTATTGCTATGCTCTTGGGGAGCCAGTAGCATCATATAGACCAAAACTGCATATACATCTCATATTTCCTAGCAATATAAATCCACCATGCATATTTGTAAAAAAAATAGTTTAGAAGTCAGATAAAGTTCTGGGGACATCTAAAAGATCAAATAATCACTTTTTCAAGATTTAAATTCCAAGATTGGGCTCTGGAAAAAAAAAAATCAGTAATTGACTTCAAATCCTATTTTCCAGGCTCAAATTTCTGCAGGGTGGTTATGTCCACACCCTAAAATATTACATCTTTTCTTTGACATATTCTTTCAATTGTATTTCTTTTATAATAAAAGTTTCAACAGACTGTAGTTGCCAGTAGTCTTTATTTAGAAGCTGGTTTTGTGTGCTGGCCACTGTCCTAAAATTAATTACAGCTGCTACAGCAGAAGAAGTGTGTGGCAGTGATGGCTTACAATTTGTGTATGTATCTGGAGACTGATATTTCTTCTGCTTTAGCCAGAAGCAAGAAGTAAATCTTTTCGTTATGGAAGAGTAGAGCACAACATAAATTTGCATGTAAAAAGAAAATTAAAAAAAAACCTTTACCAAAAGAAAAGTTCAGTATTAGAGAGCAATGCTGGAATTAATGTCAAAAGATGAAGAAAAGTAAGCAGATATCACTGAAATTTTCCAAGAATATGGGATAGACACATCCACGTCCTTTCCACTGAACAGAGTTGAGGGCAGGAATAAAATTAATAAGCTTACTCACATTTTAGGAAGACAACTATATCTAGAAAGCAGCTAGTTTGGAAGAAGTAATTGATTTTTTTTTAAAGGTACTTGCCTGTTTCTGTTAGGAAGAGATCTGGACAGTTATCTACATTTCAACCCTTGTATCATCAGTTTGTACAATCATTTGAGAACTCAGGTATGGTCTATCTGTTTTTAACATTTATTCAGCAGAGCTTAAAATTCACCATAATGTGTGTAGTCTACCAAAACCTGGAAGTATTCTTGCTCCATAGCCCAGGCTTTTATGGAAGAATTACAGTGTACTAGGAATACAAAACAGTATGGAATCACGGACCAGCAAATCAAACAGCTTGTAAGCAGCAAAGCGAAACATTGGTATATTACCTGCATATGTTCCATTGTTTCCAGTGATGTTTTTTGGAGTCAGAGTTGTTAGTAAGGCACTCCTTCTAAGCTTAATGGCAGAAGTGGAAGTTATAGTGTTTTCTAAGGAAGCTTTTTCAGTTTTGCAGTCAGCTAGTGGGATGGCTGCCATCTGGATGGAGAATCTTTCCTTGGTGTTTGGGAATGTACATGTAGTGTCGTTTTCATTTTCTGTGAATGCAAACAGTGGAAAGGCTATGGGATGTTGTTAATTAATTGGCACTCTAGTCTAGAAAAAACTAATGGATAACTAATGTATTACTGCAAAATAAGTTGATGGTGAATATTATCCAGATCAGGAAAAAAAACAAGATAAGGCTACTTGATGTAAATGAGCATCAAATGCTGCCCTTAGCAACACTTACCAATTGTCACTCCAGAGGCAGTTAACCATGTCTGTAAATCAAGGAGGTCACAGGAGCAAGTCCATGGGTTTCCAGCTAAAACAATTTTAATCAATTTCAAAGATGATTTTATATCAAAAGATTTCAGCAAATTATAGTGTAGATTTAAAACTGTCAGACTGTTTAGGGAAGTAAATACATCTGAATCTAGTTGAGTAATCATGTTATAGGATAGATTCAACACTAACAGTTGATCTAATCCTGCAAATGCTGCTTTATGAACTGTGCTAATCTGATTGTTGCTGATATCCAGAATTATGAGTTTTGTCAGATTGCAGAAGCTGTTATTATACAGTAGAGTAATCATGTTTTCATTCAGATAGAGTTCAGTGAGGTTAATAAAACTTTGAAGAATATCTTTGTCACTATCTTTTAAAGTGATTTTGTTATTTTTCAGGCTTAAGTTAGTAACATTTTGGAAAAGGTTAGTGGGGATATTAGAGAGGTTCTTTCCAGACTCCTCACAAGTGACCTGTTGAAAAGAAAGAGAATGACAACAATTAAATACTATAGGAAAGTTCTAGGGATTAAGGTGTCTCAGCAATGACTATTAAGGGCATGAAAAATCTTTCTTGTATTTTTTAATGCCAGCATTTTAAAAGAAAAGTTCTACTGCTCTTCATGCAATTTTATTTGTGTTCCTTAATATACTCATGGTCTCGTGATACAGGGGAATGAATCCTCCTAGTGTATTGAGAACTGAAGTTTTAGGTCACTTAGTGCTTAAACTGTTTGAGATGCAAGGCTCTTTATCATCCAAAATGTAATCAATTTGGCATGCTCTTTTGGAATTAGTAGGGCTGTCTGTTTTAGAATTCTATGAGAAGGTTGGCTGGGTAGAAAATTATTCCTTTCCCGCATAATCTAGAAAGAAGGTGTCTTAGAAGAAGTCAGTTCAAGGCTGAAAATCAATTCAAATATGCTTTTTCAAATATATTGTTTTGTTTTAAAACCAGCTATGTTTACTCTTTAAAACATCTTTGGAGCAGACCTTCAACAAAACATTAAGTATATATTTTTATATATTTAGCATTTATATATATACTATATACTATATACAGATATGCTTATATATGTACTCTATGCATATGCTTTTATAGATATATATTGCACTTCATTTTGTTTTTCTGGGTTGAAGTTTAGCATAGCTGCAGTCTTTTCAGGCTTGAGAGTGTTTACTCTCAATACCTTGAAACTTTGTTTTTCTGAAAAGAGTAGATTTCTGTATATGTGTATCTATACATCACTGCAGACTACCGTTAAGTGTCAAGATACTTGAACTGTCTTTAAAGGAAAGTACTGGAAATACTGGAAGTACTGGAAACAGATTATTTGTATTATCCCTCTTCCTAAATAAGTAGCCTCTGTTCAGTTTGTTAATGCTGTGACCAGATGGAGTCTAGATAGCTTATTTAAAAACACATGTCAGTGGAGTGCATTTTCTACGTGGTATATACCCATTCTGTGGGGGTTTTTTGTTGTTTTTCATGTTTGTCCCAAAGATGAACAAGCAGTAGATGCAGTACTGGACCTGTAGGCAGTGAGTCAGAGCCAATAGTTTTATCACCTCACTGTTAATCAAGACTTCTTCCTTCCCCTCCATTCCCCAATGCATACAAAATCCACTAAATTAATCTCTGAAAAATAACTTTTAAAATTTCTTACATACATTTGGACCTGAGTTGGGCAAGTACTAACTCAATGAATCTCTCTAAGTGGAGCAGTAGTTTGCTGTGTCTACATAACTGTTGCTTTTTAGTTCACTTCCAAAAAGATACAGGAGGCACTGCTGTTGTCTACAAAGAGATTTAACTGAAATACAAAACTGTCTCTAATATGTTTCAGTGTTATTCACCCACTTAAAATGACTGTTAGCAGCTAGTTGTCCATTGTGTGGAAAACCATGTCTTCTCATTTGTCTCTATGTGCTTCTTTCTTCAGGAATTTTATGTTTACAAGGTAGTTTTTTAAATGCATTTCGCTTCTAGTGTATCTTTCAAAAATAAGGGTAATTTACATACACATAAAACTTACCATTTGAGAAGTGCTATTGCAGTCAGCAGTGACTGGATTCAGAAACAGTGTTCCAGCCCAGATCAAAAGCCAAGAGAGTTTCATGTTTAGAGCCTAGCAAAAAACAACACTTTTGTATACCAAGACCAGAATACCAGTGTCTTCTCTAGTGGTAGCTCACTAAACTGATAGATACTGTTCTTTCCATGACAATTTAATGAATTTTGTTCTACATAGGTATTACTAAATGTAAAATTAGGAGGAAAAACATAGGTTATCAGAATTAATGCATGCGGCTTTCACTTAATCAACCCAAACCTAAAATGCAGTGAACAGACTGTATTAGCAAATACTAAAGGGATTGATTGGACAGATTAGTAGACAACAGTTTCATAAATAGATAAAATGAATAGGTCGGGATGTACTCATTAATATTCCTGTTAAAGCAATTATGGGTACTGGAAGACTATGATAGAAGTAAATTGCAGAAAGTATTCAGGCTTGTGTGCTTCCTAAATAATTTCTGTTGTTGCGCTAGATTAATTGTTGGTTTATCCAGTCAGATTTGTGTTCTTACATAAGTTATTAAGCAGGGGTTTTTTTAATTTTTAGTTAGTAGATTGATCTTGTAATCTCTTTCTTATCCATAATATAACATAGATCATAGGACATAAACCTGGACTTATGTATTCTGAAGGTGTAGTTTTTGCTCTGATCTTTGGAACTAAGTAAACATGGTTCATTCTTATTCTGGAGGTTTTGTACAGATTTGAACCTTATTTTCTGAGAGTCAGGAAAGCTTTTCTTACAAATGGTATTAACTGTGACATTAACTTCTCTCAGAGAAAGTGTCACTTATGTGTCCCCTTTGAATTAGGCATTATTTGCAAGATCTACTAATTTTGAATGTGAATGTTAAACCATCTCTGTAAGATGTTGAATCAGTCCTTGTTTATTTCAAAGTGTTTTGTAAAAGGTAGATTGTCCCTTTGTTTTTACACTTTTTCTTAAGCATCTGAAGAGGAAAGACAGTGTGCTAAGCGAACCTCAGTATGTCCCTCCCAGATTCCTATCTTCCAGATTAAAAAAGACTCAAAAGATAAGGTATAAGATACTTCTTTACAAGTGCTTATTGTATTATATCTTGAGCTGTGGAGATTATTCACTGAATTTAACGTAGAAGTGGGGTGGAGATTACATAAAGAAGCTCAGTTGCATGAACAATGCTATATATAGGCAGCCAGCCAGATTTTGAAAGACTCCACCAATCCTTAAAAAGAGTGCCAGGAGGCCTTTGATCAGTATGGAGTAAAAGAGGTCACAGAACAAATTGCTCAAGTCTAATCAATTGCTTCTATACATTTGTATGTCTGAGGACTGACCTCATTCACCCAGCTGAATCATCCTGGAAACTTACTAGCTTCTTAGAAGAAGATAAATGCCACTTAACACTGCTCTGATCCATTGTGCTCTTCTACTGCCGTTGGAAATTTACATTAAATACAAAAAGAGTTTATAAACTTTTTTGTTAGGTATTATCAGTGGCAGGGACAAGGGGTACTAGCAGCAGCAGCCAGCGTGGTGTTATATTCTGCATTAGGTGTTGCTCTTGTCAGTGACACTACTGGTGGCATGCATGCTTTTTGGAGCCAGTTCGTATTTTGCTAGTGGAAAACATGATGCAGTTTGAGGACTCGAGATATAGACTATGTTAAGAGTTGGATCTCGGGGCTTACTTGGACTTCAAAGACATCACTTCCAAGATGTTCAGAAACAAGTAGGCCTTAACCAAGCAATCTAGAAACACAGATTAATAGTACTATTGTAGTTTACAGATTAAAAAAGACTGTCTTTAATTGACTGGGGAAAATGTATTAAAATATTTTAGAAGTCAGTTTGTAAGTTAATAACAATCAAATTGAAAATGAAAGTTGATTTAAAAGTTTTTCAAAACTTCAAGCAGAAAGTTAATATGTCTGAATGAAGGGGATGCCATTAACTTGAAAAATCCTTTCCTGTGTAGAAATTCACTCTACATATGTCTGTGTCAAAAACATAGTTCCTACTTTTTACTTTAGTTTCTACTGAAAAGCTAGGGAGATTTTTACAAATTTGATTTCCTGCTTTACATGCGTGGGAACCCTTATAACCAGTAGAGGAACAGGAAAGCATCTGTAATTTTAGTGGCAGTTCAGCTGTTTACTAGAACTAGACTTTAAGAATTGCTGTTTAAAGTAATTGCTTTGGAAAGAAACTGAGCCTGGCAGTACATTGTTAATACCTTGACATTTCCTTGTAATTAGAAGCATTTTCTTAAAAAGTTTTCCTCTGAGAACTTTTGAAAATGTTATCATTTAATAGTAAGGTAATTCATATTGTTTTTCTTACATTTGTAAAGAAAAAGGCAGATTTGGGGAGGTAATGGACTTTAGATAGTCTGGTAGTCTGCTTTTCAGACAGGAAACTGACTGTTCCCTGGCTTTCTACTGAAGCAGAATTTACTTAACAACTTGACATGTTCAAGGTTCATAGTAATTCCTGCACTTTTAATGTAGATCTCAAGATGTATTTGAGTCTAGCAACAAAATTATACTAATAAATCTTTGCCTACATTTTGAAAAAGATCTGCCAAGTGTCTTACCTTTCTGTTGCTTCTTAGAGGCAGCATATGTACATATGTGTAGATTTTTCAGTGCACTGACAAGAAATAATACGGTGCAACAGCACTTTGTTGTTGTTCAACCTTTGCACCATGAATAAGCAGGCAGTGTAAAAAAATAATAAACCTAGAAAATCCTTAGCAAAAGATTGACTAGGTTGAGCAACTTCTTATAATCATCTTGGATTTAATTGGTTCTGCAGCCAATAGGGAAGTCTAATAGTAGTATGCTCAAGTGTCAAGTTCCAGATCATATAGGAAGCACTGAGTTAAAATGCCACAGGGAATTTACAAGTAAATTGGGCTATAGTCAATTAAAGAAATGCTGGAGACAGAAGACTTGCATTTTTTAATGTGATCAGTCATCAAATGAAGAAAATGTCAAGATATTTGCATACTGAAGTGAAGGTCTCTAGTAGTTAGCTAAATCTGTGTTAAATTCTTGTGTTGTAGAAACATCAGCATCAGACGAGCTGCACAATGTGATACATAAAGCTCATTATTAACAAAGAATTACAAGCATTTAAGGACATCTACTATATGGGCTATAATTCAGGAAGAAATTCTAAAAACAAATGATACTTGCTTTGATTTGAGTTCATGTCTATATTCAGGGTGAAAAGGGGATTATATTGATAGACAAACGCTACGTTTAATAAATTTTTCATGCATTGGTGCCCATTTTGCACAGCATCAAACTACAAGATGGTTCAGTCTTCTCTCATTCTCCATTCCTTTCAAATATGTGGCTGTAGAAACCATTTTACTTTTTTATTCCTCTTTGATGTTGTTGCCACTTTGATTTTTTGCTTAATATCTCTGCACATTCTGCAGCTTTTCCAAGCCTCAGCCCCAATTTGGTTTCATCAGTAGTCTTCAAATTGCTTGTGGTAATTAATTGTCTTCCTGTGACAGCCATTGCTGATATTTTTATTGAATCTTAAAACTCAGTGGTTTTCTAAACTTCTGTCAAAAGGTTTCTACCAAAGAAGATGAATCACAGCTAAGTCAGACACTTCTAGTCTCAAGGACATACTGGATCACATGAAGGATTTAGCCGGGAGTCCATCTCACATTGAAAAGGAGACTTGCCTCAGTGAAAGAGGCTACTCTGCAGTGTATCCACACACACTTTACATTGATGGGGCAATGTTTTTTTCCTTGCTCTGCCATGCATATTTGCAGTCTCAGGCACAGATGAGAAAAATCCAGTAGAGCTTGGAGACACCACTGCCCTCAATGGTGGCAGCTGCTTCCACATGGTGTTTTGGAATACAGGAGAAATGTAGCCAGCAGTGTTCTTTTCTCCCTCCCTACATGCCCCAGTGATCTCCAGGAAAAGGCACCCTGTTTGTACTGAAGGACAAGTTCCCTGTGATTGGTACTGACAGTCTCTCCAGGTGAATTACATCTAGTATGGAGATATATTTTGGAAATCAGCAAATTTAACATTTTCTTGAATTCATCTTGCAGTTTCTCTCTTTTCATTCTGTCATGTCTTCAGTTGGGCTTTATTTGGAGAAACTGTCACTGCTGAGACCTTGCAACAGCTTTTGTAGGCCCAGATTGAGGGATGAGGAACCTCCAATAAAGAAGTAATATGAAAGCTCCCTGCCAACTACCAGGTCCATGCCTTCCAGAGGGTCTTGAATCAAACCACTCTCATAGCTTAAGGACATGCTTCACTTAAAAAATTACTGCTTTCCACTACCAAGCGTAATGTAATTGTCCATTCACAACTGGTGGACTTACAGTGAGGGCCCCTTCTTTGGACTGGGTCTGAACAAACCATTTTTACTCTCAAGAGGGTATTCCATTTGATATCATAGAATAGTTTGGGTTGGAAGGGACCTTCAAAGATCACCTAGTGCAACCCCCCTGCAATGATCAGGGACATCTTCAACCAGATCAGGTTGCTCAGAGCCCTGTCCAGCCTGGCCTTGGATGTCTCCAGGGATGGGGCATCTACCACTTCTCTGAGCAACCTGTGCCAGTCTTTCACCACTCCATTGTAAAAAATTTCTTCCTTATGTTTAGTCTGAATCTCCCGTCCTTTAGTTTAAAACCATCACCCATTGTCCTGTCACAACAAGCCCTGCTAAAAAGTCTGTCCTTATCTTTCTTGTAGGTCCTTTTAAGTACTGAAAGGCCACAGTAAGGTCCCCCTGGAGCCTTCTCTTCTCCAGGCTGAATAATCCCACCTGTCTCAACCTGTCCTCACAGCAGGGCTGTTCCAGCCCTCTGATCATTTTGGTGGCTCCTCTGGCCCCTCTCCAACAGGTCATATCTTGTATTGAGAACTCCAGAGCTGGACACAGAACTCCAGGTGAGGTCTCAATCATGTTACAACTACCCAGTATTTCTTGGGCAGTCCAAGTGCATTCCAAATTTGCCACAGAAAGTGGCAATTCACTTCAGTTTGTTTCTTCATCATCAGGCTCCAAAACATCTTCGCAGCATGGGTTGCTAACCTGACGGAATTTCTAATTAACATCTTCAGATTCCTGGAGATCATGGATCTTTCTTGAAGCCAGTTGGAAAACTGGTTACACTTTTGAATCTATTTTGAGAATTCCTTGGAGGTGGTGAAAACTATGAGGAAAGGCTGAGGGAGATGGAATTTTTTTTAATGTCTAGAAGAGTAGGCTTAGTGGATATATTATCGAAGTAAAAACATGACAGGCAGGAGTAAAAAAAATGAAGCTGGTGTCTTCTTAGTGAGGCTGAAAAGCAGGACAAGAGACAATGGCCACAAATTGTGGAACAGGAAATTCCATTTAAATGTTAGAAAAAACTGGGTTTTTACTGTAAGAGTGTCCAAACATCAAAACACTGCACAGAGAAGTTGTGGGGTCTCCGTCCTTCAAGATACTCAAAACCTGCCTGAACAAGACCCTGACAACCTGCTCTAGGTGACTGTGCTTTGAGTAGTGGAGCTGGACTAGATGACCTTCAGAAGTCCATTCCAACATCATTTCTACTCTGGTTCTATGAAGTTTTCCTTATTCCCTTACCCTGAGATTATCCTTGTGCAGTTCCACTATTTTGCATCATCTTTTAAGCCTGAGGATGTTCTTGACAGCAATCATTGATCTGGTAGTCAGTTACACAATTAAAATTGTTGGCATCTTGCAACTGAGGAAGAGTTAATGAAAAATAGAAGAAAAATAAATCCTGAAGGAAGGCATCCAGCTGATTTTGTCATTCTTAACAATAAAAGTCACTCTGGAAACAAGGAAACAGTTTAAACAATCTCTCATGAATGTGAAGGGAAGGGAGGTATACTCTTCAGGATCTCAGGAGTTTTTGTTAATTTTCTTTAGCTATGTTCTCAAATTATTTTAGAAGTTTCATAGAAATCACTGGACAATACATGAAACAGAACAACTCTTCATGCCTTACTTAAATCTGCTAATACATTTACTTGTAGCTCCCTATAGCTGCAGTGGCAGAGAAGTTTTTATGGTTGCAGCCCGTTGATTTCCTAACCAGATTAAAGTTACAAATCAAGAATGTCAGGCATGGCTAATTTCTTAATTCTTGCATGGTTATGAAGCTCCACACTGCCTAAACTCTGAAGTCTTTCTCCATTCTTAAGGAATCCAATGATTCATTGCTAGAATAAAGTCACCTGATTCTTATCCAGCACAATCAAATCCTGGTATCCATATAATAAGTTTTCTTTATGTGCATTCACATATCACACACCAGCTTCTTTATTTCAAACTGACTGTTCTTATTCCAGGAATTCACTGACTGAAAGCAACCAAGAGGGAGTACTATACTTTTGCCAACGTTAGGGACTATGCAAGTAGACAGGTGGGAGTGTTGGAAAGTACTGTGGGTACTGTAAGGGTGAAGAGTTCTTCATCTTCTGCATTCTATGGTGCAAATGTTTTTGTAGCTAATCCAACTCCAAGAGGATTAGATACAAAGAGGTAACTCCTTTTTCTTTTAAAGTCTGTGGAGTTTTGTGCTGAAGAATCATTTCAGTGAGGCTGAAGGATGTCAGGCAGAGTCCTCTTCAGATATCAGCCATGGTCAAAGAGAACGAGACCCTCATGATCTCTCACTTTTATACAGTGTATGATGTGTATGGGATGGAATACTTAGTTGGTCGATTTTAGTAACCTGTTCTGTCCGCCCCTCGTTGCAAATACGCCCCTCTCGCTTACGGGACATGCAAAATTTATCAGTAACCTTGGCTGCCATAGCAATAAGTCTAAACCTGGGGCTCTTCTGCATGCCATTGCTACCATTATCAGCTCCGGAGCAAACAGCGTCTGAAAAACATGCAGCCAAATTCAGAAAAGTGCAGTTACTTAGAAGAACTTAGCTGAAAGGAAAATTTCACTAACAGACAAACTAGTCTTGTTTTTAACAAAACCAGGACAAAGGAATACTGGAGTTTGAAATAGGTGCTTAAAATAAACATCAACTAGTAAAGGTTACAAAAACGTTCTGTTTTTACAGCATAGAAAAGTTAATTCAGGCTGTAGAAGAAGATATTGAGCGTGAAAAGGTTGTAGCAGAAGACATAATAAAAGACATGTCACAGGAAGATCAAACTAAATACGTAGAGATGAAGGCTGCAAATGAAAAACTCTCACAGGTTGGTTTGTTTCATTGTACTTACCTAAAACGCTTCAGTCTGGCTCCATTGGTTCCAGATGCAATTCAAATATTAAAGACCTTGCTAGTACCTTAATCAATTGTAGAAGTGCCGAAAAAATAAAAAGAGCAATTGACTAAAACCAAATACTTTTTGATGTTAATCATTTTCCTTTTAAATTTGGGGACTGACATGCAGATTTGAAAAGCCATTGTAGTGCTTAGATGTTTCATCATGTGTAAAAAGCAAACAAAAGGGAAAAACCGCCCTAGCAATTTTTTTAGTTCACTTGAGTAGAAAGTTTTCTTCCTGTGTACAAAAGTGAATCTTACTGGTTTTTGTTGTTGTTCTTGTACGTCTGAATGTATCAGAAAAACTAACTGGGCTTTGTAAAATTTTTGTGACTTCACTATTTCTAATATTAACAAAAGCAGTAAGATTTCTAGGTTCTCTGGGATCACCCAGCTTCAAGCCTACAGTCTTAGAAAGCTTCACTGTATAGTGAAGACAGGCGTCTTCCCAGCTGTTTTAGGATGAGCTGAGTCACTAGTCAGGGCCTACCTGTCTCTTTCTGGACTATGAAGGAACTGTGGTGGCTAGGTCAGATTGTAAAATCTGACTTGAAATTTCTAAAGTAGAAGTGATAAATTCCACCCTCAGTACTGATTTTAAGAAAAATAATGGAAAAGGGGCAATTTTTTTTTTTTTGTTACAGCCCAACTGCATGTAACAATGATAAGAGTTTATCAGTAAAGATGGATTCTGAAAGTAATTGGATATTATATCTGAGTTACTTGAAGAAGATGGACACAGTAATATTGTCTTTTTGATTTTTAAGAGCAGCAATGAGATGTTTTACAGCATTTTATAAATACTACATTGCAGAATGTAAAATAATGATGCAGAATATAAAGCAATCTCATCAAGTAGTAATTTTTATCTGAATTTTGTATTTTTTTCCTCTTTAGGAAATGGTTGTTCAACAGCAAGAATTGGATGCACTAAATGTAAAGGAGGAGGCTCTAAGAGCTGTATGTATGATAACAAGTGGTCTCTGTACCCATCTTTGGTGAACTCCAATGTAAAAATACGGTAGAAAATACCTATAATCTTTCTCCTTAAATTTTCAGATACTGTAGGATCATGCCCTAGAATGGGAGGGCAAAGCTGCCTGTCTGTTTTCTACCAATAATTGCTAACCAGTTTTGGGTCTAAACTGTTTTTACTAGATGCCAAGTACAAAATTTTGATAGCAATAGTGAGGTTTCCTTGCTTTAGTTACTCATGTGGTTTCAAATGTCTTCTGTGACATTTGATTTGGAATTACTCTTTGAAGATAAACATGAAATTATCATTCACATCCTTCTTAGGGATTTGTGAGACCTAATTTTTTGGTATATTTTCAACTTCCAGTATGTGTGAGAATTGTTTTCTTATTCCACGTTCTATTTCAAAAGCAACATTTGAAGCATAACTGGTACCTGCTAGGATATTTTTTTATCCCACATACATACATGAACGCACACTTCTAATACACTGTCATATTGCGAGATTGAGGTAAATTGTCTTGCATTGAGTCTTTCATGGATAAAAGGATCTATGGGCTGAAATATAGAGTCATGTATCTAATCAGCAAGTATAATTTTCAAATACTGCTAGACGTTTTTCTGGTCCTTTTGAATACTGTATATGGTTTATAATCCCCTAGAAATGATGAAGTAATAAATCTACTCAGAAAATTGACCTGAGGATGAACTCATAAAGCAAGAAGTAGCTGACTGGGATATTCCATTCCAGAAAACACAATATTGAGAATAGGTATCATAAAGTTTATCGTTTATACTGTCTCTGTACTGTTTGTAACAGATAAGCTTGACTTTCAAGGTATAGCTAAGTGTTAGTGAGCTGAAGCATAGTGTCTGCAACGCTCTCTTACCATCTGAAAATAGCTAGTAGGCGTTTGGTTTTCCCTCCAGGAAATAGCACACTCTCAGGTGAAACAGGAGGCTGTGCAGCTGTATGAAAAGCTCCACGATCTTGAGGAACGTCGAGATCAAATGATTGTTGAGGATAAGAACATGGAATCTCCGCAGGAGGAAAGAGAGAGATTACTAAAGCAGGCAAGAACATAAATTGTTATGCAAAATATGTTCTGAGTCAGTATTTTAAAGGATGATAATATTTGAAAACACTCGAGTTTGAATCTTGCCTTTATTTGCTCTTTAAGCAGCACAGATCATCTGAAATTAAGAACAACTGAAGAGCTGGCTGGATGGGATGTTTAAGGTTCAGCCAAAACAAAATTAGCACAGTCAGCTTTTCAGCTGGTTGACTTGTTCCAATTCAGCAGACATGTTGGTATGGGAAAACTTACCGTATTGAACAGTTCTATAACATAACTCCAGACAGTATCCTTGAGAGGTACTGACCTAGTGTACCAATCCAGGAATGGTTTAGTTTACAAGGGTCTATGCTGTGTTATGTAATTGTCCACATATACTATATGGATTATTGGACTGAGTGGCACTGGTAAGTATGTCTGATTTTTTAATGTGTAGTCAGAAAGCAGGAGAAGATTTGGAATACATAACACTTAAATCATATCACTTCTCTTAATCATATCACTTCTCTTCAATGAAGAGCCATTGTTGGACAATGTGACGAGTTTGTGATTTCATATTCTGAGTGTCTGTTCCCTGTCTGCTGAATTAAGAAATCTTTTTTTTTTTTATTTTTCCTTTTTTAGATTTGTAGACTTTATTTCTTCCATTAAAGTTGTTATACTTTTTTATAGGTTAAGGATGATAGTCAAGAAATAGCAAGCATGGAAAGACAGTGAGTAATCCCATTATACTGTTTTTACAAATTGCATTTAGACCCTAAAGACATCTGAATTCCATCACATATTTCCATGAACTTTTAGAACATCACCGCATTTTTGAGTCTCTGCTAGAGTTAACCTTCCACAGAGAACAGAATACATCCTTCTGTTTGAGCTGAACAACTTTTATAGGGAATAGGACATTTAGATCTGCATAATAAGATACTTGCTTTCCTTATGAACATTCCTTGAGAATATAAATTGGTAATGGCACTGACATAAACTTATTTAAGGCTCAAGAAGACATTAATTTTCAAGAACTGCTCACCTGGGACATCTATGAACTTGAGCCTACAGTACGCTGCAGTCACATTTTGAAGAGTTTCTTTGTTATGTGTTCTGAAAACCTAAGAGTTACAAAGTTGCTTACAGAAAGTTCAGTTCTAAAGAGAAACAGGGCATTGCTTCTTGATTCTTGGGTACCAGATGTTTCAGAAGATTTGCCAGAAACTCTGGTATGTTATGATACATAGTAATGTATTGGGTGGGGGGAGGTAAAGCAGTACAATATTTTTTGTGATTTTTGAGCCTTTTGATTTATCTCTCTTTACAGAAATTTCCTTTCTCACTTCGTCTGAATGTAGTACAATGTTTTAGTTGACAATTTCTTTATTAATTTTGGTGAACACGTTGGTAATTTTTAAGGAATACAGTTCCTTGTTGCAGTTTACCGTTATGTTGAACCTCTGCAAAGATGTATAGCAACCAGCAGAGGGACTACTTGAGTAAGTTAAAAACTACTGATGATACAGCAAAAACTGTTCTTAATAAAAAAGAGCAGCAGTACTTACATTTACTAGATATAGGCACTAAAGTGACAGGTCCTTTACATATACCTATTATAATAACAGGAATTCTCCTGACAGTCTTTTGGTTTTGATAAAATTAATTTTGCTATTTTTATCCATGATTTTTATCTCCATTTTTGTCTACAAAAGTAAATATTTTACAACACATTTTTAACCTTGTGTTTCATTATCTATTTAACCAGGCTGACAGAAGTAAAAGAAAAAATAAACCATTTTAAAAAGGTCATTCAACGACTTGATATGGATCTGGAGAATCATCAAGGTAGTGTGACAAGAGTTGTAGCAGACTATGTAGAGCTGCATCTGTTCATATTATAACACATTGTTACAGATATTCGTTGCTTGAAACTCTTAGGCTTATGCAGATGTCCATTATTCACCATCAAGAGAAAGTTTTGTATCTAGGCGTGCAGGCTTCTATTTCTGATGTGAGAAATGGGAAGTACCCACTCTATGGGCACATTTGTCAAGTTGATGTTGAGTAATAAAACTGCCATATAAAATAACAGTACAGCTGTCTGGTTTTCTGTCCCAATTTTATTTTTAGGACTACTTGAGGAATAGAAGTTTATCTTGCTGGAAGCATCGTAGAACCAGCTCAGCTTTAGAAAAGCTTTTATTTATTTTATCTTTCACATGATCTGATACACTGTCAGTGAATGAGGAGCTGAGAATGTTTAATAATGATGTGTAAAGCAGACAGAATTTAGCACTATTTTTATATGTCTTTGAAACCTCTTGGGTTGATTTTTGCAAGAAGAGTTTGCGAGCTGCCTAGAAATAGGATTATCATAGTAGAAACTTCAGTAAATACCTGCTGCAGTACGTTAGTCTAGGTTAGGCTAGGATTCATCCTAGCAATGGAAGTCATGATTCTGCAGGAAGTAACTTAATTTGAGCATAGGCCCTCAACAGCTCTGGAAGATTCTCCCTAAAATGGAAATTTCTCCCATATAAAAACTTCTATTAATTATAAAGAATCTTCTTTAGATAGAAGTTACATAAATGTGTGCATACATTCTGGAAAACTTCTTAAGAAGTTATGTAAATTCTACAAGACTGATGAATTAATGTTTCTATATATATTTTACCTTCTATTATATTTTTTCTCAGGTGATCAGTGTAAAATTTATCTCTAAACCTCTTCAAGGTGAACAAATACTTCTGAAATTTACCCTAAACAAATGTTTCATACACTTGTTTCTCATTGTTTGCATTACAAAATATTATATTTTTCTCCAGGTATTTAATTATTTTTCTGCAAATAATTATTAGTATTAAGACTGTTTTATTAGCTTTCTTGTTTCCAGATAATATCATTGCCAAATTTACATTTCTGCTTTGATTTTTCCTTTTTGTTTGGCTTGCAACTCTTTTTTTTTGTATCTTTGGAGAAATGCAGAAGGTAAGAAGTGAGTCGCTTTTTGCATTTTATGGTTAGGTTTAAACACACAAACATTTGTTGCTGGACTGTATGTCTTTCACTGTTTCAGAAAAAGACCTCTGTTGAAGAAGCGGCTTTAAAGTATATGTAGGAGGAAGTACATGCTCTCTGTCAATATATCAGAAACAGTCAGGATATTCAGGATAAAATTACCTTCTGGTATAATATAGAGAGAATTATACCTGTGGTATAGCATAAAGGAAATAAAAAAGATGATCATAAGTAGTTACTTTAAGACACAGAAATCTAAACTCCCAACGTGCTCTTCTCTAGAGAGTGGAGAGGCAATCCCAGGAAGCCATTCATACTTCTGCTCTAAATCAGCATTTTGGTGTGTCCTTCAGATTCCTGTCCTCTGTCTCTCCCCAGTCAGCTTACTTCTGGCTCAGTATTTAAACTGTTTATTACAAAGCATTCCCAAAACTTCAGCTCCTAAACTTTTTTGGTTGAATCTAAGGTAAAATAGCCAGTAAAAAAAAAAAAAAAAAAAAGGATTTTTTTAATGTTTCGGGATAAATATTTCAGTGCTACGAACCTTTTTGAACAGGAAAAACAAAATAAACAGAATATAAATAGAAATAACTTTTTAGTTTTCACTTAAGAAAATCTAAATAAGTAAAAGTCACCCACTTATTAAATGTTCCATATATTAGCAGTTACGTTTAACTGATTAGTCAAAATCAACATTAACTCAAAATGGAATAGATTCAACACTTCATAAATTACATGAGAGGCTAAGATATGTCGTAATTATATTTTAAAGAAAGCTTATCTTTAAAAACATTTTAAAGGTTGTGGTCTTTATTTCAGGTTTTTTTTCTTTAAGTGCTTGGCAGATCATTTAGCTTTCTGTTTCATGGCTCACTGTAACTAGACTTTTTAAGACTAGAACAGACTGAATTATTAAGTATTGGAGACCTGCCTTGCAAAATGAAAGAGAGAGTCCAGCAAGGAACAGAGCCGCAGCTGCAAGGAAGCTGGAGCAGAATCACAGTCCCCCGGGGACCCATGGCTGTTCTTATTGTTTGTATATACTAGATGAAAAGGAAGGCATGGGGGTGTACAAGTAAAAAGACCTGGAGAAATTTGCTTACTCAGTTATATCTATATCTAGTTCATTCTTTTTCTTTGTATTCTTTAAAGTTACAAGTTTATGCTGAAAATTAATCAATGACCAAGACTCAAATAATTAAAAATTTAGATGTTTGTAACTTAAAATTATTATGAGCTAGCTGAATTGTGTCATCTTCTTGAAACTTGTGACAAATATATGAGGTATCCCACTTTACTGTTTCATTTTAATTAATTTATAGCCAGTAGTTGGATTTGAAGATGGAGTGAATTATGCATTGTATATTATTCATTATTCCTAATACCATTATAAAGAATGTGTATGGAAACGTTCTTTTAAACTTAATTATAGAAAGCTTTCTGCGCATTTTGTTTTCCTATACCATTGATGGTACGGTTTTCCTGTTTATTTCCCTGAGATTGTCACACTGTTGTTTATAAGCTGCATATACATATGGAAGTCCATTCGAATATGTGAAAGTGTCATTGATATGACCCATATGTTCAACAGTTGCAGAAAGTTTTAACCATGGTACCCAAATACACAAAAGCATTTGTTCTCTACTATTGAAATTCACCTGACTTCATGAAAATCCTGTGAACTTCATTTGTGTAAACCAAGTATTCATTCTACTCTAAAAGGTTCTATAAATTGCATTGAGGCTGATTTATTAAGATAATTACCTTTTTTTTTAAAATATAAATGTATGACATAGTCAGTTGAAGTGACTACATTAAATGACATGGGATGAGTCTGGTAGATTCTAGGCATGTACATCTTTTATTTTTAAAACTGATTTTGCCTACCTAAAGGAATCCAGGACTGAGGCAATATAAGGTTAAATGAATGTTATACCTCTTGCAGGAGAGGAAAATTGGAAATACAAGGAGCTGAAGAAGAGGGAAGAAAGCATGGACAGTAAGTTGTCTAATATACGCTAATTAGGCCTTTTTATAACAGTGTTCTCTAAAATGTTCAATATAACTTACAGCTAGTGTGATACTGAAAGAAAGATCTCAGCTGACAATAGGGAAATATGGATAAGAACGTACTTGGAGAGTTTCTGCATTTTCAAATTACCTGATTCCTGAGAAGCAGAAGGGCAAAAACTTGCTTGATATTGATTTTCTTATGAATACAGACCATGAAAGTGTGGTCTCACCATCCTTCTGACTGTTTTAGTTTTAGTTCTGTTTCTACCCTTCATCACAAGATATTGATGTTGTTCCAGAGCTGTTTGAGATTAACTGAGAGGTTTGGAGGAACATGCAGGAGTCTTGAAGATGGGAAAAGAGCAAATACGGTACCTGTCTTGAAGATAAGGAGCTAGGGAAGTGTAGACCAGTCAGCTTAGTATCAATTTCCAGAAAGATCGTGTGAAAAATAAGCAAGCAAAGAATCTGTAAATATTACAGAAACAGGAACATGAATAACACTACTATGGATTTGTCAAGAACAACAAACTAATTTCCTTCTTTGACAGGAAAATATTGCAGAATAAGGGAGGAGGAGCAGGCAATGTGTATTTTCACTTCAGTACATCTACCGCTGTCTTGTGGTGTTCTAAGAAGCAAACTAGGGAAATATTGTCAGTTATTAACCTATACTGTGCATTTGATAAAAAAGTATTAATTACGAAGGATTCACTGCAAAGATGGAAGGCTGCATTGAGTTTTGCAGAGTGTTGGATGTTCAGGTTAGTCAATATTTTTATTAATCAGTTGGATGACCAGGAGAGAGGGAAAATAGATAGTTTCAAAGAACATGCTATGTCCGAGAAGCTGCAATCATGCTGGAGGACAGGGTTGGAATTTAAAATACTTATGGCATATTAGAAATGAAATACAAAAAGCTTAAAAAGGATTAAGTCTAAGTTTGTTCATTTGGGCAGAGTAATGAACAGCAAAAATACAGAACAGGCAGCAGTTCGTTAGGCACAGCTCTGTGGAATGGTTCAGTTACACTGGAAGACAAAGTGAACATGCTGCAGAAGTATCACACTAACATGGAAGAGAAAATACCACAGCAGTAGATATACATAAGAGTGTAGTTTGTCAGATACGTGAAGTAATCATGTTCCCTATGCACTGAAGAAGGCTTCAGTTGGAGTATTGTCTCTAGTTCTGCACATAAAGAGGCTGGCAGTCCTGAAGAGAGACTTATGAGGGACACGGAAAGCATGACGTGCGAGGAAATGTTAAAGAATTAGTCTTTTATTTTAGAGAAGTTGTGGTAGTCATCAAGTGTGTAAAAAGTCTGTTGAAATCATAAGTGAGTAATCTGTCTCTGCGTATACATGGAGGATAGAAAAGGAGTAGTACACCAATAGTTGCAACACGATTTCAGGTTGGATATTAGAAAAAACTTCTTAACATGAAAACTCACCAAGTGTTGGAATAGATTGTTCAAGAGGATTGTAAAGTATCTTTCATGAACTGTCTGTAAGAAGAGTATAGACAAACATGTGAATACTGATATAAAGGGTTTTTTTGTCCTGAAGGAAGTTAGTTAATTAGATGACTTCATACAGTCTCTTCTGTTCAATTTTTTATGAATCTGTGAAACACATAGTGCTCAAATGAAACGAGGTTATTCAGACAGGTGTGATGAGAAGGAGAGTTGCTTGCAGAAAGACAATGAAATGAGATGAAAATATAGACCTTGCTTAGTGTTTCTAAATAAATTCAAAGAAGGTTTGAAAAAAAGTACCTAAAAAGGTCCAGAATGCCAAAGGAGAAAAACACTAGTCAGATAATATAGGTACAATTATTAGGTCCTAATTCTACATTTTCAGGCTCAGTTTTATAAAATTATGTATTTGTGGATGTATAGTACTTTAGTTTTGTTCTCATTTCATGTTTATGAATGTGTGAGAATGCTTTTTTTTCATGAAGTTGCTTTTATTTCATTCCTTTGGCTTCCCTACATGTATGCTTTGGAAGATTCAATATCCTCATTGCCTATAGCTTTCTTGGAAGCAAATAAATAGGTTCATCAAGATATTGCAATATTTAAGACCTCTTCCTAAGATAAATCAAAGTCCATGGCATCATGCATTAAATTGAAAAGAAGTGTCTCAGACCCCCGCAAGAGACAGATGTTAATGAAGCCTTTGCTCACCACTAGAGCACTAAACAGTTAAATGTGATTGAAAGTTTTGTGTTATGTTATCTGAGTGATTCTATTTGTAAAAATTACCCACTTAATTGGGTTTTTTAAAAAAGAAAAGAATAGCTCAAATGTTATAAACACAAAACATTAAGCAAGAATTTCAATACTGTTACTTTCCTTAGTGCCTTTTCCTTAGTTCAGTTGTGCTCAAATATTTTTTTGGTGTAGAAAATACTTGTCTGTATTTCACAGCAGCAGATGGTATGAAATGTGCAGTTACATGCCCTTTGAGGAAGGAACTCTTTTTGGAGCTGTCATTGTGACTCCTCGTACTAGAGTATAATTGTGCTGTCTTTAAAATAAAACAAGACAAGTTCATTGTGAAGGACAAGAACATCACAGAGAGAAAATAAAACTTCTAAGGATAGCTTCATTTGCAGCCTGGGTACTGGAGAAAAGCAGACCTAGCAATAGTCTTATTCAGCACTTGGGACTTGACTAGTATTTTTAATTGTAGGCTTTTTAAGCTTTGGTTTTAACTATATTTCTGGTTCCTAGTTCACAGTAGTTTTGGCAAAAGGCAAACTTCCTTACATTCTTGCCAAATACTGTTCTCTACAGTTCCTAGTCAGTGTCAGGTGAACCAAAACTTTATTTCAACTTTTCAAACCAACTGAATCTGCATCAGAACTAGCCATTATTTTTAGCAGTCAACTGTGCACATTACAGATGTGTTGTCTAATGCCATTCATTGACCTCTAAGAACTCCAAGTGTCTTTCATCCTGAAATCTCTCCCTGAGAAATAGCCTTTGTAGTATCTTTGTAGTGCAATAATGCACTTTTTCCACTCCAGAAGGTTTTAGAAGTTGTACTCTGTGAAGTATCTTCTGTTACCTCTTTCATGGACAGCATCGCAGATGTCAGATATTAAAATAGTTTTCTTATACATAAATGTTTTATTAGTAACAAATTTTAAAATTAGGTATTTTTAAAAAATACTGGATGTTCTAGGATCCACAATTCTCTAGTCAGTCCTCATCCCTTCGGGATTTGTCAGTATTTCCATTAAGTGGTTCCTCCTGTTTTCTTCCCCCTTCCCAAAGAACCCATCTTGAATTTACTGTTATCTAATCCTTCTTGCTAAAACAACCACTTCTGCCATTTTTCATCCATCTATGAAGTCTGCAAACTATGTTTCCTGAGTGCTCCTGTGTATGTAAGCTGTGTTTCAGGAGGGCACCCAGCAGGAGAGGGATTATTGTATCTTATAGCCCCAGGTGGCATCTTGATGGACCTCTGACTTGCATGTGATGTCTCCAGCACCTTTTTTTCAATATGTCTGTCTGTCACCAGCAATACAATGTAGTATGCCTAGGACACAAACACAGAGTGCATACCACCACTACAACTGTCTCGTGAGATTCAGTTGGACACTTATCAGAATGAACACAAATTAGAGATGTAGCAAAGGGACATTATACAGAAAGAAACAGATGATACCAAGTGATTATTAGTCTCAGGTCCTGAGCAGTGTTTGGCATTTAGTCCAGGCCATTTGAGTTAGGGAAGTAACTTGTTTCCTTTATTTAGTAGCCCACGTTGATAGCTTTCAGAAAAATGAAGACCAACAGCTGCTGGGACAAACATTCAGGAAGGTATCAGAAATGATGGTGATGAATCTTCTTTCCCATTGGGTGGCAACCCTCACCAAACAGTGTCTAAGAAGGTGCTTAGCTCATGTCAATAATCAGCCAAATACACATCTCTGGAAAAACTGTAGTATTTTTTATTCCAGCCTGTAAGCTGACAAGTTTCAAGGACTCTACCACCTGTCTCTCGAATAAACTATTAATTTTCAAGTAACCTGTCTGAAATTGTACAGTTTATCAATTTAATCCAAAGTTTTGACTGGAAACAAGGGCTTTTGCTGTACTCATGCAAATACCAGCCTTCTTTATTATGTTTGTTGATCCCTAGATTTTCTTGAAACATTTGAAGAGGTGAAGAATCAGGAACTGGAACGAAAAGCCCAAATAGAAGCCAGCATTGTTGCACTCCTGGAGCACTCAAGCAGGGTAAGTACATTTCCCTCCTTCTATGGCAAGCTACAAATTTAGAAGCACAGAACAGAATTAATGGATAAAGAAAGATAATGGTTTTTATCTATCATCCAGTCAGTGTCTGCATAATAATCTCTTAGGAGAACTAAACTTTAAATCATCTACAGCTGTAGTAAAAAAAAAAAAAAAAAAGAAAGAATTAAAGATTTGTTTAATTTCTCTTCATTTCTGGGGAAAGAGTTTTGAATATTACGCAATACTTGTGACCAGAATAAAAGAAATCTTTGCATCATTGCTATAACTCATCATCATTGGTATATTTAACATTATTGCATTCATGATAAACATTTTGGAATACTGCAGATAAAATTACTGCAATATTTTGTTTACCTAAACTCTAGAAATCTCAGTTAATAGATATTCTATCACTACTATTAAGTAACTGACAATATTCCAGTTGTTTCTGTGATCTACTGAAATTATGTCTGGAATAGCTTGCTATGTAATACTTAATATAAACACTTTAGAAATTGTTCCTGTTTGCATTCTGCCCTTTTTTTGCACTTTCAAAAGAGTTTTAACATTTTTGGCTCACAGATTTTTTTTACCTTATAGAAATCTCTCAGGTAAGTAATATTTTGATTATATAATCACTTTAATTATCTTCCAACTCTTTCAGTGTGGTATATCATAAAGTATATTTAGGCAATGACACTTTAAAAAATATAGATATGGCAACACAGTTTAAATTTGCTGCATGTTTGTTTCATCTTCACTCGTCTGTTAGTAGATCTTTTATCAAAGGTTGGCAGAATGAAAATCATTCACATTTAAATCACTTCAGACTATTTCCAGTATTTTCAGTCTTTGTAGTAGAAAAGCTGAATAACAGACAGTGTACTAGGGCAGGAGAGCTTTTTACTTACCCAGTTACCATTTGTTGTTTCAAACATAAGGCGTATTCTCATTATTGTTATTGGTAACACACAGAATGTGAACCGTATGAAACAAATTTCGTCTGTTACCAATCAAGAGCTGAAGATTATGCAGGAAGACCTCACTTTCAAATCAAGTGAAATGCAGAAATCACAGAGCACTGCTAAGAATCTGATTACAGGTAAGATCAGCAATGAATTTCCAAATTCATTCCTTAAACAATAAAAATTACCAGAGTTGTTATACTAATAAAAGTGCAAGATCAGTGATCTCCAAGTATTAAACTACAGTGGCAAGTTGACAAATTGAAACTGTTGTGGATAACAAGTTATTTATATTCCTCAGGAGTATTTCACTTACTGCTATCACTAGATGATCAGCTTCCTGGCACAGATACACGTTAAATATATGTATTTTAATACAGGGGTACAAAGTTCTTTGACCTAGCAGTTTGACTTTACTAATATTCACCTCAAAATAAATGCTTTTCACAATCTTAAAATAGTGTTTAATAAATTGAAGTAGAGACTTCCACAGTTACCTAACTGTGTATTATTTGTAAATGTAGTTCTCAGTGTCACTTACTTATGGTTTGTGCTTTTCTGAAAGGGTGTGTACCATGGGAGAATAACTTGCAACAACAGTGAATAGCTCTCAAATTCTCAGGCTTTGATTCTGAGAAGTGAATATGCATTTTGACTTCATTTTGGAAATACTCATATACTTAAGTGTAAGAATCCACAGGATCTTGCCTGTAATTTCAAAAAGTAGACCGTATTTTTACTTCCATAACAAATATCTATTTAGTTCTTTATTTGCACTGTTTATAGTGCAATTGTTCTCATAATTCTAAGCTTTGCCAATATCATTATTGGTTCAGCAAGCCTTTCCTTGTTTGGTTGGTTGAAAGGAAGGGGCAGGAATTAAGAACCATAAATCATTTTGTTACAAGGCTATTAAGTGCTATACTTGGTAGTAATTTTCAAAATAGGAGCCTGTGTTGTAACTTCAAAGTAGTTACGTGCACATAAGAAGTAAAACACAAAATGTTACAGAAGAGGGTTGTTTGGTTGTGTGTTTGGTCATTTAGTGTTCGCTTGTCTGCAAATCCTAATTTTGCAGTTGTAGCGTGGTTTAAAAAGCTGGGCCATATATTACTAGTTCAAGTATGATTTTTTTTCTTTCATGTAAGCATCAATTCTTATTACTTTACAATCAAAGGGTGTTCCAGAAGCACATAGCACTATAGAGCCATTATTGAAAGCCATATTTCTTTCTTTGCAAGAGAAGGAAGTTATAGTAAATAATTTTTAGCAGATCATTTAGATGATTCATAAGTAAACTTCTGAAAGCACAGAGACCCAGAAAGTGTAATGGACAATTTAAGATTCTTTCAAAAAACCAGAGAATGTTCAGTTTGCAGAGTTGAAGTTCTTCCTACCCCTTGAATTATACCACAGTTGTCTTCAGAGTTCTGTTGCTGTGGTTAAAATCTGGATTTCCACATTTTCTTGCTGTAATAAAGATATAAAAACTCCACCAGGAGAAAAGAAAAAAAAAAAAAAAAGGAAAGGAGAAAAAAAAAGAAAAGGAAACCATGAAGAGTAAACAAAAGTGCTGATGGCATAGTTTTCCCAAAAACATTTCCCTGGGTCACTGCAGTTTGGTCTGAGAGTTTGCTACTGTGTACACACTGCCTGCTAGACACTGAACTTGATGGCCTATCAGAAGGAACTGGGCTGCATCCTCTTCCTGCCTCTTCCCCCAGAGAAGTTTTAAGTTTTTTAGCTATGAGGTTTTTTCATTGAGGCTGTTGCTGGATAAGGATGAAATTCACCCGTTCCAGTCTCCTCCCTTTCCTCCAGAGTGTGAATGCATAGTAATAGTACATTGCTGTCTCACCATAGTTTTTATCAGTATATAGATAGAACAGTCTAAGAATCCTTTCTGGCTTATTTATGTTTTGTTACTCTTTACATGTAAAATAAAACCCAATTAATCAACTATGTATTACTTTAAAATTAAAGTATTAAAACAACTATATAAAAAGTGAAAGCACTGCGATTAGGCCTAAATAAAGCCTTAAGAAAATCTGAAGTCGTCTTCTGCTATTTCTTTCCAATTTGAATTATGTTTGAAGCAAATTTGGCTATTTACTCTAAGACTAAGTCTTATCATATAGAAGCAACATACATAAAAATAACATGACGCTAAAAACTAACAAAAATAATTTAAAAAATTGTTTGCGTTATTGCAGTCAACTTTTTGTAAGGTATCACCACTGCTTTAAGACTTGAAATTGACTGATGCTAAAACAACTTTAACAGAAGAAATACCACACTGTGATACAGAAAACCACCACGTTTTCATTACTTTTCACTTACAGAGCATAATACAGTAATTGTAATATAGGAGTTTTGACTGATGAGATGATTGTGAAGATCAAATATTTTCTTTCATTAACATTCCCATGAAATTCAAAATCAGAAAGGTATGTTTGTATTGCTTAGGTATGGAATAAACCTTTATATACTGGACAATGTGGTATGAAATAAAAAGTAGTGTTAATTAGAGTTTGTGTATCTGGTGATCTAGAGAGTGAAAAACTGCAAATGGACCTACAGAAGATGGAACTCTTGGAGGGCAAGATGGTTGATGAACTAGCTTCTCTTAAAGACAAAATTGAACAAACCAAAACGGAGCTGGAGGTCTATAATAATTTGCCAGCTCTGAAAGCATCAGGAGAAGAGAAGAAGAAGGTAATGAAAGGAATAAAACCTTGGATTATACAGGATTTGTGTGGTTTTGAGCACCTAGTGGAGGGGAATTCAGGTCTGTGAGTGAGAATCCTGACTGGTAGCTGAAAACTAGGTTTGCATGCCAGTGCAAATGAATCAAAATGCTTCTCTGCTTATGTATATGACTTCTTAACTGGGTACATGTAGCAGGCTAGCACCTGGATACCTTTTGATACCTTCCTTCCACAAAATTTCCTTTTTATTTTAGTGATTCATCTGAACTTCTTTGCTGTAACTAATGACTACCCACGAGTTTGAATTTAGCAATCTAAAGACAGAACCCAAACAAAAAAGAAAAATCTGTCCTGTGTGTGTTTGCTCTAAGATGAACTCCATCTGGAGCACTTCCCATTTCACATGTGATAAATTTCTTACAAATTCTTAACATCAGTGTTTACACTTGAGCTGATATATTGTGGTCTAAGCCTACAACTTGGTTATAACTGTTGAATATTATCTTTAGGATAGAGCATGCTTTGCTAGAGAAAAGCCTTATGAGTTTGTTATGCATTTGATCTTGTTCTGAAAGGAAGAAGTAGCATCTCGAAAGCTGAATTAAAGTAGTTTCTCTGTAGCCCACAGCAAATTAAGTCATCCATTAATTGTTTTTTTGTTGTTTTTTTTCCAACTAGAGACTCCAGGATGACAAAGAAAAACTAACAAAACATAGCCATGCTTTCAAGAAAATAATGGAGCATTTGAATACAGAATATGAGGCACTAAAGAGAGAGCTACAAGAGAATGAGACACATTCTCAGGTATAGCTCAAGCTACAGATTATGTCTTCCGTTGTTTCTATGGAAGTTTTGGTGTTCTCATACACATGAAGCATTTCATAGATGGAATCAGTTTATTCCTTCTCAGGGAGTTTTTGAAGTTATGTGTTGTAAATGCATAGCCATATTTTCTGTTTTCAAACAGAAGTTAACATTGTGTCAATAAATTTCTGGTAAGCTTTGGATTTCAAAGTTACTAGGCAGAGCTCTTTCTGACCTCATAAGTTGTGTGAATCCTTTGTTAAAGTGTTTGTATTAATCTTGCTCAGAACTCTCCCCCTTTTACCCTTCCTTTGCTTGAGGAGTTTTGAGGACCGACTTAGAATGAAACTACAGGGAAAAAAATGTCACTGCTAATTAGGTAACATCAGTTTTGCTTTTACAGTTTTATCCTGCAACCTGTACTATTCAATTCATTTCCCTTTTTCAAATCTTTCTGTTCCTTGCAGACCACTGAAGTTTTAGGTTTGCTCAGACTTCTTTAAACCCAAAGAACTTTGGTATATGAGTATATTTACATTGAAATTTCATAAGTGAGTCAGGAAAGAAGCTGTTTATAAACCCATGTGCAGCTTTGATTCTTCCATTATAAACACCCATAATTTGCTGTCATTTTGGCAACAGAACTTTACTGGCATGTAGGTTTGAATGCACAGAAGGAAAATAGATAACCTCAAAAGAAGCTGAAAAATAGAAATAAATTGTTTTATCTGCATGTTGCTGATTTTTATTGTTTCAGGTTGTTGAGATCTTTGTCCTTTGAAACTGTTACTTTTTTCTAATTCAATTAAAAGCTGGAGGTGATATTTGTACATGTTTAACTTCCTTCTGGAGTGAACTTTATGGACTGGATGAGAGGGCGTAGTTTGAAATGAAGACCTGTATGTATACATTCGTAGCATATGATTATTGTGGGCTAACTCAAGGGTGATGATGTAAATCCCCACAGCTCCATGCCGAAGTCTGCAAGACTTCAGATATTTTTTTTATACCAAGATCAGATTCTCATTCCTAGAGATTATATGAGAAATGAATACCCAGCCAGTGTTAAGATACTTACATAAAGATATTAAAGTATTTATATAAAATAGTAGTTGTACAGCATTTCTTGTAGCTTAAGAATAAGATTTTAAGTAAAATGTTGCAATATTTTCCTAATTTATTACCTTATTTTCCACTGAAAGTTGTCTCAGAATGATTTTCAGTTTTTACATTTAAAAATAACATCTGCATATCCTGAAATGCCGAACCTTGAACAGTAGCATCAGAAAAACAAATATTGTAAAATCGTATTGTAAGGAAGCAGCCATCAATATAATGTCCACATTAGTTTCCTGTTGATGCTGAAAGTATTGAAGAAGTGCCAGCACTTAATCTACACTCCTACAATCTTCTCGCTGCAGCTCTGTTCTTATCACAGCTTCTGGCATCAGACAGGAAACTTAACTATGGAAGTAAGGAAGTTTCTTCTGTATAGCTCAAACTCCAAGACAGTGTCAGGAAATATTGTATCTTGGGTGATTTTAGATCATACTGATTTTAAGAAGAGATCATTTAAATGATATGAAGTAGAAGGAGAATTAGTATCTCCCTGCAGTGTTCACCTTTTTACTTCTGACTTGCTTACACATTTTGCTATACCATAAGTCTTGAATTCTCATCTGATTTTTTCTATCTACCGATGCAGTTGCATTCAGTACTTTTATATAAATAGATGTATGAAGTGCTAAATTATATACAGGTTAGTTTTTGACAGCTTTAAAAATAATTTTGCCATTGTTTCTCATTTATGTGGTTTTTTGGTGAAATAACTTTCTCTTATCAGGTGGTAGAGTACAAGGTGTTGATACGACATTTTTGGAAGATTCTCTGTATAAAGTATGTGTGTAATAATTATAATTTTTTTATTTTTGGCTCTTTTTATGTTTTCAGCTTACAAATTTGGAGAGGAAGTGGCAGCACCATGAGCAAAATAACTTTATGATGAAGGAATGTATCCTCTTCTTTAAGAAATACAGTTAAATTCACACACTGTATTAATTGAGGAAGAAGTCTGTTTCCTCCAGCAAAATAAGACAGGACAGAATGACGAGCAGGAGACAAGGGAGAAGGGTAAAGGTGATGCTTTGCAAAAGTCTGGTTAGCTGATATTATATATAGCAAAACTTGCATTTGTTGTCTGAAACAATTTTGTGGCGTCCTAAAGCAATAAGATTTGCCTTGCAGTCCAGAGTTTTTCCTGTTGGATCGGTTTTGCCACTAGGTTTCAAATGAAGATCATCTTCACATCTGTCCAGTCTTATCTGGAATTATTATAATATTCTTATTATTATAATTATCTGAAATTATTCAGCAAGTGTAGCATTGTTTGAAAATCTGTATAGCATGGTGACTTTGCATGGTACTTTCTTATCAAATGAAAGAGGAATTGCATATTAGAGAGAAAAAAACAGATAAATGTGGTAAGATACAACAAGGAGATACTTTACCTGCAAAATAGGTTGGCATGGGGGAACTGCATTGTAGCTCTCTCATTATGTGATACTAATTAAAAAGTTACATTGCAGTAATCATATAAAACCTTCAAAATATCAGCAAAATCTTGCTGCAAGTGACTTTCATAAGGTAGTTTTTGAAATTAGCGAAAGGACTGAAGTTTTTTTTAAATTAGAATCGGTGGTGGTTCTTATCTTGTACAATTCTCCATAGTTATTGTCAAGAACTGAGTAGGGCATATTGGATTTCTATATTCTAGGGACATTGAATTCACTGCAGTAAAATCACTCCTTTAAAATGATGTAGGAAACAAAACAAAAAAAAAATTTCAAAGCTGCATAGAACCACTGTTATACAATTATAGTAAAAACATAATTGGTAAAAGTAAAAGTAAAATGAGACCATGTTGTCCAGTGTTGTGACAATGGACATTGCTACATGGCTCAGAAAATGGCACAAGAATATCCTTCAGGCAGTTCTGTAATAGCCTAGCCATCAGGGAAAAAATAATATAAGATCTGCATATAGCATTATATTTTTAGTGTACCAAATATCCCATTTCTCATATCTGATTAGTGCTCTAATTCTTAGAAAAAATATGAAAAAAGTCTTGGACAACAGAAAGTAATTGAAGTCACCTCCACTATGAAGAAGGATCTACAGGAATATTTTATTAAGGCAAAAATATTAGATTTTATTTTTTCTAACAGAAAAAAACCCACCACCACAGAACAAAAACAAACAAACCAAACAAACAAACAAACAACCACCACCACCTCCAGAACAAACTAAGAGAAGAAGTTGATTAGGATATTAAGAGCACCTCCTAACTTGCTATGATGTATTACCTATCAATGTGCAGACCCTTATACAGAGTTTCACGTCTGCTTGGGCTAATGGAAAGAAAGGTCCTGTTTTCTTGGACTGAGACTTCTGTAGCTGGAGTTCCAAAGTGCCAGACTGTATGGCTGTAAATAGCCAAGTTCCTCGAAATGGTTTTGTTTGCAATGTAACAATGGGCAGAGTCTTCCATGAGGGACCTCTTGCCTATATGTATAAAAGCAAAACTGACTCAGGCATGTAATCTCTTCTTTTTTACTATGCTTGGCATGAGATGGCAGATAGTAAATTGGCGTTAAATCTTTTAGACCAAATTTGAGTTTTTTCCATTATTTGCAACCCTTGACAGTTTTCACAGAAGGAAACTTACTGTATTGTCATTCCTTTATGATCTCTAATTATGCTAATATTTATACTGGCACTTTGTTTCCTTAAATTCTTTTAATCAGTCATAGCAACAAAAAGTCAAGAGAGTGACTACCAGCCGATAATGAAGAACGTGAGAAAGCTGGTCACAGAATACAACAAAGCTCTCATAGAAGCTTTACAGAACACCAAGAACTGAACCCAGGCACTTCCTTCCTGCCCCAGTGGACCAACAATGAGAGATGTGCACACGCAATATGGAAAGCTGGACTACTGAGCTCATTTGCTCACCACTACAGCAACAGATATTCGTAAAAGTATATTTCTAGGCTTTTAGAAGTCACAGGTTTTAATAGTTTCTGTCCTTTTGCAACATTTAAAATTTTTAGAAGTAAACTTCTGAATTTTAGAAACTTGTAGAAATAAAAAGGAAATACTGCACAGCAAGTGTAAAATGATCAGAACATTCTACTGAGACCCATTGCTGGATTGCATCTCAAATGTGAAACTTTATACAATGAATCTCTAAGTATCTTGTAGTCCTACCCCTGCCAAACAGGATAGGAGTTTGCCCTGAATACAGGCTGCCTGACAGGCTCTCATACACATTATCTTAAATGAAGTGGATAATAAGATGAATAGTAATATCAGCATACCATACTTGTTTAAATAGCAATTTATAACAAGTAAGGAAAACATCTAAGGATGAAAAGCATCCTTTTAAATCAGAACTGCTTCAGAATATAAAATCTTATAATAAAAGCAAATGTACTTTGGATCTGTCAGCAAATTTTCGTTTTCCCAACTGATTAACTTCCTTATTTTATATTTTTATGTAATTATAAGGAAATAACAGTGATAAAACTAGTGAAACATGGCTAGTACCAATTAAAAAAATAAAGGGAAATTATTTGTATTTTCCACTATCTTTTTTTTTCCTCAGCCTTCAAGCTACAGTGTCATATGCAACCTCTAAAAAAAAAAATTTAATGAGATTCGTCATTGAACAAAACCAGGACTGATACAGAATTAACAGTGTGCTTTACGATACAGAAATTTCAGAAAACATTTACATAAAACAAAATTTCTATTTACCTCACATTTTACATGTAATCTAATTATAAACTACCTGTTCATAATTTCTTCCACATGGTATGTTGAAAGCTAGTCCCGATCAAAGAGAAAAAAGTGCACTTGACTCTAGGTACGAATCTTAGCCAGACAGTAACCTAGCCTTTTACAAAAATAATAAAAAACAGTGGGATCTGAATTTGTAGTTGTTCTGCTCTGTTAGAAAAGTTTTCTGAAAAATAAGTAGACTATATGCTTCATTTATAGAACTGGAGTAGACAAAGAATTAGAAAATACTGAGTCCATTAAAGTAGACGTTATGTATTTTTGTCACTAAATTTCTCCAAATCATTGATTGTCATTTGGAGTATAAGGAGGTATGTAATACAAAATATTGAAGATTCTTGTAGAGAGCACTGTTTCCAAATTCAGCACAGTAAATGCTGTTGCTCTGTATATTTATGTCTGTGTAATATTTAGAGATAATGGAACAGGATTTCTATAAACCAAGGGCTGTTATCTAGGGGAAATTCCTACTAATGTCTCTTCCTTCCTGTCAAAGTTTCAGCTATTCCAGAGAGAGACCATTATTTGCTGAGATAAAGTTGAAGTCTAATATTCTCACCCATCAAACCATCAGCCAGAGAGACCGCCTCCTGAATTCCATTTGTGCTACAATAACATATTTTAATAAACAGTGGAAAAAAGCTGCAGACCGAATAAACAGACTGCTTTAAGTTCGCTTTCACTCAGTTCAGGGGGTGGTTTTATTCCTTGGTAGTGATTCTGTAAGATAGCATGTTAAAGGTTACAAGTTTTTGTTGTGTTCCCCAGGAGATGCCTGTCATGAAAGCCCTCTCCCCAGCATGCTGTTCTTTTCCTTGTTCTGTTGAAGGATCTCCAGATTACTTGTTTCTGTCTGAGAATCTCATCAGTCATTCCTTCTTCTAACAGTTCATCCTTATAGTCCTGGATCATCTTCATAGTGGCTAAAAAGAACTGTGTGGATTCTAAATGGTAAGCTACACAGCAGGCATTTAATCTTGTCCTAGGAGATTAATAACTCATGCCCAGTGGCAAGCTGAGTAAATTGTAACCATATTGAGCTCCTAAATCCTCAGTGAAAATAACTCCTTTTATATATATATATATATACACACATATATGTATTTTTTACAAGTTGAAGTACCAGACAGTATTTTTTTCACCAAAGCTCCTGTGTGTATATCAAGACACTAATTCAGTAATGCAGGTCTCTCTACCCAGGTACTCTTTCATCCGTTTTATGCTATGACTTCAAACAGGACATTAATTAAGTCACAGTATCTATAGGGTAGAGAAATTTAAAACCTTTTCTGCTCACTTGTCTCACTGGTAGAGGTAAGAATCACCTCCCTGAGCCTGCTGGCAATGCTCTTCCTAACACACCCCAGGATACTGCTGTCCTTTTTTGCTGTGCATTGTTGGCTTATGGTCAGATTGGTGTCCACCAGGAAGGACCCCATGGACCTTCTCAGCAAAGCTGCTTTCCAGCCATTCAGCCCCCAGAGTGTGCTGGTGCCTGGGTTTTTCCTCCTAATGGGCAGGGCTGTGCATTTACCCTTGTTGAACTTAATGAGATTCCTCTTTGCCTATTTTTCCAGCTTCTAGAGTTTTCTTTGATGCACAGCCATCTGCTGCATGAACCACTCCTCCCAGCTTTGTATCATCTGCAAGTTCATTGAAGGTGTGCTCCAACCCATCATCCAGGTCATTACTGAAAAGATTAAACACTATTGGTACAAGTATCCACCCCGGGGTACACCACTGCTGACTGGTCTCCAGCTGGACTTTGGGCCACTGATCACACAGTGAACCCCAAACCAGTTTTCGGTCCACCTCATTGCCCGCTTCCCTAACCTGTACTTTTTCAACTTATCTATGAGGATTTTAGGGGAGATTGTTAAATGCCTTGCTAATGTTGAGGTAAATGACATCCGCACCTCTCTCCTTCCTCACTGAGTTAGTTATCTCATTGTGGAAGGCTGTCAGTTTGGTTAAGTGTAATTTCCCCTTCGTGAATCCATGCCAGCTACTCACAATCACCTTCTCATCCTTCATGTGTCTGGAAATGGTTTCCAGTGTAAGTTGCTCCAGCACTTCCTCAGGGACTGAGGTGAGCTGACTAGCCTGTAGTTCGTGGCTCACTCTTCATACTCTTCCTGAACAAAGGAGTGACATTTGCTTGCTTTCAGTCTTCAGAAGCCTCACCATGAAAAAAAGATAGTCAAGAATGGCTTCTCAATGCCATCAGGCAGCTCCCGCACATGCAGGTGCATCCCAACAAGACCCACGGACTTGGTTCCCTAACCTGGTCCTCCTCCAGAAAGATGTCATGAGGCATTAGGATGCAAGGTTTGACAGTGTTTGTCACTCCAGATTCCACTTCACTGGAAATAAGCATTTCAATTTCAAAATCTTCAACCAAAGGGTCTGTTATTTCTATGTTGTGTTTGTGCTTTGCATGACAATGACCATAGGAATGACTCATTATGCCCAGCTCATAGTGGGATGACACTCCATCAACCTTGTTCCTTTATTCAGCGATACCATTATATTTCCAGGCAAACTGGTTTTTTACTGCAGGGGAGACTTAATCCACTTGTTCATCTTACTTCCTCATCTCACCTTCACTGTTTTTCATTGTGATCAAAAAACCTTATTTTACTTTCGAAATGAGTTTTTTCTTTACATTAGTAAGATTAGAAGACAACATGCAGCATTCCTGTGAGCAGTTCCAGATAAGCAGAACACCGAGTTTCTTTTTTAGTTCTTTCTGCCTAACATTAGTTAATACCTCTTAGTGCTGGTAATGTGCTGTTTCACAGCCAGAGGGATAAGTTTCCGCAGTGAAGTACCTGTGAAGTCTTTCAGTACACTTCTGTTTTTCTGCTGAAAGTGTAAAACAAAAATACAAGGCATAAGGTAGACCTTATGATGAGGCACTGTCCATAAGAACATCTTAGTTTGAGGAGAAAGATATTAAAATTCTTACTCTCAAGCTCTTTTGCAAAGTATCCACTTTGACTGAACTCCTTGGAAACGGGTCTCATAGTGATAAGGCATCTGGGTGAAGTCGATGTGGCAATTGTCTGGAGTAAGAAAAAAACCTCAGATTCTGAAAGAGGTCATAACATCAGACTTGACTTGAACACACACACACACAATGGCAAATACTAGCTGAATGCTGCATGCATTGTACATGACAACTCCAGCCAGAGCAATGCTGCAAAGTGGAGCTCGTTCACTGGGAAGGGGAACTGAATTATGCCCAAACCAAATATTTGTCATCTTCTTTGTTAAAAGGGAAGGAAGCCTTTAAGAATTTCATAACTGCAGGGATGATCAGAATTCAAGTCCCAGCTTTGATCAATCATTCATTGGGATTGCAGAAGTTTTGAGCAGAGAAAGAAATGTTCCTTTCCCAGGCTTGCGGTCTGCACTTGCAGGTTCTCCTTTCAGGAAGGAGGACTAACTGGACAGTATGCCAAATGTGTGAAATGGAGGAAACCTCCCACATTAAAAAAAAGAGCCAGAAATGTAAAATGATCTGCTCTTGTTTCCTCTTGTAAAGCTAGTTCCTTGAAAGCTACATTCATTTAAAGTAACTGAACTTGATTCACTGAGTGCTGGTATCTTTGGATCAGACCCAAGATTCCTGCTGTGCAGCAAAGGATGAGTAAGGTGCAAGACCTCAGTTGCCAACATACAACACAGTTTTGCCCACACATACTGCTTCAAGTAGGGTGAGGGGAACTCAGCATCTCTGAAAATTAGAAAGAAAAAGAAAATAATGACTATAGCAGAAATTATCAGTAGTATCAGTCTATTCAACAGTTATGCATGAGAGATGGAATTCCAAGTAAAGTCTTCACATTTTCAGTATCCTTCCTGTTCTTTTCTCCCAAATTAAATGAAGATAAAGTGTTTAATGGCTTGGACTTGTGTTCAAGTTTGCTGTATTTAATAGCTTTTTCAGGATTATTGAGCTGAAAGTTACTGAAGATCTTTACCTATATGCAAACCTACATTTTAATGTCTCACCTTGAGATGTGTGTACCTTTCACACTTCCATATTTAAATAACTGGTAAACTTATATTGTTCAAAATCTCAAAAAAAATTGCCATTCAGAACTCTCTCACACAGAGAAAACTGAAGTTAAAGCTGGAGAATTCAAGAGAAGGAACTGTCACACTGCAGCTCACCGAGTGCATGTGGCTCTCCTGTTTCCATGTATTAGCCAATCCCAGTGTGACATAGATTTGGAAGCAGAGCAAGGTAGATCGCAAATATATCACTAAGCTGCACTTGTTGAATGCTGGTTAAAGCTAAATAAAGTTAAATACTGCAGTCATCAGATAAAAATTACCATTGGAATCACATTAACAGTGTAAGATTAATCCAGTAGAAGAGAGGGGGTCCTGAAAACAGGAGTTCAGGAATGAATTTTTGTAATCTGAATGGCTGAAAACACTAAACCTGAGATCTAATAAGCATGACCCATTTCCTGGTCCTTGGAACAAATTGTCAGATCTGCAAACTCCATGTGCCATCTTAAGACATATCAAGGATAAGAGGGTCATCAGGGACAGTCAGCATGGCTTCACCAAGGGGAAGTCGTGTTTGACCAACCTCATAGCCTTTTATGAAGACGTAACAAGGTGGATTGACGATGGCAGAGCAGTGGATGTGGTCTACCTTGACTTCAGCAAAGCATTTGACACCGTCTCCCACAGCATCCTCACGGCAAAACTGAGGAAGTGTGGACTGGATGATCGGGTAGTGAGGTGGACTGCAAACTGGCTGAAGGAGAGAAGCCAGAGAGTTGTGATCAATGGGGCGGAGTCTGGTTGGAGGCCTGTATCTAGTGGAGTGCCTCAAGGGTCAGTTCTGGGACCAATACTGTTCAATATATTCATCAATGACTTGGATGAGGGAATTGAGTGTACCATCAGCAAGTTTGCTGATGACACCAAGCTGGGAGGAGTGGCTGACACGCCAGAAGGCTGTGCTGCCATCCAGCGAGATCTGGACAGGCTAGAGAGTTGGGCGGGGAAAAATTTAATGAAATATAACAAGGGGAAATGTAGAGTCTTGCATCTGGGCAGGAACAACCCCAGGTTCCAGTACAGGTTGGGGAATGACCTATTAGAGAGCAGTGTAGGGGAAAGAGACCTGGGGGTCCTGGTGGACAGCAGGATGACCATGAGCCAGCACTGTGCCCTTGTGGCCAAGAAGGCCAATGGCATCCTGGGGTGTATTAGAAGGGGGGTGGTTAGTAGGTCCAGAGAGGTTCTCCTTCCCCTCTACTCTGCCCTGGTGAGACCTCATCTGGAATATTGTGTCCAGTTCTGGGCCCCTCAGTTCAAGAAGGACAGGGAACTGCTGGAGAGAGTCCAGCGCAGGGCCACAAAGATGATTAAGGGAGTGGAGCATCTCCCTTATGAGGAAAGGCTGAGGGAGCTGGGTCTCTTTAGCTTGGAGAAGAGGAGACTGAGGGGTGACCTCATTAATGTTTATAAATATATAAAGGGTGGGTGTCACGAGGATGGAGCTAGGCTCTTCTCGGTGACAACCAACAGTAAGACAAGGGGTAATGGGTTCAAGCTGGAACACAAGAGGTTCCACTTAAATGTGAGAAGAAACTTCTTCTCAGTGAGGGTGACAGAACACTGGAACAGGCTGCCCAGGGGGGTTGTGGATTCTCCTTCTCTGGAGACATTCAAATCCCGCCTGGATGCCTTCCTGTGTAACCTCACCTAAGTTTTCCTGCTCTGGCAGGGGGATTGGACTAGATGATCTTTTGAGGTCCCTTCCAATCCCTAACATTCTGTGATTCTGTGATTCTGTGATTAAGTGGTGTACACAATTAGTCTTTATCTCTCCAAACTGCACATATATGAAATTTACCTTGTTAATTCCAGGCTACTTTAAGCAGTCATATTTTTATTGCTGAACATCAGAGATAATATCTTAAAGACATTTGGATATAGAGTTGTTAGCATTAAACATAAATACACAGACTCATTTGTCCTTTAAAATACAGAAAAATTAAGTAAGAAAAGCAGTAACAGAACAGAGAGGAATCGTAGTATTGTTTAAGTTGGAAAAGACCTTTAAGATCACCAGGTCCAACTGTTAACCTAACACTGCCAAGTCCACCTCTAAACCATGTCCCTAAGAATCTCTATGTTTTTTAATCACCTCCAGGGATGGCGACTCCACCACTTCCCTGGGCAGCCTGTTCCAATGCTTCATAACCCTTTCTGTGAAGACATTTTTCCTAATATCCAATCTAAACCTCCCCCAATAAGAGTATTCCGTCCCATTGGCAGCATTAGCCAATGGGACGGAATACTCTTATTGATCAGTCTGGATGTCAGTCAAGCTCTGCCCCATCCATGCCCCCCTTCCTCAATGCCTCACACCTGTGGGCAGAGTGTTCAGAATGTCCTTGGCTCTCAGACCAGAGCAATTAAAAACATTAACTCTATGCTGGGGTGTTATCTCGTGTTCTCAAACTAAGCCTAAATAATGACTGTACTAGCTATGGAAAAGAAAGGTTTCTAACTGCATGAAGAAAATTAACCCATTTTCAGTCAAACCAGCACAACTCTGTAACTTCTGTATGAGCTCTGCCTACCTCCTGTTGTGTGATGCATCTTTCAGGCTGGAGAATCTCATTCATCTCCAGATTTCTTTTGACTTCAGGGCAGCAAGAGTATTAACATCACTTATATTTCTGCTCCCAGAATCTGATCCAATCTTGGCAGAGAAACAAAAGCTTGATTTTAGGTTAATTCAGCACATATTCAAAATCACCCATTTTAGCAGATCTTTGAAAAACAAAGCAGACTTGCTTTACGATAGGAAAAAAATGGGCTCACAAAGCAATGACAAGCATGCAGTTTTGTCCTTTTCATACAAACTAAGTGGGATATAACTAGCCTGCTTACTTCTCACCTGTGTGAATTCATATATGTGTTTGACATCACGAGTGGCCATCAACATTACTGGCTCTTAACTTCACTTCTCACACTTTCTTTCTCCAAGTAATTTTTAAAATAGTCTTGGTCCCTTTAGTCAGCAGAGAATTGGGAAACAGAAATTATTTTTTGTCCCGCTGTCAACAGGCCATTCTAAAACCTACATAAAGACTATTTCAGCAAAATACAAGTGACTCACAAAGTGAAAGTTTCCAGAGTATAGCCCTTAGTCAAACATCCTGATGTCCCTCACAATGACTTTATTGATACAGAGGCCCTAAAGTACTTCTGTGTTGTTTCATCAGCTGAACTTTCCCCTTGAGAGAAACCTGATATTCCCATGAGATGCTGTGTTTAATTCCATTGTAGTAAATTCCTTTTCATTTCACCAGCAAGGAAGACAGGAGAGGTCCCTTTGGCTGAGGCTATTCTGTAGACTGCTCAATACTAAGCCATTTTCTAGACTATGGACTCCTGAAAATCCAAAAGAAGCTCTTTTTGAGAAGAAAACAAAAAAGCTGAGCAAAAAACTGCTGGTAGCTATTTTTGCAATCTGGGTAACCTTTTGAGCACGCATATGCAGGAGAGGCAGTACTAACTGCGCCCCTTCAGCACTGGCTGCCAAGTCAAGAGAATGAGCTGCAACAGGAAACAGACTGTTACCTTTTCTACCCCACCTTAAAGTTTCTCACAACCACCTATTACAACATCACCACTCATCCACACTGTCCCTTCCACGTTAGCATGACTTATCTTCAACTATGTACCCCAGACGCCTTTATCTGCCTCCAGTTTCTACACTGCCACTGCGTTGCACAGGGGTAATCCTCATCCTGACCACTTAGACCAGCAACAGCAGATCTCCTCAGACTGGCCGCCCAGCTGCTACCTATTGATTCCAGGTGATCCAAAATAGACAGCTTAGGGGCTGTGCTCAGCCTCAGTGGTGTGGGCTGTTCTGTAGGGGAGAACAGGATCTGTTTAAGAAAAGAAGCTTAAACTCTATAATTTGTGATCCTCTCCTCCACATTAGCTGACTGCAGGGAGTAATAATTCCTGAAGTTCCTTTGCTGCCTCCTACTAACCCATATTAACATCTTGTCAAGGCCAAAGTAATGGCTTGTTTCCAAAAATCATAATACAGCCACACACTGAAAAAGGATATGTGTTTTCTGCTAACACATCTACCTGATTAAAGAAGCGCAGAGTGGCATTGTTTCTTTTTCCTCCTCACATATTTCCATGTGCTACAGCATGTACAAATGGATTGTCCTTGAGACAAGCGTGCTGCTTATCTAAAGAGGAAAGCCTGGAGTTAGGAGTTCAGGGCACTTGACATATCATAAAATTAGCCTTCAGCAAACAGAGTTATGAAAAGTCATGTTTAATGCTAGGGTTATATTTACATGTTGAAAAACAATTTGTTTCCCTGCTGTAACAAATGTAAAAATTTTTGCATGCCATTGTGATGGGTGTTGAGTTAGATGTGAATGCTGATACATATTAATCAGCAGTTAACCACCAACAAAACTGATGGTTGTGTGGAGAGGACTAGAAATTCTATGGGGTTGGACAGCCTTTCTGAGTCTTTGCAGTTACCTTTAAAAAAGATAAAGGATGTAGTCTGTGGACTCCAAATACAGCTACATACCCACCTGAGAATGTGCCACAGGCACACTCTTTGGCCTGCCCAGTAGTCAACAGCCTCTATTAGCCCTACACACAACAAAACCTAGAGAAACTCGGTATCGTATTTTACTCTTCCTGCCATCCCCAATTGTAGCCCAGTTTCTTTCACTGGAAATCTGGTTTTGCCAGAATGCTATTTCTAATTTTTGTGCTCTTTGAGAGTGAATACAGGCTGAGATTTAGGATCCTCTTGTTTGTAGATCCATCAGCGTAAGATGAGGACTAGATAGCAATAGATGGGCTCGTGCATGGGATCCTGCTATGATATTGTTTTTGCTTGATGGAGGGCACAGAAAATTCTGCTGCACTTCTGTGTCATTCAGTGATCAGAGGGGTGATCAGATCATACAGTTTTTAGTTCACAGGACAAAAAATTGATATCGTCTACTTTTAGGAAGACTAATATTCTAATAACATGAAATCTAAGGATGAAAATATGGAAGGTAGGGATGACAGATCCTTAAATATGAACAAGAATAAGCCAGAATAGTGAAAGCTTTTAAATCTCCCAGTCTAGCAAAAGCTTCTCATGTGATTAATTTTGACAACCGTGGGAGCAATAATCAAACTGTCACACTTACCTAAAAGCCTTCCAAATAGAAACAGGTATATGCTTAAACACTTATTACACATAAACAAGTAATTGAATGCTTGCTGGACTGGAGATGCTATTCTTTTCTTTTTTTTTTTTTTCCCAAAAATGAAGTTTTATAATGAAACACAAAATGAATACATAATCCTGCTGAGGCTGGTATCACAACCACTTTCTGACTTGGGTAAGTAAATATTTCCTCTCTTCTGGCAACAGCAACTCTTTACAACCTCCCTGTAGTTGTGCAGCATTGCATATTTAGGCTGTCCAGTCTCAACCTGGAGATAGCTACCTTGTCATGGTAGATCAAATGCTAATTCTTCAAAAAATAGTGAATAGCTGGCCTAGACAATATTGCATACTGCAAAATCAGTATAAGCAGCAGTCCATATGCATTGCTTTTCATTTAGGTGCATTAACAATGGAGACATGACGCATTTCTCCTCAGTGATCTGTTTATGCCTTGGGCAGTAAGATTTAAGTGAAAAGTTTAAACCCCCCTCTAAGCTCACAATAACAGTTTGGAGAACCACAGCCTTGACTGAAGTTGTTTAACCCTCCCACTCTTCAGCAAATCAAAAGACACTGAAAAAAAATTGAGGATGAGCCATGTTAGAAGTAGGTTAAATGAGCAATAGAACAGGGTTATCGACTAGACAGGAATAATGATAATACTTAGTATCTAGTAAGTATTCTAGTATCTAATAAGTATTCCAATTTTGGAGGAATATAAACCAGCAGGTGTATAAAAGCTAATGTGCAATTGGAGTGAGGATAATCACTGCTTCTTTAAGAGTAGAAGAAAATGTTCTTAAAAATCAAAGATGGACAAAGTACATGTGTGTATTTTGGTCTGGAACCAGACCAGGTAAATATCTTATATTCTGCCTTTAAACTTCAAAATTGAATTTTAGTAGTGTTTGGACCTCACTGTGTTTTTGCATTCAGAGGGTATTGCAATTTGAGTTGGTCTGGCTTTCAGTTATCTTTCTTGGGGATTCGGGTGACGTGTAAAGAACAGGTCTGGGTTAATGCACTGAAATCTGCTGTGGTTGACACACTTCTGTCCACATGGCAAGAGATATTGGGTGTAAAGGACTCTGTGAAATATACACCAATCAAAGACTAAAAGGTCTTCTTAAGGAAATTAATTCAAGATAGGATCAACCCATGCCCCATTTCCAAAATGATGCTGAACATTCACTTTTCTATACTTCTGTAAAAGTCATCGTGGGTGTTAGCATCTTGGCAGAACTACACGATTGTCAAATGCTACGTTGTCATGGGTTATATTTAGTCAAGTGGTAAATAAGATTGCCCTTTATTTGCAATTATCTTATACAGCTGAGTGCTGCTTTTCTTTTTTCTTTTTTTTTGGGGGGGCAGGAGGCATTCCTTATATTTTTTCTTTATGTTTTGTTTTAGCTTCAGAGATTTGAGACCCCCCTGAGTGATGTGGCATTTTGATCCCAGTGAAGTCATAATAGCTGTCGTGCAATTTATTATTGAAACAAGTTTTCTGTCTGTTTCCAATTGTCAACATAGAGAAAAATAATTTCCAGTAAAGCACATGAACTTATGGAGTAGTTTGCTGGATTGTGACTGGCTTTGGTCTACACTGGATTCAGCTGGTTGTTTTGTTACTGTTTATTTTGTATTTTTATTACTGTGCACTGAGATGCATTGCAGCCAGCAGCTTACATGTGGATTGACTAAATAAATAAGGGAAAAGATGATAGCACCCTGAGAAATTAGCAGATGGGGATGACAGTTTCCACCTGGTGTACCTAGGTGGAGGACTTTTCCCTTGCACTCTCCCGCCTGCTGGAGGATACCACCATTGTTCCTATTTCACTGACTGTGACCACGAGCAGTCCCTGCTTCTCCAGCAGCTCCAGATAACCCTTTTGATGTATTGCTGGATGGACGGGATTTGCAGTGCCTTGCAGTCCTGCTGATACAAAAATGCCTTTAAGATCCTGCCTTTCCCATCCTAATCTACAAAGGAAACAGGAAAAAGGAACTTAAACTCCCTGTACTCAGACAGCAATGAGACTGTTCCAGCCTGCGCCAGTGCTACAATTTCTTGCCTGTGACTTGTAAACAGCGTACCATGCAGGAGAGGAGTCACGAGTAAACATCGACCCCCGAGAAAACGATACTCCATGAGTGATTGTAAGAACTGGATGGATACATTTTGGAAAGCATGGACCCTTTAGCACATCTAGTTCTTTATGGATTCAGCCTGATGATTTCAGGTAAGCCGTTGCTTTAATATCTGTTTGTCGGCCTGCCATGCCTTTCTTGTTTCTCATGCAGTGTGCAGACAAAACACAGGACTCCTTACTCCTTACTCCAGCACTTATTTGTATTGATCTAAGATTTTGTGTTTGTTTCAGTAAGTCCATTTATCTCTGTGTAGCACTCTCACAGAAAGTGAGGGCAGGACTGTGGCCAAGTTATTGGGGAGGATTTAGCTACATGTAGAATCCGCTGCTACCTCTTTATAATTGTTGGAGTCATTTGTTGACACATACACACATTGCAACAGGGTTTCTCTTCTGCGTAATGGTATTAACATTTTCATAAATTGGTGATGTCTTTCCCCAAGAATATCTGCTCTAAATACAGATTAAATGTTGACTTTTTCTGTGACTGACTTTATGAACTGGGTGTGCAGTAGGAAATGTTGACGTTTCTAGGTATTCCAGTGTCTGATTTTAGAGAAGTTTTTAGATAAGATTCCACAACTGGAATCTAGATGAAACTCAGTGGACAAAAAGGGCAGAAAAATGCACCTCATATAAGATCAATTAATAACACTTCAAAGACAGCTAAACAATTAATCAGTATTATCAGCAATGTCATTAGTTCAGCAAGTCAGAACTTAGTCATAAGAGACATTGGCAGAAACATATACAGTAAGATTTTATTAATCCGAATTAAGTTTATACTATTTGGAGCATTACTGTTAGAGATGCTTTGCTGAAGCTTTTGCAAGCAGAGCCCTGAGAAAGCCTGCGGTCTTTCCATCAGATTCTTAACTGCTCAGCATTTGAGTATTGCTTTCACCATCCCTATTTTCATTTTCTAAACAGTTTATTCTGGGTAACATACCAAGCAAAATTTGTAAAAGAGAAATACAAGTCACAGAATAACCTTAGACTCTTAACTCACTGCTAACCCTTTCATTGAGATATGCATAGGTTGTTGCAGTCCATCTCACAGTAAAAAGGTAAAGTGCTGTAAAAGTACACATTGTGCTGAAATGGAAACGAGAAAGTAGAAAGAAAAAGCAGAAGTCCTCATTGCTGTGTAACTTGCTTTACAATTTCCAGATCTTCTTGATTAGCAGCATGTTAATAGCTAAATGAAATTATGAACAAATGAGTCTGAGATGTAACTGTGACATCTATAAAAGGCTAGAGATTAACAAAGGCAAAAAAAGTGTTTATAATCCGTTTAATGTATGTTTGGAAGTATTCCCATTTAGCCATTGCTGTAATAGGCTGCATACTGTTTACCAACTCCTCTTTTGTGGCTTAAGTTTCTTGATTATTTAGCTGCACATTGATTCAACGTATTTAGCCCTCAGATCACTTCCAGCTTTTTACTTCAAGGAGGTATCTGGTGCTGTGAGCATTATGGATGGAGAAGAAAAGAAACTTCAGTTACCCCAACTCTTTTTCCTTGTCTCTCCTGATTGTCTACATGGTAACATACACCTAAGTGGCACAGAAAACAATGAGCGCTCATGAAGTCACACATATGGGAGCAACAGAAGTAGGGTGCAGAGATCACACATACGGGAGCAACAGAAGTAGGGTGCAGAGATTAGGTGTAAACAGGGACAGTGCAGACAGCCTGGTTCTGAAGAGCTGCTGGCCCCTGCCTTTTCCACAGGGGCTGCCCGGCGAGGTGTGTGCTGCAGTCACACCCATCTCAATAGATCTGTCAGCTTTCCCGCTTTTGTTTGAGAATGATATCATGTTTCCTGGGGCGAGCGGCGGGGGGAAGACAATGCAGACCCGCTTTCCTCTAGATACTGCAGGCGGAGTTGAGGAAAGCAGGAGTGACATTCCGTGAGCAGGGGAGGATTTACAGACAGTGAACTGGCTTAACCTTGTCCCGATGATCGTCAGCTTCTCTGGGTGTGTTGCTGGGTAGGCACAAAATCCACTCCACCCTTTTCCAACGTGAAGACTGTCGGCTTGGCTCCCATTACGAGAAATGGTCTTTGATTTAATGTCTTCTTTTTTTTTTTTTAATACCAGTGCTCTATACGCAACTAAAGCTAAAGGTCTTATTTGGTAGGTAACATTCAAAACATACACAAATGCTCACTTTTGCACTGTATATAGAGTCAGTGTTTGCCATAGCAAATGCTTAATTAAATTGACAAGGGGTTGAATTTAATCCTCTTGGAATTCTTGAAGCCATACTGAGCATCACCATTTGTTTTTCTTTGGTCGATTCTACTCCAGTCAACTTTTTGTGGAATCAAAATGATCCTGGCATCCATCCTGAAGTATGGATTAAAACCCCAAGGTTGTGGCTAGGTACAATCTGCTAAGTCCTGACTAAAGAAGAGTCACAGACTCACCTATTCCCTTGGAAGTCTGAGCAAAGCCAAGGAATGAGTGTCGGAACTTGCCTTTTGCTTTTCAGCAAGATCCTCAGGTGGTCTGGAAATCTGCTTGCAGCTTCTTACAGTGGGCTCTAAAATGTTGATGTATGAGCCTTATTTTAGCAAGATGGCCACCATCAGTAAGAGATTTGTGGAAACTAGAAACAATTAAAACCAGTTTCAAGCACATTTCTTTGACTGTTTTTGGCAGGAAACAAATGCATTGTCAAATGCCTCTGCTCTCTAAGACAGACAGAATCTTCTGTGCTGTAGCTTTGCTGTAACAATAATCTTAGATCCAATGGTTTCTAAAAATACTGTGGGTTGGTTTTTTTTATGTGATTAAGCTGTTGGACCTATATATGGTAAAAGTCTCAAAAGGTTATATTAGCCTGTTAAGAAAGGGTAACAGTGGAGCTAACAGTACAGTGGCATTCAGTGGTAGCTCTCTATCATCCCTGCTGATGGCTGTGTTTTCTTTGCGAACAGTAGGTGTTCTGAAAAAAATAAATAAATTGTATATATTAGCATTATTATGTGACTCGTTTAAATATCTAGAAAGTTAAGCAGCTTTTGACATACATTGCTAGCCACACAAGCGCCATTATGATGCTCTAGGGTCTTCAAAATTACAATAAATCATAATTTTTTGTTAGACTGGAAAGTTCTAACATTTCTGTTTCAAAACTTGTTTTTCTCTTGTGAGGATTAAATTAACCTAAAGAAAACCTGCATTAACCTCTGGTTAATGCATACGTGTGACAGTGAGCATGAATGTCATTCTTCCTGTAGTGACAGGGACGAGGCCTGTGTGAATATCTTCAAATCTGCTGCTGTCAGACAAGAATGGCATCTGAAATTCAAACAGTCTGTTTGAATGTTTGAAGCTGCAGTTCTGGGGTTTTGAGCCATCCACAGCCAAAGCAGTGGATACAAACCACATTTCAGCTTTTAATCTCAGTTATCTCAAAACTATGCTGACCAGACATTACACTGATACGCGACCTTTCAGACACCTAAGTTATCAAGCTACTAATGTGAATTGCAGGAGGAATTTAAAAATGGTTTTCATTCCTTGTTCCCGAGGTGTATTTATTTGTGAAATGCAGCGACTGCATCTGCCTGCCATGCTTAGCTTATTTACCCAGGGGGAACAGTATCCTGGTGCCTTTTTCATGAGTGTGAAATTTACATGGAATTTAGACTCTTCTTGAGATGTAGCCTTCATCTATTCCAGAAATGATGGTCCTGCCACAGGTTGAGTCGCTGTCCTGCTGAATGTAGATATTTCTGCACAGTTCTGTTAGGACAGTCATGACCACGAAACTGATGGATCTGTTTTATGGGAGAAAGAGAGCTGATCTGTTTTAGTTACATTGTTGGCTATATGTTTCGGGGGGCGGGGGAAAAAAATGTGTTCTAGCTGTGATCTAATTCACTGCTCCCTGACTCTGCAGCTGGAAGCCAAACCAAACAGCTTCAACTTGTGCAGGCAGCTCCATGCGCCTACTCTAAGTGGATTTACAAAAGTGGGCTGATTCTCTCTGTTCTTTTGGGGTTTTTTTAGCTTTAGAGCTTGTTTTTGATGTGCTGCCTGGTTCAGACCTAGTGAGAGACAGAGTAGCTCTCAGGAAGCCTGTGCTCCCAAAGACCGTTTCAGCAGCTGGAAATAGTCAGGAGTGAAAAGTTGTTGCATCACACCCAGAGGAATCAAATCTGAAAGGGTGAAATGAAGTCACACTACTTTCACAACAGTTAACATATGGTATTGTTTCAGATACAGATTTCATATATAAATTTATACATATATTTTGTATTGTTGGGGTACTTAGTCATAATTAACTGGGTTGGATGAATTACTTTTTTGCTGAAATTTAATTTCAGGGAAAAAAACAAAGTTGCAACATTTTGCAGAGGTGGTCTGATACCCACAAGAATTTCATCTGGACAGCTTTAGGTAGTCAAGAGGGAGCATAGAAGTCAGAGGGACTGACTGCAGCTGAGCGGATGGCTTTAGGGCAGGGGAGATGTGGAGTTGGTCCTTCAAGTACCCACAATGAGAATTACCTGAGTTGGAAAGCTGCTCTGTATCGGTCACATGGACTTGAGCCTGCTTGGCCCAGACCCATCTCTTTAACATGCAAAAACCCTGTTCAGCTTTCCATGGAAGACCAAGAAGTCGTGGTGTGATGGGTGTTGGCTAGGCACAGAAGGAGTGAACCGAAAATGGATGTGCCTACAACTCGTGTGAGACAGATGCATAGTTCCATGGTCTTCTCCCACTGTGATGCAATATCTATCTGGGACTGAAGGGATGAAAATCTTAGAGAAAGTGCAATGAAGAACTGTCCTCAAAAGACAGTGTCTACCTTGCACTAGTGGGCCAGATCCTATTTAGGATGTTATTCCAGTGTGGTTTCAGTGGAGACACATAGCAAAGAACCAGCCTGTGTCTGAACTGGAGACTTTTCTGGAAGGAATTTAAAATGCCAATTGCTTTTAGGTTACAGATTTGATAACCATTCTACAACTAACACCCAAGCTAAGAACATGCACTATTAATGTTAAACAAGGGTCATATCATAAAGAAGAAAAAAAACCCCATCAAAATTCCTTTTTTAAATTCATCCCTAGGAAATGCAAACACTTTTAGGGTGTGAAGATATTATGCATTTACTAAGTTCTGAGAGGGTTTTTGAAAGACAGGTTCAAAAATGACATTTTTTTAATTCAATAATAATAGATGTAAACTTTTTGTTTCAAGGTTGGTGTTTTGCTTGCCTGGTATTTATTTACTATTTGCATTGTCTCAGACTGTCTAATGAAGTGGCTTGGTTAATTTCCCCTCTGGAGTGTAATAAGTCTCTCTTGACAATGCAGTTCCATCTGCATTTCTGATCATGCTGATGATTTTCTCTTGAATTATTTTCTGGCTGTTCATCCCAGAGCTGCCACTGGCCAGGCACCATAGCCTCATTAGTCACAAACTGTGCTTATCACCAGAAACATCTCTCACTACTCAGAAAAGTCATTAAGTGGCAAAGCAAGGGTACATTGCTGTACAGGCAATAGCATATTAGAGGGTGTCCCTCCAGCAGCTAGTGCTCACAGACACTTCCAGAAAATTAAACTTATGCAGTTATCCTGAGAAGACTAACTGATTACCTATGTTATTTTGCATACTTCAGCCTGGCATGTGCACCCAAACAACATACAGTATACATATGCAGTATACCTAGTAGCTTCTTAATACAACTTACAAGGACCACCCTTGTTATGGACATATATATTCTTGTTTGCAAGTACTTTCTTGACAGAAGTTTTGCCTAGCTGAACTACAAGCCTGTCCTACTCGAGCTTTCCCACAATCCTCATCATTTATCAGCATTACATAGCATATTGTCAGCTGGCTGTTCAACAAGAAATTTCTGCTGATGTGTTGTTTTATGCTTTACTTGTTAATGGTCAGGCAGGCCTAAGCAGAAGTAATGAAAAAGTGTCTTTCTACACACACACATTTAGGCACACTCACTGGGAAACCTCCAACAAAGATGCACCAGTGTTTCTTTTCTAGCTTTTTCATCTTTAAAAGATTGCTTTGATGGGTTGTGAAACAACTGAAATGTGGTAAAAACAATTACATTGTATTTTACAAGAGGGCAGCTGTTGCATTTCCTTCAGCTTCTCCAGATGTACCCAAGGGCCAGTAAGAAACGATTAGCCCTAGCAGATTTGACAGACTATTTTATTTTTCGTGTTTGTGCTCTGGGTTTTACCACTACTACTAAGTAGCAAAATTATGTTCTGTCACTAATTTTTAGTCTGTTATTAGTGTCACAATGCCTTCTGTCCACAAATAATTCCCCATTTGTAAAGGCAGAAGGTATCAGTATTTGAGCTGTGAGCCGTCTCACAGTTGCCCAGTAGCATCACAGACTGGGGACAAGGCCTGTTGCGACAGGACAAGGGGTGATGATTTCAAACTGAGGGGAAATTCAGGCTAGACATGAGGAAGAAATATTTTTACAATGAGGGTGGTGAAACACTGGCCCCAGTTGCCCAGAGAGGTGGGAGATGCCCCGTCCCTGGAGACATCCCAGGCCAGGCTGGACGGGCCTCTGAGCAACCTGATCTGGGTGAAGATGTCCCTGCTCATGGCAGGGGAGTTGGACTAGATGACCTTTCAAGGTATCTCCCGTCCAAATTATTCTATGATTCTATTACAAGATACAAGCAGCAAGATTCTTTCCATGGACAAGAAGAAATGTTTCATCAGGAAACTTGAATTTTTGGTCATTTATGAGCTGGTTTTCAGTAGCGTTTTTTTGGGGTTTTGGTTTTGGTTTTTTTTTTTCCCTGCTGCTGCTGTGTGGCAGAGAATCTTAATCTGTTTGGGTAATAATAACTCCAGCTTTGTTTTCCTGAGGACTGAGCTGTCAGGGGAGAACTTGACTCACTGGGAGAAATTACCTGAACTTCTGCTGTCTTTGCATCCCAGATGAAGTTTCCAGGACACGAAGAGACTACAGACCTATAAAATTAATATGTGATTTCAAAGCCACCTCAAATTATTTATTTTTGCAGAGAATGAACAAAAAGTAGTGAAGATCGTTGAGAGAAACAACAACATTCTCATAGGAAAGCTCAGGAATTGTAAGTTGGGTGGGCATATGGTTAGATGGAATGAAAACTGGCTAGATGGCAGAGCTCAGAGGGTTGTGATCAATGGTGCAGAGTCTGATTGGAGGCCTGTAGTTGGTGGGGTTCCCCACAGGTCAGAAGTGGATCCAGTCCTATTCAACCTGTTCAGAAATTGCAGAATCACACAGAATCACAGAATGTTAGGGATTGGAAGGGACCTCAAAATATCATCTAGTCCAGTCCCCCTGCCGGAGCAGGAACACCTAGATGAGGTTACACAGGAATGTGTCCAGGCGGGTTTTGAATGTCTCCAGAGACGGAAACTCCACAACCTCCCTGGGCAGCCTGTTCCAGTGTTCTGTCACCCTCACTGAGAAGAAGTTTCTTCTCAAATTTAAGTGGAACCTCTTGTGTTCCAGTTTGAACCTATTGCACCTTGTCCTATCATTGGTTGTCACCGAGAAGAGCCTGGCCCCGTCCTTGTGTTACTCACCCTTTATATGTTTATAAATATTAATGAGGTCACCCCTCAGTTTCCTCCAAGCTAAAGAGACCCAGCTCGCTCAGCCTTTCCTCATAAGGGAGATGCTCCACTCCCTTAATCATCTTTGTTGCCCTGCGCTGAACTCTCTCCAGCAGTTCCCTGTCCTTCTGGAACTGAGGGGCCCAGAACTGGACACAATATTCCAGATGAGGTCTCACCAGGGCAGAGTAGAGGGGAAGGAGAACCTCTCTTGACCTACTAACCACCCCCCTTCTAATACACCCCAGGATGCCATTGGCCTTCTTGGCCACAAGGGCACAGTGCTGGCTTATGGTCATCCTGCTGTCCACCAGGACCCCCAGGTCCCTTTCCCCTACACTGCTCTCTAATAGGTCATTCCCCAACCTATACTGGAACCTGGGGTTGTTCTTGCCCAGATGCAAGACTCTACACTTTCCCTTGTTATATTTCATTAAATTTTTCCCTGCCCAACTCTCCAGCCTGTCCAGATCTCGCTGGATGGCAGCACAGCCTCTGGCCTGTCAGCCACTCCTCCCAGCTTGGTGTCATCAGCAAACTTGCTGATAGTACACTCAATTCCCTCATCCAAGTCGTTGATGAATATATTGAATACTACTGGCTCCAGTGCCAACCCTTGAGGCACTCCACTAGATACAGGCCTCCAACTAGACTCTGCGCCGTTGACCACAACTCTCTGGCTTCTCTCCTTCAGCCAGTTCACAGTCCACCTCACTACCCGATCATCCAGATCACACTTCCTCAGTTTAGCAGCGAGGATGCTGTGGGAGACGGTGTCAAATGCTTCACTGAAATCAAGGTAGACCACATCCACTGCTTTGCCATCATCTAGCCACTTCATTATGTCATCATAAAATGCTATGAGATTGGTCAAGCACGACCTCCCCTTGGTGAAGCCATGTTGACTGCCCCTAATTACCCTCTTATCCTTGGTATGCCTTGAGATGTCACCAAGGATAAGTTGTTCCATCACCTTACCAGGGATGGACATGAGACTGACCAGTCTATAGTTACCCGCATCCTCCTTCTTGCCCCTTTTGAAGACTGGGGCGAGTGTTATATGTAACTGACTGTTTTACATTCAGTGTAACAACAAACCTAAACTAAGCACAGATTCTGTACTTTTTCCCTGTTAGTATAGTACCTATATGCTTTATATTCATATTCACAGGTAGTCAATAGCAGAGATAATTTGTTTTCCAAGCAATAACAACAAAAAAATAAGAACTGCTTAAGCATTTTGAATTACAGCACCTTTTATTCTCCTTGCTTTACCTGATTAAAAAAGCATGGAATTTACTGGAATTTTCTACTCTCCCCTCTTCTCTTAAATAATTAGTACTTTAAAAGTATTACTCTTTCCTCTTACCTCTTACCACAGCTCTTCTTTTTCCTCTGTTATGCTCCAAAAGCCAAGGGAAGGACTTTCAGCTTATAGTCACTTCAAGGAATTAACAATAAAGCTGTACAAGTACAAGGAAAATTAATACATCATTAGGTGTGTAATGTCTAAACAATTCATTTCCTTCCACTACTACTCAGTATTAATTAATAGCTGAAACATTTACTCAAAACTTTCTGTTCTCAATACGCCTTGTGAGTATGGCCTAATGATTAAATACGTGTTTAGGGGGCAGTGTGGTACAGTTGTCCTTTACCTTGGTGGAGCTGCTTGCTGTGGTAAGGGAGTGTTGGCCACTCCACAGTACTGAACACTTTTCCAATTAACTGGCAACTTTGCAAAGGCCTCACATTAAGTAGAAATCACCTTGAATATAATATTTCCGTTATTTCCTGAGGTCTAGACAAGGGTTAACAATGTTAATCCGGAAGCATTTGAGCAGGAACTTTCTGAGACAAAAGGACAAATCATAACACTTTTCTGTTCTTGTAGGACTTGTTTTGTGCACTCATCTATGGCACTAAAATACCTCGGCTCAAGACCACTTCATTGTTTTATTCACAAACTAGTGTCTGGCACCAACTCTGATCTAGGTAAACGATGTTTTAAAGCTTATCAGAGACTTTCTTGCTCTTAGAGCAGACCTGTGTCTGGGATGTGTTCCAGGGAATTTCTGTGAGCTGTTTCTTCCAGCTGGACCTGACTTTGTTTTCTTGGTGCCACACAGCACAGAAACCATGATGTCTCTGTGCCCGTATGAGTGGCATTTTGGTAGGGAATGAGAACACACAGGGACTGCAGAGGCAGTGTGATAAACACTGTTCAGGACGATTTCCCCAGGTGAATCTGTACTAGAGAACTGTGAATTGTGTGTACAGCCAGGTATTACCTGGCAAGAGCGACGACAATCCTGTAGTTAAGAGTGGGCCAAGAGCAACAGCAAAGGTCTCCTTGCATTCATTTTGTTGCCTGGGTGCGTGGGCTATTATGTAAACTTACTGGTTTAGAGGATGCCATTTTCCCTGTGCTGGAAGTGCTTGAAGCACTGCACCACAATGAGCACGTCTCATAAACACTGGGCGATAAATCCTCTCAGTATGGTATCTCCCATTTCCAGCATTAGCCTTCTGCAAGTGCTCTCCTTCAAAATCTATTTGCACACACAGCAAATCGCCTTCCTGATAAGGTCAGGTCTTCAAGGACCAGGGCAGGAGTCAAAGGATTTTTTTCAAGGAAGCACAGAGGATTGTCACTGGTGCAGAGACAGGCTGTTTCCTGTCTGTATTTTTTGTGCTTTTCTAAGAGAGCTAAATCCTGTTGTCCTTATTTGGTCCTTATATACTCAAAGTCTTCATTAACATCAAGGGTATGATTTGCCTAAGTTTTGCCAGACTAGCTAAATTCACTTTTAGCAAGGGCAGTTGTGTTAGTTTAAGTTGCATTACCAGGAAGAGATGCTGTAGGAATCCCTGAGCAGAAAGCATATGTGCATTTTAAAGCTTTCTGTTTATTTTGTTTGATTGTTTTGTTTTGATTTTTTTTTTCACTGTTTGAGGGCAGCAGCTCCCCGTGGAGTTAAAGAAAGCCTTCCTATCGCCTCAGAGGCCTTAGGCTGACTTTAAAATGCCAGTCCTGTTACATTCTGAGTTGAATGAGTGAATTGCCTTCAAGCCAATGTGCTGCTGGGGTGCCTGCTTTTTTCTTTTTTTCTTTTTTTCTTTTTTTTTCCAAAATACACCTAAAGTATAGCTTTTCTCAGTGCAAAAAGGTCACTTGGATATATTTTAATTTCTGCTTGCAATATATTTCAGCTGTTAAACCTCAGGTGACAAATCATCCTTGACATATGATTCCATACTTATGCATAGATATTACTCCTTTTTAGATGAAGAAAAGGCTTCTATTGTTTCTCCTGGAAGACATGAAACTCCATTTGTGCTCCGTCTGCCTCACACACGTCTGGGTCACTCTACAGTGTTTAATACGGAAAAAAAACCCACCTATATTTAGACAATCAATCAGAACAGTATCCATCCACCACTGGCTAGATTTCGATTCATCTGGAATAATCACAAGCGTAAATAAGTAATACCCCTGAGCTATGATTGTTCTACAACTTGATTACGTGATTTTTATTGCTACCGAGAAACAGGAAAACATGCAGCAAATGCCCTGAATCTGATGTGATATTGCTTTGCTATGTCTTGCATAGGGATCAAAGGCAGCATGAAAGCTGGTCCTCAAAACTCAGACTTAACCTACTACTTTTTCTCAGCGTATTAAAAGGTTGAGATGCAGTGTGGGAAAGAGGTGTTATTTTCACCTTTCAATCTGCGTTGGAAGTCAGAGGAACAGAAAAGTGCTAGAGAAGTGGAACCGGAGCCCTGGATGAGCAGCCATCCCTTGAAAACTAACATGGGCCCATACCTCTGTTTTAGAAAGACAGCTCTGTGCCCTGTAGATGCTAGCTAGAAACACCAAAATGTTTCAGTTCTGATCTGTAGCACCCTGCCTGACCTCAACAGAGATAATCATGTTAAGTCATGGAGTTTGGATCCAGATTGATTCTGAGTTTCACAAAAGCTTGCAGAAATCAGGATCTTGCAGTTTATGATTTAAGAATATCTCTGTGTGGCACACGATCCTTGCTGATACGCCATGAAGCCCTCTGCTTTCAGTGTTGGTGACTGCTGTATTACATTTGCTGTATTACATCTGCCTTCAGCATATGCATCAGAACCATAGTGAGAGCACAAATGTTCCTCATATGAAAGTAAAAACATTGAGATAAATGCCCTATAAAATGAACGCACGAGCATGGCCTCATTTCTACCGTGTATTTCTTTGACTTTGTTGAAAAGATTTATTTTTGTAACATGCAGCAGGACGCACTGACTTCGCTGACCTGCAGCTTTATGCAATAGTTAGTTTAACAGCTGTTGCATCCTTTCCAGAGGGTTTCATTCCTCCTTTATGTAACTACAAGTTATCTGGGCTGGCACATTAAAGGGTGGTAACCGTGGCGGGCTGGCTGGGTGTGGTGTCAGAGTGCTGCCAAGATACTTCAGTCCCTAGAGTGGTTGCTGGCATTGAAAGCAGAGGACCTCCTCCCTCGGCCCCACCTCTGCAGAGACACACGCAAAGGCTGCAGCCAGCACTGAGACCTTTCGACCTCCCTTATCTAAGACTATACCCCTTCCTTCCAATCAGAGAAACATTTGGAAGCTGAGCGGCACTAAACTTTGGGCCTCTCTGCGTAAATACAAAATACACTTGTATCCAAAGCAGGAAAATAGATGTGATGAATAAAAGAAATCAATGATTCTTCCTGTTTCAGCTGGAAAAAATGTTACTGTTTCCCTTCTCCTTACCCTGAATTTCAAAAGTAAAGGGAAACGCCTGTTATTTGCAAATTGTTGATTATAGCTGTATTTCCCTCCTGCTATGCACATTTGAACAACTAAATCTGTAGCAGTCTGCCAGAGACTGCTTTAATTAGGGTTGTATCTAACATTTTCAAAGAACTTCCATCTCTGTGTATTTCTGGAAGTTCTATTGATCAAAGGCAGCCACTTCGACTGATTCAAACCTAACCTCATAAAAAATGTCTCTGCTGGTGCCACCAACTTGCTCTTTGCTTTTGAGAAATTTTCTTTGGGCCACAGTTCTTGCCAGTGTCTGTTAGGGTTTCGAATGGTTGACAAGTGAATTGTCGTGAAATCATTAGTCTAAATTCATAAAACAGCTGAAAAATACTCCAAGTGCTCAAAGTACTACCAGTTCCTATAACTGAAAGACATATCTGCTTTACATCAATTCATATGCATTAAAGCCATGTAAAGGACATAAAAGAGATATTAAACTGACAACCTTACGATCTACTGACCCTATTACCAGCAAAGCATCATACTTGCATTTATGTACATGTCTAACTATTGAAGGATCTGTCTGCTTCTGCAACTCACGTTTTTTTCTGGGCTTCTGTACCAGCTCCTTAAAGAAATTCCACAAGTTTGCAAGGTTTATTTCCTCTTCTGAGAAAAACAAGCTCCAGCAGTTTATGACATAAAAAGTAAAACCTGAAGTCAGTAGAGCAATATAGTTAATCTACAGTCTTCACATTTTGCACAAAATCTGTGCAAGACACCAGCCAGAGAAACCCAGAGTACTGGGTGAAACGGTTCATCAAGAGATTTGATTAGCTACATATTCAGACTCTGCAGTAAATTCTTTTCACTTGCTGCTTTTTTTCCGTAGGTAAAGTGGAAGCAGCACTGGACCTCATACTGATCAATTCATTCCCTCTGGTGGGCAACTCTGAGACATCACTTATCTGTATCACTTCCAAATGGCGTTCCCGTGAGTCCATCACGATAGACCGAGACCAGGACGATGTGACAAACCAGCACCGGGAACCACTGGAAGTTAATGAAGATTCAAAGAGAGCAACAGCCAAAACAGTGGTATGGAAGAGGGAACAGGCCAGTGAAACTATTGGAGCGTATTACTGTGAAGGGAAACTCAAGGATGATGTGACAAGGATACATACCATGAAGATGCCACTGCAAGGTACTGTATGGTGGTCAGATCTGAATTTTGCATGTCACTGCTTGCAGACTGACGGTTATCCCTGGTTGACAGAGGTGGGCATAACCGTGGCTCCAGAGCAGGCAAAGCAGTCTGGAGTAAACAAAAATAGACTCGGCTTATGCCCATGTTTGTTGGTTTTTTTCTAAAGTGCAGAGGCAACTGGTCAATGCTAGATGGTAGTCATTTCCTCGTGGAAGCTGGTCAGGCATCTGTAGGTATTCTACCTGTATCTGGCTACTGCCAGGAGCACAAAGTCAGGCGGCAAATAAGGTAAGTACTGTCCTCACTGACCCCATGAAATAATATACACAGTAACTCCTGCACTGGCTTTTTCACATCCCAGACCCTTGATTTCTAAATATGCTTCCATTTTAAAGTCTTGACAGGTCTGAGATGTAGATAGCTAGACATCACTATCTCTTTTTTTTTAAAAAAAATAATAATTGGGCAACTGGAACCTAGAAAATAAGTGCCTTGCCTAAGGCTAAGTAAAGCTACAGATCAGCAACACTGGATCTGCACACTCTGTGTCAGTATGAAAAAAACAATCAGCTCAACACTGGAAAGAAACTCCAGAAAAGTTTCCCAAAATCTAAGAACGTTATTCACAAAAATCCATTATGGATTTTACTGTTGAATTGCTTTTCATTTTAAGCCTACGCACAGCAGAAAAAGCAAACACAGCAGAGAGAGGGTGGGATGAGAAGGTGTGATTTCCAAGGTTCAGCACTCTAGCCATTAAATTAGATTTTCTTATGTGCAAAATTTCACTTGTTCGTGGACCTCATTAGACTTCTGGGACAAGTTCCAAACCAGAGATCACCATAAACTGCAGAAAAGTGCAAGAAATTTTGGCTAATTTTCTGCAACAAATCAAGTATTCAAAACTTCAGCAGATCTTTAGTAGACTTCACTGTATTGCTAATGTTTTATGCTACAGTAGCTCATCTCTGAGGAGACTTGGCACTTTAAATCTTTCTTTATAAGGTTTTAGTAAGAGCAGATGTAAGTGTTGTTATCTCCTAAAGTTACAGCTAGTGTCTATTTATTTCTTTTAGTATGGAAATGTTAGAAGCAAGGTAGGCAGGACAAGTGTGGTTTTGTTTGGCTTATGTTTTCTCTGACCAAATGTAGTCTTTGAAGGGTTGGACTGGTCACCAAGAAAGCTCTGCAGATGCAGGCTGACAATTCCATTGTTTCAAAGGAGGCTGCAGTGAGGAGGAGATAAGATAACAGTCCATGGAAAGTGGATGTGACCCTGCCTGTGGCAGAATGCCAGTGAGCTGAGCACATCTCTGGCCTTCATGTAGAACAACATCCATGGGTGGAAGAGTGTCTTGTGAATCAGCCAGGTTTTTGCAATTGGTATCTGTGGATCTAGGAGCAGGAAATGTAAAATAATGAAACTTTGAGAGCATCCTATGTGACAGAAATTGTTCTAACCAGAAATTACACAGCATTCATGCCAGAGATTTCACTGACAAAATTCGAGCTAGTAGCTCACCAGTGAAACCGTATAATCTAAGCAGGCTAGATGGGTGAGAAAGAGGCACACCAGAAATTCTCAAAGCTGTGAAAATGCACAGAAAGGGGAAGAAGAGGTCAGTGAAGGACTATGAGGTTTGGCAAAGTATCCGCAGTTGGAAAACAGGCCTTTTCCCCCTTCACTGTCATTGTCTGAATAATTTTTAGAGGCAGAATGTGTTTTTCAACACCAAAAATTGAGCAAGAGATGAAATGTGCAGCTTCTTACTGAGGACAAAAAAGGCACAAGAAGGAGCAACACTTGAGAAAATTCAGCCACTGTCTTGTAGCCTCGGGGTAAGAAGTTGCTGAAACTCTCACTAAGCATTAATCTCTTGGGTAGCCCCACTGCCTGATTATGTACCTATTATCAGATATGCAGATACAGTGAAGATTTCTGCTGTATAGTAGGTAATAATAACAGCTTCATTTTTCTGTTTTGCTCTACAGATGTGCCATCCTCCTGAATTCTTTATATTTTAGCATTATGGTACACATGTAATATTCAAACATGTGACGAGAGAGAACACGTTATGCTTCATACATGTATGGGGAATAATGCTTATAGTGTATGCAGCACACATATCTAGAACAGAAGACTACATAGTCTGTTCTGCATCTAGTTAAATATAATTTCTCCAATTTCTCTACACCGTAACTGTGTATTTCCATATATACAATTGAGTTTTCCCCCACAGAAACCCTCTAGAGCAGGCAACAGGACAATAATGGAAATGCTAGCAACAGAGTGTGATGGCAACTCGGTTCATTATGTCTCTATAAGGAATTGGCACACTGAAGATATGAAATCATAAAATACGAGTCACAATCTAAAAATACATCGGAACTGAGCCCACCAAGGAGTATGTGTTCCTTTCCATTGCAACAATACTTTGAAGAAAAAGTATTGTGGTTAAGCTAAATGACACACAAAGAAAAGAAAATGGGAAAACAAAAGTTTAATATTTTGTTAAAACAATTATTAATGCCTCACTAAATGTGGTCCAAAAAACCACTGCAACTAAACCACTTTGGATCATTTCTAACTAGCAATTCATTTTTGGGAAAGCTGTTGAATTCTCTTTTCCTAAATAGATCATGATTTTCACCATTCATGTGTTATTCATAAATAATTTCTAACTTAGGAGCTGACAGCAAGTCGGGACTGCTTTCAGATTTTGTTTGTCTGTTTCTAATGAGATCTTATTTCATTATTCTGTAGTAGAATTCTCTGTTTCTCTAAGTTCAGATACCAGTGCCTAAGTAACATGGCAAATGCTCCATAGGTTCCCATGCACGTGCTTAGTATCATGCAGGAAGAGTCCGGCTGAAATCAGTTGCATAGCACTTACAAAGGAACGAAAACACATGGCAGAGGCTCAGAGCATAAACATTAGAATGGCACAGAGAAGGGAAATTCCATTCTACAAAGAACTGTGAGTTTTCAATAGTTGTCTTGCTGCCAATCAGAAATAAAACATCAAAATGTCAAAATTCTCAAGGACATAAAATTCTGGGAGAGAGGCTGGCTTGGATTGATAGAAAGGTCTTCACTTTTACTCACATTTTCTTTAATTTTATATCATGTAACACAAACATTTTGACTTTTAAGTAAAATGCCATTCTGAAATCAAAGTACTAAAATGTTCTTTCCCCAAATATTGCAGGAATATTACCCTTTTTTCCCCCTCATGTTTTGCAACATAATATTGTGGAGATACAAGCATAGTTTCAGTCTCATACAAACTTTGATGTAGCATCTACCTGCTCATTTTTTACAGCTCTATTACATATATAAAAGAAAATTTGTTTATAATTTTTTCTCTGCTTTCTTATCCTATCCCTATGTATTTATTTGCCACCAAATGTCAGCCACAGAGTCCAAATTTGTTTTCTGCAACCATTGGTATGAACCAAAGTATACTTCATTGGTAGTTTTCTAAAAGTAAATTTAAAAAAAAGAGGCATGACTATAGAAAAATGTCATTTTTTAATGAATAAGTTGTCTAACAGTTTGTACCAACTTATATATGTGTTCCTTAAACAAAATATTCCCTGTGAAGTAAATGCGACTTCAATAGAAATGGAACCTGTGGAGTTGTGGAGCTCACTAGGAGCATGAATGGCTCTTCAATGATTCCTCCCAGCTCAGCTCCGAGTGGGTCTTTCTGTCCCACCCGCTCACTGGAGAGGAAGGTGGCAGCAGAACCAGGCTCCCAGGAGCTGAACAGGAACAAGATGCAGGACAGAATTGCCCAGGAGGAGCTTGCACAGGAGAAAATCTAGGGCTAAACAGCCTCAAAAACAGAGAGGGAGAAAGGGCTGCTGAAAACCAATGTCTCATTCTCCTGGGTGCTCTAAAATGGAAAGTACAAATGTGTAACATTCTCAATCAGGTAAAGAGCTGAATAGTTTGGAAGTTGACTTTGCCTAATTTTAGGAGGGTTTCTGTCATTTTTTTGCCATACGACATATCAATGACAGTATAGCATAAAAGCTGAGAGCTAGAAATGGTTAGAAAAGCAGAATTTGTTCTCAAAAAACTTCATAGCTTCACCTTGGAATTTTCCAACTGAATGAAAGGAAGTGCTTTTAACTTCTAACTTGTTTAAAAGTAATGTTGCAATTAAAATCATTGTTTCACCGGTTTAAAAAAGTACTATTTCTTGAGATTTTTCTGTACCTTTCCCAATTACCTTCTGATATGTTTTCTACTAATAATGATAAAGAAAAAGCAAAAATTTTGTGAAAATCCCTCTACCTACTACTTTACTCTTTTTCTAAAATCAATAACTATATAAAATGTATAAAAGTACTTTCTGTTTAAGCAAGAAAATTGATTTCCATTTCCCAACTGGAAAATTGAAAAAATATCACCCATCTAGACAGTTCCTCCCCCAGAATTTTAATTTTAATTAAGCCTCATTTTCAGATAAGAATAGTTTGCTGTAAGTACCACTGGCTGCAAATATGTTTTTTTTCTTTTGTTCTTAGTGCAATCCAACACTCAGTATTTATAGAAAACATGGCGAAGTAACCAAGCACCTACTCTATCTTACTGCATCTCCCCCAAACCCTGCATGACTCTGGTCCCCTGAATGATCTTGACTGTTCAGCATCAAAAAGCTTGAACAGAAAAGAACTGAGTCACTCAGGGTATTTGCTTGCCAATGACAACTTGTTCCTTACAACACATTTTCCAGTACTTTGTCCAGTCTGCTTTCAAAATGTCTCAAGGGATGAAGAAACCTGTGAAAGTGTTTTACAGTCAGTTGGAGCTCCTAGTTAGGAAGTGTTTCCAGTTACTCAGCCAAACTAAATTATTTATTTATTTTATTATTATTATTTCGTGCCACAGGTTCTCACGGCAGTCTGTTGTTTCAGGGCATAGGTGAGTCCTCTGTCTTTGCCAAACATAAAGTTGAGGTTGCTAGTGATAAAGAGTCTGTGTGCTCTAAAGAGCGTGTGCTCTGAAGATATTTGAATGTCAAAATGCGAGTCAAGGTCATGCTGTAAACCATTCTCAGCTTTTGGCCCAGAAGGCAGATAGAGACAATAAGTGCTGCTAATTATCCCTTATTTCTGCCTTGTTCTGTTTTCAGCCTCATTCCACCCGGTGGCATTAACTGTTACAGCAAACAAGGGAGAGCATGTGAATATTTCTTTTATCAGAATGGCAGCAAAAGAAGAAGATGCAGTGATCTACAAAAATGGTGATTAAACTTTCTCTCTTGTCTTTTGTCTTCTTGCTATCATTGTCTTAGCCAAGTGCCACGTAACTGTTTTAAAGTCATTGCTGATGAAGCCCATGCTGTGCAACTGGAGCAGACATAATTCTTCTTGCATTTAGAGTTCCCTAAGGAGCCATTTGCCATATCCAGTATATCGAGCTGACTTGTTTCTCTTCCACCAGAATGCCAAATCCTTTGTTTATACCTTTGCTTTGTTTCTCATTTTCCTTTTTTATTTTCTTCTGTAACCCCTCATATATTTGCTTGGCTCATTTTAACTTTTTTTTTTTTTTTTTACTGAGCCACTATGAATGTTTAGTTACTGCAACTTTCTTCGCATTTCTGTCTCTTCAAGTGCCTACCATTCCTTGTTCGAATGGCTTTTAAAGGCCACTTAGCTTCTATGATGCTCTTCATGATAAGAAGTTAAGCACAAGCAATCTATCATTAGAAAATCAAAACTGTCAACAAAATCTAACGCCTATTTCATTCAACTACAAAAATGAGTCACGTTGCAAAATTTATGACACCAGCTTTTCTATGTAATATGGCACCTAAATCACATGTAACTCACTGTTCAGCTGCGTGCTGCTGCTGCTTCACTCTTGGAAATATGAGCTGTTTGCTATCTGCCTCCTGTAGAAATGTAGTAAAATACTGGTCACTAAAACTCACAGTGCCTTCATACTTGATCAGAGTGTTAGAGACCAACAAATTATAGTTGTAGAAAGCACAAGTAATGTACTGGTCCATCTTTGTCTACTGATAACCCAGCTTACAGTGAGCTACCAGGAAACAGGCAGTAAACAGAGCAGGATGCAGTAAGGAAGTTCCAGCACACTGCAAAAGAACTCGTGCAGTGGGTCAGCCTCAGCCCATTACTGAATACTCGGAGCACTTCTCTACAGGCTGGAAGAGAAAAATAACCAAAAGGAGTCTTTTTTAAAAGTCAACATGCAAAGCAGAATTTCTTAAAGACCTATTTCTTCCCTCTTCAGAGATTCAGCTCTGGCAGCACACAGGGAAAAAGTTTGCCATAGGGTCCCCAGGAAATTTTGTGATGTCCTGTCAGCATTTTCTCATACAAGAACCAGCTGATATGTAGGAGCAGGAGTGCTTACATCATGGTGCTGCCCTAACCGGGATTCCAACTGGAAATTTGGCAAAAAGCCTCAAATTAACCATGACTCTGTACAGTAGGTCAAATTCTCCACCTGCCATCACAGCTGAAATAGCATCCCTGAGGATTCCTGATACAGCAGCCAGCAAAGAAGAGAAAATACTTGTCCTGTTGTATTTAAATGTTGCAGCCTTTGACTTCAGTCATTTAAAACACCACTCTCTCCTTGCAGTTGCTCACAAAGGCTGTCTAGAGAATGAAACTGTTCTGCTAAACAAGATTGCTTTAAGACATTGGCATAACACGTGCTGTCGTGGAAAACAAGACACAAAAACTGAACCTTGCTAAACAGACTGTGAGCGTAAGGCTTTCTTAATACTTTGCTGTCGAGTTTGTTTTGCAGCTAGTAACTCAAAAGACACACAATAAAAGACCCATAGTTTCAGAATTAATTCTAATTCTTCTTTTAGGCCTTTGGTCTTTTCTTTGACCCCATTTTCTTGAAGAAAACAGTTATGCATTGTCATGGACTAAACTGACCCAAGATCTTTTTGATGTTTTGTTTATGATCCTCAGCAAAGTTTTATGTTTCTAGGCTGCCTAAATTTGCCTATAATCAAATTGATGGTATGATAATATGTGTGATCACAGACAGGAATGGTCCTGCCTGATGCTGTTTACCTTCTAAATTATTTCAGCAAAGTGAAAAAAGTTGTTTCATTGTCAGTGTAACTGTAATGGGATGTGGAAGGTAAGGGTATTTGATTTGTCAGAGTGCCATCTGGTTAATGGTCATTCAGCATAAAAGACTAATACAAGAAACAGGAGAAGTAATAAATAAACAGGCACACAAGACCTCAGGAGTAGCAGATGACAGGGAAAACATCAAAGGGCAGAGGTCTCCAGCTTCTGAGGGCCACTGAGGGAACAACACAAAGCTCTGAGTAGTTTCAGACAGAGAATCGTAGGTATAAGAAGTGGGGAGCAGGATTGTCAGGGGGCTCAGGGGGAAAGCACAAACATTATGGCATGATTGAGGGAGGCTGTGAGCATGTGTGAAATAATGGGATATCTAGAGAAAGACCCAAACAGGAGATAGGGAGGGCTCAAAGTGAATGGGAAAGGAACAAGCACAGGAAAATGGGGTGGGAAGCAGGTGAAAGGTGCCACTGGTCTGGCCAAGCTCTGCACTACAGTTGGCTTGATCTTATTAAACTCTACTGCTAATTATTCTTCAACGTGTGTGCTCTGTGCCTGGTATGAGGTATGCTTTCTACCTGGTATGCACATGTAAAATCTGCTAGTGATCTTCAGGCCAGACTAGAAGGCCCAGCAGGTCTGACTCCTAGTAACTGGAAACACATGCCAGGGTTCAAGGGGTCTTGTATGTCCGGGGCCAGCAGCCAGAGAGACTAAGTGTCTAAGTGTCTAAGGCCAGTTATGGCAGGGACGCATTTGTGTGTGCATGTATGTGTGTGTTCACGTATGTGACACTAGTGAACTTCAGGCCAGGCTAACCAGCGAGTAGGATAAGAGACTGAGACTCAGATATCAGAGACACTATAGGTTCAGGCCAGCTAAGACCCAGTTTTGGCTGTGTGAGTGTATGAGATCTGGCAGCAAGCCTGACTTGTTCATGTGTATGTGAGTCCTGTGTGCACATGCAGTACCTGTAAAGGCACAGTTCTGGTCTGTGTGTCTGTCGGTGGCTGGCTCTGTTGGCACAGCGTGTGAGAGCACGGGCATGTATGTTCCAGTGACAGCTGGTGCACCTGGCATTAGCTGACTGCAGCAGCCTTGCTCTAACAGCCTGGAGTGGGAGGACTCCCAGGGGTCCTGAAGTCCACTGGGTGCAGCTAGTCTTTGGCAGCAGCCGATGTTCAAATGTTGTTACTTGGTGATCCAGAGGGATGGAAGAAGAACAAATGCTATTGCCTTACTTAGCAAACATGTATGACCAACTATAGCAAACCTAGAATAACATAGATAAGCTCCCTTGGTGAAAAAAATAGAAGAGACTGAAACATGTTAAGTGTGAGAAGAAAAGATAAAGCTGTGCTGTGTTCTTCTTGCTTTGGTCTACTCAGTAGATCTTTGTACTACTCAGATTAAATAGGACCTGGCTGGCATTTGATATTTGGCTCCTTCCAGTCACACTAGACTCCTCGCAGATGGTCACCCCTCACTTCAGGACAGGCCAAGAAACAAAATGCACATTTTAACCACTGGACTCTTAGCAACATTCCTGTAAAGCAATCCTGAACTTGAAGTTGTTTGTCCCATTCACCTACTAAATCTCCCCAAGATCTAGCTTTCTTTTTTACTTGTACCTCTCCAATTATCAAAAATTAGCATAGCTACAGAGCTGTCAGCAAGTTCATAACTAATAAATAGACTCTGCTGCATCCCAGCTGTCCTTCCTCAGTAACCAATGGAAACACTTCTGTCTGTAGAGGTTGAATGGGTTCTCTCTCTTGTATCCATGTGCTCCTTCCTCAGGTTCCTTCATCCACTCTGTGCCCAGGCATGAAGTGCCAGGGGAGCTGCAAGTCTCCTATCCTCAAGTTCAACCACAGGACGCAGGGGTTTACTCTGCCAGATATATAGGAGGAAACCTCTTTACTTCTGCTTACACAAGGCTTATTGTAAGACGTAAGTTCCATTAATATGTGCCAATGATTAATTGTTTAAAGTCATAATGAATCTGAAATGAAACTTATACTGTGCCCAAATAAGGGCCAAAGTCTTTCTTGGCATAAGCTGCCATCAGATTATGTCAGAAGACATTTTTTTCCCAAGGATCTTTGCTACAAGCTGATACAGATTTAAGCAGCTGAGAGGGAAAAAAAAAAAAAAAAGCATAAACTAGCAGATTTAGGTTCAATTCATCTTAGCTGTTTGTAGGAGAGCTGGCTCTTTTCTCAGCATCTCAGCTTTTCAAACACCAAGTAAGTATGAACGAAGAAGGTGGCACTGTGTCTCCTGTGAATATGAGATGTGAGTCTGAGCACAAAATTGGAATTTTCAAATGTCTTTGTTCTTTATAGTGGGCTATATCCCAACCTCGTTTATCCTAAGTCTTCTCATCTTTAGCATACATTATTGTAATTTCACAAGCTACCCTGGCCTTAGTTAGCTGTTAGAGTTCAGCTCCCAGTGGATGACAGGGCCAACTAACAATGCAGGTGGATATTTTCCACTAGGCATTCTACACATCTTGTAGCTCGTGCTGCTATGTCGATTTTCATCAGAGATAAAGAAAATTATATTCTGTTAAATTGGATAGAAATATAAAACTGATATGTAAAAGTAAATAGCTGTTCAAATATCTTACATTATGGAGAAAATATTTTTGATGGTAAAACATTTTACTTGCTAACATCCACAGGATATGTCCAGGAGTTGCAAATGAATAAATATAATGCCCCAAATTTGGATTTTGAATCTACTGCCTCCTTACTAAATGAAATGGTCCAAGATCTATTCTCTGCTCTGGTGCCAAGCTGCACAGCAGAAGACTTACCTGTAGATTCTGCCCCTTGCCTTGAAATAGGCTTTTCTCTTGCCAACCCTGCATAGTGGGAAAACTTCTGGGGCACAGTTGTGGACAGTGTTGGGTAGCGCACTAACAGTAAAGAGAATGGATGATTACATACCACTGCTCAAACATGTCCAGTCTTTCTTTGAGTTAACATTATAGACACAGACTGATGACTTTTAGCAAAGCTTTTTTTAAAGTATCCATGTGTAAGAATTTCATTCCTGGATAAAGAGGAGATAGAGCTCCAAGTACCATGTTGATTCATTAAACGCTTGCTGAAATCTGAAAAAGCTGATTCAAACCTGGATTACCCAGTTTTAGTGAGCCTGCCTCAGGACTTTACAGTTTATTATCTTCTCAGTCCTAGCTTTACACTAGAGGAAGTAGTGAAGCTCAGTTTCTGTGATGTAAGAGACATTGTCATAAATCGAATACTGAAAATTATTGAGTCTTCTCAGCTCACACTGATAGCAAAAGCGGCTCAGAGAATTTTGCGTCTTGTAGGGATAGATTAGGCATTTGCATGATTAAGTCATATATACTTGTTTAGAACTTGCCGTCTGCTTCTGTTAAATCAGAATCAAAACTCTCACTGGCAGGATTAATGGTAGTAGTATCTTTTTAAATTATGAAGCGGGAAGGAAATCACGACAGGCATTAAACCAACTGATTGCTCTTAGTCCAGTTATTCCAGAAACAGGTCACCAGTTGTTTAATCCATGTTAGAAAGACCCAGTAAAGACAGTGAACATAAAACAGATGTGAACTCCATCTAGTGAACTTCCAAGAAAAAGATTTTTACAGAAAAAGATCATGACTTGACAAATGCTGGTACAACACCAGTGGTGCCAGGCTTGGTCCTGCTGGCTTACTACCAGTACAGCCACCTCCAGGTGAAGCCTGGACCTTTTGTAGGTCTCAGATCCCAGCTACAAGAACAGAAATCTCAAATAGAACATCTTTGTCAACTTCCAAATGTACTCTTCCAAACGAAAAAAAAAAAAAGTTGTTTCAAAAAAGAAAGACTTTTTCAGTTCCTTCCTTCAAAATGTTACATAGTATTACTGCATAAAATGCAACAGCTCTGCTCCAGATGTAGGGGCGCTTCCACAATAAAAAAAAGTGATTCCTTACATTAGGTCAGTCAGCTGCGTTTTTGGGGGCTCCATATGGATTGTATTTGTATGTTTTTTACTGTTTGTCTTAATTAAAAAGAATTTTACTACTTGACTGGTTACTGAATAAGAAGACAAAAAATATGTAATAATATTATTGCACAAAAGGATGTGAAGCTCAGAAATGGGGCCCTTCCTGTAGTTCCCACTGCCCTTCCTGCATGAACAATGGCATTTGTCATGAAGATACTGGGGAATGCATCTGCCCTCCAGGTTTTATGGGAAAAACATGTGAGAAAGGTAAGCAAATATTATTTTCACAGGTTGCTTATTACTTTGTTCTCAGTAGCAGAAGTTGGCAGATTATTGAGGGAAGCATCAAATGGAGTAACCTTGTTTTACTCTTTATAGCTATGGCATTTACAGCTGGTGCTGCAGACAGGACAATGTTGGGTGACATGAACCCTGAATTAGTAAGGCTGTTCTTGCAGTTGTGATTTAACTTCTCCCTCTCTTCTCTTAGTAGAGATCATATTGCCAGGGAAAATGAATGTTTCCAACTCTTCTTGATCAATATGCACTTGGACAGTGTGCTAGATAATCTCATCTTGGCTCCCTTTCCCATGAGAGGCTAGACCAGATGATGTTTTGAGGTCCCTTGCAGCGTGGGTTGTTCTATGATTACCCTGAAATTTAGTATGCCTGAAGATACTGACTGTTAAAAGACATGACAGAATATGAGATCTTAAGGATACATTGGCACTGGGAAATGAAGCCCTGTGTTAGAAATTCCCTGCCTACCTCAGAACTAATGTGCTCACAGGGTGGTTTCCCTCTGTATGTCTGTTTGTACATATCTGTATCTGACAAGTAGTTTGGATTCTGGAATAATTAAAGCAGTCATTACACTGTTCTGATCTTTCCAAGCAACTTTTGGGTCCAATGCTAAATATGGGTCCTCATGTTTTGACTGAATTGCAGTGCTGCAAATACTAGACCTAAGCTGTTGGAACAGTTGACATCTGAACCATTCTGAAGTATCACTGATCATACCAGAAAAACAAAACCTTGCGCTTGGCAGTTTCGTTTGCACAGACCTCTAAGAATATTTGCTTTTCATGGCACTGTTTGTCCATCTTATTTTACAAAGGCTTTTAAAGAGCATGTGTTGCTGAAGCTCTGTCCCCACATATCCAAAACAATCACAGAACATAGAATGGTTTGGGTTGGAAGAGACCTTCAAAAGTCATCTAGTCCAGTCCTGCGCAATGATCAGGGACATCTTCTACTAGATCAGTTGCTCAGAGCCCCATCCAGCCTGGCCTTGAATGTCTCCGGGGATGGGGCATCAACCACTTCTCTGGGCAACCTGTGCCAGTCTTTCACCACTCTCATTGTAAAAAAAATTCTTCCTGAATCTCCCCTCCTTTAGTTTAAAACCATCACCTCTTGTCCTATTGCAACAGGCCCTGCTAAAAAGTCTGTCCCTATCTTTCTTATAGGTCCCTTTTAAGTACTGAAAGGCCACAGTAAGGTCCCCCTGGAGCCTTCTCTTCTCCAGGCTGAACAACCCCAACTGTCTCAGTTTGTTCTCACAGCAGAGCTGTTCCAGCCCTCTGATTATCTTGGTGGCTCCTCTGGCCCCTCTCCTACAGGGCTGTGTCTTTCCTGTACTGAGGGCTCCAGAGCTGGACACAGGACTCCAGGTGGGGTCTCACCAGAGCGGAGCAGAGGTGCAGAATCACCTCCCTGCACCTGCTGGCCACGCTGCTTTTGATGCAGCCCAAGATACAATTGGCCTTCTGGGCCGCAAGCACACATTGCCGGCTCATGTCCAATCTCTCATCCACCAGTGCCCTCAAGTCCTTCTCTGCAGGGCTGCTCTCAATCCCTTCATCCCCCAGCCTGGATTGATACTAGTGCTTTGCCGATGAATCCTCACATGGGAGAAAGTTAAGTTTGTTTCTGCTGCCTGAACTCAACCATTAGTGCAGCCATGGCTTAAGTTGCTTTGGGTGTTAATAGATCTAATATCTGAACAGTAAAAATGCTATTTTTAATTTTAATTCATGTTTTCTGTTGACTAAAGGTGTATCATTAGAAGCATCAGCTCTTTTGTAGACTTAATGCTATTGGGGTCTTTCCCTCTCTCCATTCAATAGCTTGTGGAGCCAATACATTTGGCAAAACATGTGAAGAGAGCTGTAAGGAAAACTATGGCTGCAGAAACTATATGTTCTGTCTACCAGATCCATATGGTTGTTCTTGTGCCACAGGATGGATGGGACTGGAGTGTGATAAAGGTACAGTAAAAAATATGAGGAGTGGTGAAGAGTCCTTGGTGTGCTGCACATAGGAAACATAGAAAGGAACTAACAGAGGACAGTAAAAGACAGGATTTTTTACATTCTGTAAAAGAGAGATATTTACATTCTGTAAAAGAGAGATAATAATATTTAGCCATTAGAGGACCATGTTGGCTTTTCAGAAGAAGGACATATTAAAATTGAAAACTATTCAAATTATTCTGCAGAATGAATTGACATTCTACTGAGACTTTAAAAATTCTCTAACAGCTATAGTACTGCTGTATTTCTACAAGTCAAACTGAGCAATTTGGTGCTAAACATATATCCATTTTTGAGCAATACTGAGCATAATCAGCCTTGTTCATTTCCATCAGACTGCAATCTCTTTGGGACATGAAGCACATCTTCCTCTATGAATATGTGCCGTCTTGTTCAATGGTGACTTAACTCTGATAAACTTTTCAGACACTACCACAGTGTAAGTGAAAAAAACAGTGGAGACTGAAGAAGCTTCCACATTGGTATCTAGCCTACAAACCACAGCCACAGATACAAATGTGCTCTATGTTTTTGACATTAGTGTGTTCTCAGGATGCTCTGTGGATGATTTAGTGCTAATACATATAGTATCAAACTCAACACAACCGAGGCAACTAAACCCGACCATAGAATTGATGCATGAGATTGAAAACTAATGCAAGACATTTCCTAGTACCTTTACACTAACTGGAAACGTATGTACTTGCAGAATGCAAACCTGGTTTTTATGGGTCAGATTGCAAACTCAAATGTAATTGTCACAATCGAGGGATATGCGACAGATTTAAAGGCTGCATCTGCTCCCTTGGATGGCATGGTCTGCAATGTGAAAAAGAAGGTAAAGCAAGGTAACACGGTAGTAAATGGCTTTTCCCAGTGTAACTGAAACAGATCTTCGTGCTGGTACACCAATACCACCCTGGGTTGGTATCCTTGTTCTGTCAATTACATTGCAGGGGTCCAGACATTTCTGTACATCCTTACTGCAATACAGTGTTTTTAAGCCTCTGCCCAATATGCTGCATTTAGCAGGCTGGTATGCTACCATTTTATCTGCTTTTGTTTTCATTAGAGGTAGATTTTCAAAGCTTACTCCACAGGATTTGGCAACGACTTTAATATCACTTAATGACAGAAGCTGCACATCCTACCTGCATAATCAGTTTTGGGTAGGCTCATGGTACTTTACCATTACCTTCCTCTTGTTCATCTGTATACACTCCTGTACCATCTGCCTCATGATCTGAAATTGATGACTGAGACACAAAGACCACCCCAGAGCTTAAAACAGCTCGCTCGCTCTCTGAGAGAAAGTTAAGCTTGCAAAGCTGAACATATCTCATTCAGAATCTCTTTGGATTCAGTCAAGGTTCACACATGGTATTTTATAAGATGCACGCACCTTCTATTATTTCTGCTTGATAAATAAAGTGACAAATCCACTGTTAACTTGTAAAAGCTTGAAAGCTTGACAAGCACAAAAAGAAGCAGAGAAATAAGACTGTGATCCAACCAGACAAACTACACTGTTGTGATCTGACTGGTCTTATAGAAAGTCAAAACGCAGAGCAAATAGATACTGCACAGTCAGTACAAAATGTGTGCATGATTTTACCATAGCTAGACTGTCTGTGCATAGAATGTCAATGAGAAAGAGAGGAGAAGGGAGGGGGAAAGAAAGAAGAGTGGACACAGGGCTTGTTCCTTCTGACATATTTGCACTGATGTAACAGTGCTGACTTTGGTAAGCATGATCATTGTGTATGCCCACATGAATGATGAGAGAACCAGACACCTGTGCTGTTTATGCTCGTAGTGCACCTAAACCTGTTTTGGTGCTGCCTTTTCAAAGTTCTGTTTGAAGGCTGACATTAAAGTCCTATATATCTTCTGTAGGTTCAGCAGATCTTTCACCTCAGATAGAAAACTTACTAGATCCTGTAGAACTCAATTCTGGCGTCGAGTTCAAGCCCTTTTGTATAGCAACTGGGATGCCACTTCCTAAATCTGAAGAATTTAAACTTTTGAAGCAAGACGGAACTGTCCTAAAGGTTGAGTCCTGATTAATTGCTTCCTATTATTTCTGATGTTTATGTTGACTTTATCTGTAGTTAATGCACACTGTGGTTTACAAGCATAATGTGAAATTTTGATATGCTGAGATACCTCCTGAACTCATGAACGCATATGAACCTATGGAACTGACCATTGTAGACCCTTTCTATTGATATCACTAAACTCCAGATGAGTTGCTAAACTGTGAGAAAGTGTAATGGGAATGTTCCTAAATGCCCACATTTTTCAGGCCCTGTATGTCTTTCATCATTTCAGCCTGCCCTAGCTGTTACCAGTAATCGCTCTGAAGCCATGTTTACAATTAATCGAGTCCAGCCCCGTGACACAGGAACCTGGGTCTGCAGTGTGCAGACAGTAGCAGGAATGGCGGAAAAACCATTTCAAGTTACAGTTAAAGGTAAAAGCATGAATCTCTTCAAATGGCTTTGCCTCTGTGCTTCTAAGGGCAGCTTTATAATCTCACATGGCAGAGTTTTCTGTTCTCTGCTCTGCAGGAAAGTATCTGAATAAATATCTTCAGGCAGGATATGAACAGATCCCTTTGTAAGCAACATACTACTTAGATCCATTGAAAAAATTAGCGTGATGATAATGATTAGAAGAAAACCTACTTTTTTGGGTTTGGTTTGGTTTTGGTTTTTTTTAAGATCTAAACTGTCAGGTTTAGGGTGGAAACCCCTGTCTAATTTGTAAGAGTTTTGAAGAACATCTCCCATTTTCTTGTAGATCTAGTAAGACACCAGAGTTTTACTGACATAGGGAACTAAAAGGCTGGTTTAATACTTGCATTCTTGCTCAGTTCCTCCTGTGCCACAGTATGCCCCAAGGCTGACAGACAGTGGACATAATTTTCTCATAATTGATATCAATGCTGAGTTACATCTTGGAGATGGACCTGTTGTGTCAACAAAACTCCTGTACAAGCCAGCAAAACGTTATCAGTCCTGGATGTCTGTGGAAGGTAAGTGGATGTTCTTTAATTCCCTTAAACACAAACTTCAGCTGCATGCTGAAACATAATGTGGTGTCTGCTCTTGACTAGGCTTGAAAGACTCTACAATGCATAGAACCTGAATCATTTATGACTGGGCATGTGACTCTTTGTATACTGCTATGTATAATGTTAGTGTGGATGTGGTACACCAACAGTAGTCAAAAGTGTATATCCAGCTTTCAGTAACCAAAGAGTTACCCCTCCGTCCTTAAAATAAAGAGTACTCAGTGTTGGGCCCAGCTGTTGAAAACTCCCGTGTAAATAGCAGGTTTTCAAAAGCCGTGAGCAGTATGGAGATGTTCTGGAGCATCTACAATGTTCTTTTGTGTCTATTGTGCCCTCTCGTGAGATAAATTTCTTACCTAAATATTTATCAGGAATGGTATGGGCAAAATGAAGCCTGCTTGTGAGCTGATCACCTGTTCCAGCCTTTTTAGACTGGAAGACTAAAATATTATATGAAACATTACAGGAACCTTAACAAGTAACAAACATCTGTTGTTACTAATTCAAGATAACCCAAGATCTGCATATGCAATTTGCATTGCCTAAATAACCAGTCTTGTTCTGTCCTGAAGGAAGGACAGATTGAAACAATCTTTGGGCTAGGTTGGATCTCAACTTAAAAAAAAAAAAAAAAAGTATTTTTTACGTCTAAATGGTTTATCTTAATGAATCAGGAACAAAAGAAGAGCCTGAGTATCTTACCTTTCAGAAATATTTTCCAAAGCTTTGTTCCTTAACATATTTCAGTATGGGCTATAGCTTTACTTTCTCCTTTTGTTGTCAGTAAAAGGCACAACCAAACGACTGGACAATCTGGAGCCAAAAACAGAATATCAGTTCTGTGTGCAGCTAAGCCGGCGAGGGGAAGGCGGGGAAGGCCACCCTGGACCACAGGCTAGCTTCACAACAGCTGCACTTGGTAAGCTGTCATCTTGGCTTTTCACAGAAGGGCTGTTTCAGCTGTTTCACTCTGTGGTCTGTTCCCTGATACCTGCCAGAGCGCTTTCATTTGAGCAAATGTGGCTGGACCTGAAAACTATGTAGACTCTTTCAAAATAATCTCAGAAAAAGAAAAAAAAAGAAGGCAGGTGGGGGTCGGGAGGAACACAGAGGTGAAGAAAACCAGAAAAAGACAGAGCTTTTCTTTTCCCTGATTGACAGATGGAGAATCTGGGAAAGGAAAATTTTGGCTGGCTATGCAGCAGAATTAGAGATAAAAATCACTTCTTTTTCCTGCCAGTCCTTCCTCATAATACCGCATCAGTCCTTCCTCTTAGTATTAGATCAGTTTAGTTTAAAAATGAAGATGTCTGAACAAGCAGAAAATCTTTTAGTCCACTGATGATACAGCCCACGCTGAATAGAGACATACAAAATAAAGGAGGATTGCATCAGGAGCTATCTAACAAGAGAGCAAAAAAGCTGTCTCCTTGTGTCTAAAAAGTGCACCTGCAACATCAGCTGAAGGAAGAGACCTTTTTGTTGACACAACTGCTGTTGATAAGATATTTTGGGACTATCAACACCTCTTCGATATAATTTCTGCCAAATCGAGTGGTGTATCAGGGATGATTACTCTTTGTCACCTGAAGCTAGGGCAAGTGGTTGGGAATAACTGGTACCCTTATTTTGGTTTGCATACCAGACATGAAATGTTGTTCCCTGTCTCACTGTGGCTTTTCCAAGGTCTTCCTCCACCAGAAGGTCTCACTCTCTTTCCAAAAAGTATGACATCACTGAATTTGTCATGGCATCCTTTAACACTGAGGACAGAAGATGACATTCGTGTTGAAGTGGAAAGGAAGAGCGTGAATGACAACGGTGATGAGAGCAGTGTTATTACTCAAGTGCCAGGAAATATGTCCACCCTGATCATTAAAGATCTTGAGCCTAGACAGCAATACATGTGCAGGGTACGGGTGAACACCAGGTCCCAAGGAGAATGGAGCAACTATCTGTATGCATGGACTTTCAGTGACAGTAAGTAGCTGATTCACATCCTTCTGTTTAGTTCTTCCTCTTTCCCCCAGTGATTAGACTGACTGTCACCTAATTACTACGTTAAAAGTAATCCTTTGTTCTGGTCACACTCAGTTCCTTATGATCACTTGTGGTTGTTATTACTATTATTATGAACATAGCTCAGTGTCTAAAGAAATTCTTGTGCTGGAAATTATCAAGAACTAATAATGAGTTTAAAAAGAAATGGAGGAAACAAACTAAAAGCTTGGGAATCCATGTCTTTATTTCAGTGTGATCCATGCCTTTGACACACATAGCATTTCTTCTCTTCTCATAATGATGAATCCATAGTATTCCCTACTCCAAAAACCATTCAGACCCTGCAGTTCAGCTATGTTGATATAGAAATAGTAGTTAAAGAAGGAAGAGAAGGTACAATGCAAGGTAAAAAGCCTTGTGACCAAAGAGTGTGTGCTATACTGAAAACCAGTGACCGCTCTTGAATTACCTGAGTGTGAGTAGTGTCCTTCCATAATGCCATAAGAAATTACCTATGTCTGTCTGAATGTCTGATGGTTGCCACTGCCCATACCACACACCGGAAAGGTGGGCTTCTTCCTCCTTACAGGTGACGTGAGGACACCCTCACTGAGGTCCTACATCTATTAACAGGAGTTTCAATGGCTGTCATGGGACACTCCAGTTTCCTGAACTCTGACACCAAACTGCACTAAGGAAAACAGAAGGGTACTGTTTTCCAGGAGAAGGTACTTAGCTTAGCAGTCATGGGTGTGTCCACAAGTCTAGAACTCACCCCCAGTGGTTGTTTTCTGTTGAAATTTGTGGACGTGTTGTTATCGATTTGCCTTCTTCCGAACAGCCTGTACGCTGACAAGGAATTGCTCCCTGCAGCAGTGAAAGTACAGGACCTGGGAATCGCGTGGGGATGGTGATTCGGTATAGCAGGAAATTAACCCTGTCTGCATTAATTTGAAAGCAATCATGTTGTCCTTGCATACAGCTCAGAATATTCATATCTTCATCCAAGGACAGCATTATAGTGAATGCCACACCATCCTCTGCTGGAAGAACGGAGTACTGCAACACGGGTGAAAGCACATCAAGTTCGTGAAACTATTGCATTCCGTTACCATAGCTCATCAACAAAATTCTGCTTCTGTTTAGCACAGCAAAAGCATCAAGAAAAGTGCTTGTCTCATTGCAGGAAGGAGAAAGAGGTGGATGTACACTCCAATGCTTTGTGTGTGTTTGTGTTTGTCCTCAGGAATCCCTCCTGCACCGTACAACATCAGGTTTTCTAACACCACAGACACATCGTCAGTCATCTCCTGGACAACTGCCGAGGGTCATTCCATCTCCTCCATCATCATCAGCTACAAAATTTATGGCAAGGCTGAGTACAACCACATTGATATTATCATAAAGAACACCAGTATTACTCAATACCATCTCAAGGGCCTTGAGCCAAACACCGTGTACCAGGTTCAGATTAATGCTCAGAACAACATTGGCTTGAGCAACCCAAACACATCATTTGAACTGAAGACTCTTCCAGAAACTAAAGGTTTGTTATTCCAGTATGCTGGACTTGCACAAACAAGGGCCAGTGGTATAAACTAGATAGCTAGGGAAAAGTAATAATATTTTTTTTAATATTAGTTTTAATTTGCTCGTCATTTTGACATACAACACAGCATCACCAAAATTTGATTCGCAGTTCACTGCATAGCATTGGTGAAGTGACAACATACAACATTTGTATGTATCCACTGCCCAACATCTCATAAATTAAAGGAGCTGCATATAATAATTAAATAAAACACTGAATGTGATCTCAGCTCTGCTCTGCCTGAATTCAGTGGTATCTGCAGGTGCTCATGCATCTGAAAGTCAGAACATCCAGTGCCCGTGACATTTTTGGAAAAAAAAGGGTCATATCACCATGTCTTTATGCATTTTACAAGGCAGGATTATTTAGCTATACATTGTTCATGGCTTTTTCAGAATTACCTGGAAATAACAATGAACTCTTTGTGTGCTTCCTTTACAGCTCCATATGAATCAAAAGGAGGCAAAATGCTGCTTATTGCCATCCTTGGCTCTGCAGGGATGACCTGTATAACAATTCTCCTGGCCTTTCTGATCATGCTGCAGTTAAAGCGAGCCAACTTCCAGCGCCGAATGGCTCAGGCTTTCCAAAATGTTGTGGTAGGTTTCCCGGTTTCCTGCGTCAGTGTGGTTATTAATTTTGACCCCATCTTTTCCTGGTTGTCTTGGGTTTTTTTTCCAAATCCTTTTCCTTGTCCTTCCCAAATGCTGTTGTCTCTTCATGTGTGCAATTAGTACTGTTATTGTAAATCTTCTCTCTTAGTCACCCCAGAGCTAAAGCAATCACAGTTATAGGCTATGAGGTAGAAAATCTGACTCAAATGAAGTTGCACGGCATTTATCCCTCTCCCTTTTCTGCCTCTTCACACCTGTATATAAGTACTGAGCCAGACAGAATGGAGGAGCCTGTTCTCCCTCTATGAAGCTGTGCCCAATTTTGAAAACTATTATATTTTTTACGTTGCTTTTGAGCACCAGTGACTGCTCCGTCATGGCTTTTCAACTTCGGGACGGTACATCAGGGATCAGTCAATGGCAGCATCGTAGCTCTGGCTGTGAGGAAATTGCTGAAGGTTGTAACACCGCAGAGATGTCTGTCTCTATATATACATATTTGTAACCTGCTGTAGTCTTTTTTTCACTCTGCTTTCCGGTGCTGTTCTCTAACTTCAGAGGGGAACCTGTGAAGTAGAATGAAGCTGGGCTAAAGAGCTACTCCTTATGGATCTTAACAGGTGGTTTTGTAAACAGGAGCCTGATACAAAAAGATGATCAGTCCCCAAGCCACATAGAATAGCTCCTGTTCCTTGTCCCAAAACTTTTTCCTCAGAAGTATTTCATGGGAACATGTACACTGAAATAGAGATGTCTCCTCAAGTATGGAGGAAGATCATTTCCTCTCTCCTTTGTTTCCTTGCTGCTTCTTTCCCCAGTCTTCCTACTGAGCCTGATCAGTACAGGATTTAGTTAAGCCTAATGTGAGATAAATCCCAAACCTGAGACTTAAAACTGGCTTTGAGATCAGTTTTACGAAATTATTTTTGTCCATCATCTCTTTCATCTTCAGGATGGTTATAAAACTATTCTGGAGGCCTAGGTCTACAAAGGTACCTATGCATAAATTAGGAGCCTGATTCATTTTGTGGGTCTGGGAGAAATGCCTGATGCAACTAGTGTTTAAAGTAGGTGTAATCGTCTCCTGCACTCACTCTCGCATAAGCAAGAGATGGACCAGGCTCTGTGTGTATGTGTACATGAGTGAGCACACACATGTTTGAGGAGTGTCATCAGAGCATTGCTCAGCAAAGTAGAAATCACAGTTAATGACATTTGCTTAACTCTTACAGAGGGAAGAGCCAGCTGTACAGTTTAACTCAGGTACTCTCACCCTGAGCAGGAAAGCAAAAAACAGCCCAGATCCCACTATTTATCCAGTTCTTGAGTGGAATGACATAAAATTTCAAGATGTGATTGGTGAAGGTAACTTCGGGCAAGTCTTGAAAGCACGCATTAAGAAAGATGGCTTACGCATGGACGCTGCAATTAAAAGGATGAAAGGTAGTAAAGAGACACTGACACTAAAGACTTTTCTTGGTTGTTTATTCCAAGAGTTTCTCTGTCATAAGAAATGCTTAGTAGCCCTCTCCTAAAGCTAAAAATATTCAAAGTTGCTAGTGAAATTGTATCAGCTGTCACCAGGCCAAGCTTTGTGCCCTGGCAAAGACTGTATTTCTGCACGGTTGATTTATATTTCTCTCTAATTGTTAACTTCATTATGGGATTTTCAATTCATAAGTCAGTACGAACTTCATGTGTGAGTCCACTTGCAAAGTAGGAACTGTTAAAAGATGCATTTAATAGAAAGAGGAGCACAGAGCTACCTTGGGGCACAGCATTCACCCATCTTGCTTTACCTTAGCCATTCAGAGACAACTGTATCTATGCATATATATATACATACATATAAACATACTGTCAGGATCACTAATTTTCTTTGTACTCACTGGGTATGACTGCCATGTTCCAGAGAGAACCATAATACATAGAATACTGCAATAACATACATATTTTCCTGCAGTTCACTAGATCATTATCTGGACAAATTGGGAAACACTCCTAAGCGTGCTGATCATTTAAAAAGAGTCCAGGTCTACACGCAGACAGAAATAATCAACAGTACGCACATGGAAATATTTTTAGGCAGACAGTTTTTGTATGACCTGCTATGGCATTTTACGTTGTCAAAAAATAAGGGAAGTAACTTCTTATATTAAGATGGTTTCCTTCTCTGCAGATGGGTGCTGCAGACATTAGATTCTCTCTTTTTTTCCTTCAATTGAAAAGTCCTACTTTTTTCAGTAAATACTAATGTATCTTAGCGTTTTTCTCTTTCTATTGGGACTGAAGCAGCAGTCCCCCATGCAGCCCAGAGTCCTCATAATTAACAACAATATGGTCATAAATTCAGTTCAAAGGGAAACATAAATGCATGCACATTTGATTTTCAGAGTATGCCTCCAAAGATGATCACAGAGACTTTGCTGGAGAACTTGAAGTTCTTTGTAAACTTGGTCATCATCCCAACATCATAAATCTTTTGGGAGCATGTGAACATCGGGGTAAGATAACTCTTGAATACATATGCTATAGTTTGGGGGGTTTTTTTAAAACGCAGTACAGCTCATAGAGCCCATAGAAATGCCATCTTACAAGCTGGTCTTTCTGTAACATTTGTTTAAAAGACAAATAAACTTTGTTTTCGATCTACAAACCCACATTAATCCTTCAGAAATTATGTTCATCAATAGCTCTAAATTCTCCTCTGCACCTAGGAATTATGGCGTACGACATTTCCCCTGCAGTCTGTTTTATGTTTATTTCTTTTTCACCCAAAGCAGTGTAACTGTCTGAATACTATTACTGACTACCTTCTACTTTGTGATATGCTCAATATGTGATGTTCCCTTAGGATATCTTTATCTTGCTATTGAATATGCCCCCCATGGAAATTTACTGGACTTCCTTCGGAAAAGCAGAGTGCTAGAGACAGACCCAGCATTTGCTATTGCCAACAGTACTGCATCTACACTTTCCTCTCAGCAGCTTCTGCATTTTGCAGCAGACGTTGCTAGAGGGATGGACTATTTGAGCCAGAAACAGGTCAGTCTTCAACTCTCTACCCACTGAAAGCACAGCATTTCAATTTTCAGAGACAATGTCTTTTAACGAAATCAAATGAAGGTTTTAATTTTGGTTTCTATAGTACCTACTGGATGAGTTTTATTTTGTTGCGTTCACTAAGCCCTATCCGTGCTGCTTTGACTAAAAGCAAGTTAATTTTCTTCATGCAGTTAGAAACCTCTTTTTCACAGCTAGCATGGTCATTATTTGGATTTAGTTTTAGAACAAGAAGATAACAGAGTTAATGTTTTTAATTTTTCTGGTCTGAGAGCTAAGGACATTTTGAGCGCTCTGCCCACAGGTGTGAGGCATCGAGGAAGGGGGTCATGGATGGGGCAGAGCTTGACTGACACCCAGACTGATCAATAAAAATATTCCATCCCATTAGTGTCATGCTTCATATTTAAGGAGAGTCGGGATCTTCCAGCGTTTTCTCTCTCGTGCATTCTCTGGCTATTCTCTTCACTCTAAGAGACCTGATCAGGGGAGTTCTGTTTGGGACTTTCGTTAGTTCAGCCTTTTGCCATCCTGCTGATAGCACTCTGGGCCTTTCTGCCTTTTCCCTCTTTTCTCTCTCTCTGGGATCAGCTGTTGGGACCAGGTGCTATTTCCTGGGGCTGGCTGCTCATTGTGGACAGAGTTCATGAGGAATTGCATTATCGTTTTTTTATATTCTATTTTATATATATATATTTACTAGTAGTCTATTAGCATTTTGTTATTTTATTAAACAGTGTTTATCTCAATCCAAGTTTCTCCCTTCCCTTTCAATTCTCTCCCCTATTTGGGGGGTGAGAGGGGAGCGACTGAGCGGCTATCATGGTTGTATTGCTAGCTTGGGTTAAACCATGACACTATCAAATGCTGTGGTCATGGGCAATCAAGGAAAAGGCATTTAAACGTACAAAGAACACTGTAACTAACTGCTTTCATCTTCAGATAATGCTTGGTACTGGCATACCAAGCCACTTGTTTTGAGTTTTGTTCTTATTCTGAATGTTTGCAATTTTCAATATAGCACTAAGATAATACATGGAAAGCTCATAGATACCGTGGTGACTTCCTTTTTTTCTTTTTTTTTTTTTTTAATTTTAGTTTATTCATCGAGATTTAGCAGCAAGAAACATCTTGGTAGGAGAAAACTATGTTGCAAAAATAGCTGACTTTGGCTTATCAAGAGGTCAAGAAGTTTATGTTAAGAAGACCATGGTAAGGATCAGAACACGCTGATATAGTCTGTTTTCCTCATTTTTTGTTTTCTTGTTTCTTACTTTGTGTTTTCATATAAACAAAAATGCAGACTCAGGTACTGAAGAAGTGATTATTTAAATGTTATCTATTAACATGTATAAATATCTATATTGTGTTTATTTATATATGTATATGTATTGTATACCATGTTTATAATATAATATACAGTACGATTGAAAATTATTTATATGAATATGGATGGCAGTAAAATAATCAATTTTGCGGCCAGTTATAAGATTAGTAAAAATGTATTATATAAACCATATAATATATTTTTGATGTATGAAGTGGATATGTGCATGTGGCTGGATCTGTACAGCTATGAAAATAATATTTTCATACCAAAACTTGTCCAGCTGAGGCAAGCTGGTCTAATTCTATTGAATGAGGCCAAAGCTAGCAAGGTAGTAACCAGAGACATGTCAGGGCTAATGCTCTGGAAGATCTGGAAGAGGAAGATGTGTAATAAGCATCATGTAGTCACAGACCAGGAATAACACTGGGTGGTTAAGGAAACAGCATTAGTTAGAGGCATTGTAAGATATTACTCAGGAATTATTTCCATTTACTCTTGATGTTGGTTGGATGTTTTAACAGTCCATTTGAGAAGTAAGTGCACAACTTAAAGAAATGTTTATTGACTTGATTAAGCTTACTTGCATAAAGTCAGTTTTCATTAAAGGTAACATAGAGAAAAATTGTTGGGGTGTAAATTGCAATATTGCTATTCCAACCACTAGCAAATAAACTTTCATGAAATAATTTCCAGGGACGGCTTCCAGTGCGATGGATGGCAATCGAGTCTTTGAATTACAGTGTGTACACCACAAACAGTGATGTGTAAGTATGTTTTCAAGTGGTCCTTCTGTAATAAAGAAATATTTCTCAGTATCAAGGAAAATTTGACATCCACTCGACTCAAAAAAATCAGTAGTCGTGTCAGCATGAGTGAGCAATGGAAGCAGAAATAAAAATCACAACAAAAAGGTTACTTTGTTTAATCATCAGTGTCTGAACCAGCTCTGCATTCATAAGCTAATTGGATTTAGGCTACTACTTAACAATTTTCCTCATTTGAAATCATACATCTAATGCATACTTGGGAGATCCTGAGGAACTCAGTATTTTAGTCAGGAAACTGGAAGTGATATTTGGAAAAGCAATTCTGCAATAGTGCTATTTTCTGAGACCTCACAGTCTAGTAGAAGACTCCAGTTGATGGACTCAGAGTGAATTAATTTTGCTAAAGATCTCACTCCTGCTTTCTTATTCTATGTTCTCTATTGATATACAAAAAGTAATTTAAAAATATAAAATAATGAGTGACACTTCTCTGTGTTCTCTGAATACTAGCAAAACTACCATTTTAAAATATGAAATCTTGCTGCATTCTTGTTGCACTCCATAATATCCCTCTGTTGCAGATGGTCATACGGTGTCCTATTATGGGAAATCGTTAGTTTAGGTAAGTATCTGAATTTTGTACTGCACAAATAAACCAATCTGAGCCAAGCCAGCTCCGTCTGTTAAAAATTTATTCCTTTGCAACACATTTCTATTTTTTCTCCTTCATTCTACTAAATTTTATTTTTCTTCAGTATGCTTGGAAATGTAATTGTCACATTCTTATTTCAGGTATCATTCTAAATGAGAAAAACATAACGACTATGTTTTCATTGCACTACAAAACCTATGCCATATGTAAATGTAAAATCCAGTATATCACATGATTTATAGCCCTAATTCAGTATGTTTTGAGTTTGACGGATGGCTTTTCCTTAGCCTTCCTGAGCTTTAAATCAAGACATATTTTCATGGCGATGGGGGGAGGAGTGAATATCTACTCCAAGTATTCTCGAATAAAATTTTTGAACATTAATCTTCAAATAAAATTTAGAGTTGATTCCTGCACACAGGTCTATTCATGATATATGTGATATGGCCTCAAAACATTCAAAATGACTGTGTTACGTGGCATGTATGATTTGCCTTGGAGTGTGCCCCATGGTTTGTTGGCCAAGAGGTGCGCACTGTGTGACTAACCATGAACAACTGCCCTCTAATTTGTTACCAGATTTCCTTGCTAAATGGGTTTGTGCTACGTACAGGTGGGAACTAACACACCACAGTGTGGAAAACCAAGAGTCTAAGCAACCAAACATCTGCGAAAAGGGGCAAAACCAGCTTAACAGTAATAGCTCCATGATCTCATTAATACCATGCTAATGAAGGAATGTCTTTCCTATTGCCATCAAAGGTATTGCGAAACTAGCTCAAACGTAATGAGGTGTAGGTCCTTAGAGTTGTAGAGAAATTCAGGCCAGCACCGCAGACCATAAAAGTTTATACTCGCTTTTATTTTTCTCTTCGATACTGTGCATTAAGCAGTATGGAAACATTATTGACAAAAATGTAGCTGCAAAATATTCCCTAATATTGGCCTAATTTACCTGTTACTAAGATAGTCTTATTTTTCACTTCTACTATGAAATTAAACTTTATTAAAAAAACATTGTGTTGATGTCAATGGTTAAATGCTGCCTTAGGTGGAACACCATATTGCGGAATGACCTGCGCAGAACTCTATGAAAAACTGCCTCAAGGGTACAGACTGGAAAAGCCTCTCAACTGTGATGATGAAGTGTAAGTAACTGCCTCGGTAAAAAGAATGAAACAGAATAACACATCTGCTATACGAAATACATGATATCTACAAGAAAACAATAATCCAAGCCTGTTTTTTTTTTCTTTCAGGGAAACAGAGAAACTACATTAAAAATATATATATTTTTTTAAAGGGTGTCCAAGTGGAAATAATTACTTAAGTCCTTTTGTACCAAATATGCACTGTTATTTGCCATGAACCTTTTCCCAGCTCTCTGCTCCTGCCACATATCCTGTTCTTTACACACCACGGCTGGACTTTAGCTCAAGGAGAGCTTTTTGATTATTCCAGAGAAAAAAAATTCTATTCAGACAGCAATCAGCTGTGGAAAATGTAACTCCAGCTATGTATAAATCCATTTTCCTTTGAAATACGGGGTGTGCACAATCTTCCAATAAACATGAAAGTGTAGCTTTAACTTATGTATCTAAACTATCAAATGCTTGATTTTTAAAGGTATGACCTAATGAGACAGTGCTGGAGAGAGAAACCATATGAAAGACCATCATTTGCTCAGATACTGGTGTCACTGAACAGGATGTTAGAAGAAAGAAAGGTAAGAATGAATCCCTATAAAAGAATTAGGCAATGAGTAATTTCAGTACCATTTAGGATTCTCAACGTAATGCACCCTGCATTACACTCTCTGTTTATTTCCTCTCCAGACCTATGTGAATACTACCCTGTACGAGAAGTTTACTTATGCAGGAATTGATTGCTCTGCTGAAGAAGCTGCTTAAAAGAGGAGAAATCTTCAATCACCAACATGTATTGAAGAGAAGCAAAACTCAATCTGCTGGAGCCCAAAATGTGATGTGCTGTGTGGAACTGTGTATAGCTCTAACTGTACATAGCACATTCATACTGTTTTACTACAGATATGTGTATATCACATAGTAACCTCTGCCTCCACAGGCTGTGGAAGTGTATATACTATCCAGAGCAGGAACAGACCAAAGGCATGAAATCTGCTGTTTCATATGCAGGGTTTTCTTTTTTCCCAGTCATGTAGATAGACTGTATACATACAACGGTTGTAATGCATTAGGTATTGCCATCTTAGATATTTTTTACACTTAACAAGAGCTACTGATAGCAGAGTTGGTATCTTATAGCAGTATTCCATAGACATTTTTCATTGTGGTTCAAAGAAAAATGCTAAGCCTAATGCGACAATGGGAGTTGGAAGCAGATGTCAATCCAGTATGCTGTCCAAGGATAATTAAATATTAAGTAAGAGTTCTATGTGAATGTTAAAGTAAGCTGGTAGAAATAATCTGTTCAAAAATTCTACTGACACTTGTAAAATATAAGGCATGCTATTGCTCTTTAATTGTCCATTTTAACAGTCAATGGTTGCCTATATGCAAAACTACGCATAAGTTTTGAAGTGTTTCATGCTATCGAAGGCAGCTGTACAGCAGCTATCACGAAGCCTAGGATTGAGGAACATACGATTAGGTTGGTGCAAAAGTAATTGCAGTTTTGGACTGCAAATTTTAAATCATTATAACTAGGCTCAAACGTACCTTGATTAATCAAAATAGGAACCATTACATGTGACACATTTTTGCCAATAAGAAATAAGTTTGTTTCTTCCTATAGCATAAAGATCTTCGGGTCAATGAACTCTTGGAAAGCATTTTGTGCATCCTGCTGGTTGTAGAAGCATTTTCCCTGCAAAAAGTTGTCAAGACGCTTGAAGAAGTGGTAGTCGGTTGGTGAGAGGTCAGGTGAATAAGGCCAAACTTTGTAGCCCAATTCGTTCAACTTTCGAGCCGTGGGCTGTGCAACGTGCAGTCTGGCATTGTCATAGAGAAGAACTGGGCCCTTTCTCTTGATCAATGCCGGCTGCAGGCACTGCAGTTTTTAGTGCATCTCATTGATTTGCTGAACATCCTTCTCAGATGGAATGGTTTTGCTGGGATTCAGACAGCTGTAGTGGATCAGACTGGCAGCAGACCACCAAACAGTGACCATGACCTTTTATTGGCACCAGTTTGGCTTTGGGAATTGCTTTGGAGGTTATATCGGTCCAACCTCTGAGCTGGTCATCGCCAGTTGTTGTATAAAATCCATTTTTCGTCACATGTCACAATCTGTTTGAGAACTGGTACGTTGTTGTTGCGTAGAATAAGAGAAGATGACACAAGTCACTTTTTTTTTTTTTGCGGTCTGCTCATGAGGCATCCACTTATTGAGCTTATTCACCTTCCCAATTTGCTTCAAATGCTGAATGACCATAAAATGGTTGACATTGAGTTCTTCAGCAACTTCTTGTGTACTTGTAAGAGGATCAGCTTTGACGATTGCTCTCAGTTGTTCATTGTCAATTTCCAACGGCCGGACACTATGCTCCTCATCTCCGAGGCTCTCGTCTCTTTTGTGAAACTTCTTGACCCACCACTGCACTGTATGTCCGTTAGCCGTTCCTGGGCCAAATGTATTGTTGACGTTGCCAGTTGTCTCTGCTGCTTTATGACCCATTTTGAACTCGAATAAGAAAATTGCTCAAATTTGCTTTTGTCTAACATCATTTCCATAGTCTAAAATAAATATAAAATAAACAGCAGGTAATAAGTCATTAGCAAAAAAATAAAGCCAGAAAAGCACATTAAAATGGTGTATAACATAACCACATTTATTTAAGAATGTATTGCAATATCAAACAGCAAATTTCAACAATGCAAAAACTGCAATTCGTTTTGCACCAACCTAATACATATTGTAAAACACATGTTTACAATTAACGGGGATATACATGGGGATTACTCAATTTGTATTTCATTTAATAATTTCACTGCATAATTATAGATTACTACCTATTATATACAAGAAGAGCTTACTTACTTTTGCTTATTTTATCCCTTATGCAGCCTGTAGTATGGTATGGCCTCTTAAAAATAATATACTGAATTGCTTCAAAAATATTTTACCTGCCAGAAAGATCTTCCAGTCCTTAGATCAGACAAATAGAGGCAGGACTGGCCTGAGCTTACGGTATCAAGTCAACCATGTGGGATCCTGTGGACTCACCTCTTCAAACTTCACATCTCAGCTCATGTCATGCTTTGCACGTATGTTCCCCTCAGCCCCCTGTGGCTCACCACCTAATAAATGACCATCGGACCACAGTAACTTTCTAGCTGGGTGGATCAGGTCACCCTCCAAGACTTGGAGGAAGACGCTAGAGAGAGAAAGAGAAAAAGGTTTCCCCTTCTTATACTTAGCTTGTGGGTGGGAATTCGGTTGGTTACAAGGCAGGGATATCACAGCAGAGTAACATTACTGGCATATGCCAGGCTGACTGAAATAGGAAAAGCACCAAGAGCCTTACTAAAAGGGAATAAGTCAACAAACAAGGATGATGAGAGCACTTGTGTGGCCTTGAGAGAAGCAGAGCTTGCACTTTAAGTACAGGTGCCACAATTGGAGTTTTCAAAGAGTGCACAGGCTCACTGGTCCAAGGAACAACTCCAAAATAGAAAAAGAAAAAAAATTCCACTGTATTTTTCATGAAGGACCACTTGGCAGGGCACTTTTGAAGCATCAGTATTGCATTAGCAGTCCAGTGAGGTGAACAGGAGTGGATTTCCATGGGTGTTTTCTAGGCTGCTAAGCAAAGCTAGCTAACAACTTCTGCTGGAACTGTTCCATTTTCTGTACAGCATTTTTCATGAGTCCAAAACAGATCACTGTCTCACACATTTCTAACAAGCAGACACAACCCTCTATTCTGCTACTTGATATGAACCCCATCTTCTGTGGGAAACTTTTACTTGGACCCATGTGCCACATAAAGAAAGAATCAGTGTCATTCATCAACCCAATAGGTCTGAACACTCTCCACATTTTAAGTGCTCAAGTCTCACTGTAAATTTAGCTGAAGGTCATTTAAGTGTCCTTATAAATGTTCACCATACCTTCATTTAACACTGTGGCATGCATCAACATTCTAATCTGCCGTAATGAAATATACGATTTATTTAAATTGACATTTAAAAAAATACACAAAAGAAAACAATAACCCAAATACACAGCTTGAGATGTCTCTGTTCAGTCTATACATCACAGAACTACAGCTATTAAAAACATCCACCAGTTCTGTCAGTCTCAGACAAATTGCTTCTATACTTGCGACATGCACTGGGTATCTCAAGTTCAATACCTAGATTTTACTGTCTGTATCCAGTGCTGGAAAGCCCGACTTATGGCAGTAGGTGGCGTATTGTTTTCAGCTTAACCATTAGCAGGTTGTGTGTTCTGCCTTCCACAGCACAACACATCAGATCCCACGTCCTGTCCTCCCCAAGTGACCTCCATTTGTTTCTTTGCTGTCAAGAACATAATGCTACCAGTGCGAGGAGTTTTACATTATTTCAAATACCCTACATCCTAACATTCTTTATACAACTCCACCTGTTTACACCTGTCAACATCTATGCACAAGCTTAGTGTATCATCGGCTATTCCTCATGTTGTTTTTTTTAACACCACACCACTAGTTTTCCTATATGCTCTCACATACAGTTACCAAGCTCATACTCTGTACAAGTTTTGGCTAGGAAAGAAAACAAGCGTTTCAGACAAGTGGAGCTGGCCATGCTTTGAGGAATATGTGATGCAGAATGGCAGGTAACTGCTTACAATCAACTGTTATCTGTAGTTTAAAAAGAAATTATCAGACACCTGATCAGAGAAAGCAGAACCTTTAGGAACAAAAAGACAGGAGCGACGCCTCCATACAACTTCTTCACCAAGCCCTCTCTCCCTCACCATCCTAAACTTCCATTTAGTGCAACAGCTCTGATTGCTCAGCAGTCAGTGTAGACAAAAAAAAGTCCTTAACGTATCTAAGAGAAACTCAAGACCTACAGAAGAACACAGCGTACTTAGCAGGAAAGCTAAGAAACAATCTAAGAACAGACATCGCCGGCTAGTGTAATGCAAGGTTCACTAGATACCATCATGAGGGGAGAGATAACGAAAGCTCAAAGAATCACCTTAACTCTGATGATATTGTCTGAAAAGTAAGGTATAACTACTCTTTGGGGATGTCTGAATTCAGCTAATGCACTCAATGGCTGCACTTCTCCTGCTCCTCAGTAACAGAAAAAAAGTACACATCTGGGCTTAAAAATGATGGGGATATTTAATGCTTACTTCTCTGTGGACAGACTGCACCTGACAACTTTGAAGCCAAACACAGTCCCTCTCTGCTACCTAAAATATAATGATCAGGCATTTGCTGAAACCGAAATATAAAATGTTGACTATTACATACATTTCATTAAAACATATAAATACCTGATGGAAAAATGAAAGCAGATGAAGTAGCCTCGTCTCAGTAGTATCCAGTGACAGGGTAAGAGGCAATCAGCATAAACAGGAATCTAAGGAAATTCCACTGAGGGTGGTCAAGCCCTGGAAGAGGTTGCCCAGAGAGGCTGTAGAGTGTCCAGCCTTAGAGATATCCAAAGCCTGACTGGACAACGCAGAGGACTAGACTGGGTGATACCTTCCAATCCCACCTATACTGTGATTCTGTGAACTCTGCAAGGTAGGGGAAAGGGAATGCAGAAAATAAGCAGAGGACCAGCTACAGAGCATGAGCAATTAAATTGCAAGGGTATAGTTCAGCTGTGGTGAAACCCAAGTTTTTCTTCTTGCTGCTAATTTCCTCCCTGGGCTGGTACGTGACATTCCCTGCTCCCAACACACCATTTTGCTTTCTCCCAAGTCAAACACTGATCTGCCATTCCCATGTGCAAGGTGATGATGGGTTGGACACAGGGGAACACTGATTAAACAGCTGGAACAAAGCAAGCCAAACTGTTCCAGGCTATAAGCTAAAATCCTCAATCAAGCAAACCTAGTGTAATGTTTTCTTATAAGACTTCAGAGCTCTCCCAAATACTCACTTAGTAGCACAATATATCACACAGGCAGCCATATTCCCACGGTAGGAGCCAATAGTTTTGGCAAGTCCCTCTGTAAACTGTAGAGGTCCAACCAGACCACACCAGCCTCTCACATCTCCAAAACACAAACTAAGCTTCCAGCTCCTGAAGATGCTGTATCAGGTTTTGCAGTAGCTAAGTCTGTATCATAAATATATGTGGGAAAGAGAAATGTAAGCTTGTGGCAGCCAGCAGGAGAGAGATGACAGAAATAAGACCATTAAGTCACTGTTCCAATAATTAACTTCATGGTATATATATAGATATATATATACACACACACCACTTTTCCATTTTAGTGAAACCTCATTAAAGCCACCTTCTGATGCTGGAAGTATTTTGATATTTTTACAGAAAACTGAGTATATAAAACTTTTACTTATTGTGCACAGTATGTTATCCATTTGGTTTTAGTAATTCAATAGTCAACTACAAGATGAAGTAATGAACAGAACAAATCAGATGATGGAAGTTCCTCAGATGGCCTATAGAGCCTCAAGAGTTACCAGTTTAGTCACTGCCAACAGCCTGTTGGATGACTAACAGAGGTTTCTCTGCTAAGTAGAACAGGCTCAACAGAGCAGACATTCATCTCTTTCCTTGGGTTTACTCAAAGCAAAATAATAAAAGCAATCTTCAGTAAAAAGACCTACTTTCCAAGCTGGGAGGGTCCATGAGCAAGTCTACCCCTCTGTAAAGTACATGCCAAAGCCCCTTCTCTAAGCTGTAGTAGAGCCTGTATGCAAGACATTAATATCGAAAGAATTATTACCTATTCTTGGGTGAAAAAAATCAGAAACTTTTTTTTATTTTTGACATTCTGAGCAGCAGATACAGGACAATAAATAGGCAATGCCATTTCTAACTACAGCTATCGCCTGTCAGTATCTCACAGAACAGGACAGCCCCCAAACACTTTAATGAGCAAGAAGCAGCTGCAGCGATTTTTAACCTTCAATACAGATTTAGTCATGTAGTGTACTCATTCTTCAGGGCACATCTGTGAGAACTTTAGACTAGGGATCTTCTCTTCCAGGTTCCTCAGTGGAGACCATTTTTCCTCACCAGCCTCTGCTTGCTTTCACAAAACAGCGCAAAGCAGAACTTCATCAAGAGACAGTGTTGTAAAAAATTTCCTTATGTTTCCTTGACACAAAAATAAGGGGCAGACTTTAAAACCCTCCTCTGAAGGCAGCAGATTCTGAATGCTATCTTAAGTGGGAGACAGGGAATCATATATTGGAGCATAGTCCAATTTTAGCTGAAGCAGTGAACATATTTACTTCTTGAAATACTCTACTTCTTGGGAACCCTTTCAAGTCAAAGCTTATTGATTTTACAGTTGAAAAGCTTCCTACAGGCTAAACTTTTTTAAAAGAGACCAGATGATACTGCTCCAAAAAGAGGCCACTTTTCTACCATTACACCTTTTTGTGTCAATTACTACATTAAAAATGACCAAGTTTGTTTTCTTTCTCAAAGCAGATGGAGAGGCAGAGAGAGGCAGGAAGGGAAGGAAAAAATAAAACAAACTTTAATCACACAGCAGAAACTTAAGTTTTATTTCAGAGGCTGAACAAGGTGAAATCCAAAATTATATCCAGAACTTTAAACAATAAGTACTTTCACTTACTGCAAATGTTAGTTTTCAGCCACAGTAGTAATGGTAATTATAGAAATAATAATCTTAACAGAAAAGAAAAAAATGCATGGGCTTGCTGTTTAAACACAAGAACTTACTTTGAGCATCTTACTTGTATTTTGTGCATTTGTTTTCACCTTCCTGTACATCTTAAGCTTCAGAAGCAGACACAGTCAGGTTTTCCCATTAGGTTTTTCCATTGTCCTGTTTTTTACATCAGAAAAATAATACTGACGCATTACAGAGCAGTGAGCCAAACTGAAGTAGATTTCCCCCCCACACCTTGTTCCTCCAAAGCTATAATCATCATCATTTTCTCCTTTTATTATCCTCCTTGACCTTCCAAAGGATTAGTTCCATACAAGCAACTGCATCATTCCTGGAATTATGACCACCAACTAGAGGAAACCAAAAAAAATTAGAAGTGTTAGATTATGTATTTCTTTATTAAAAAAATGGTAGCTTTGTTTATTAAGCTGAACAATTGCTGAGACAACTGCTGACAATACTTGGTATTCACACAGTTTTCAGTGCAACTTCTTGCTACCAGAACTCAAAGTAATAACCACATGCTTCTAGCAGTCCCGTATTGTCTGGCAATATTCAGTTTTCCACTGCATCCTCCAGCTTCAATATTCAATGGAACCTGGATTAGTAACCTGGAGTATCCAAGATAACTGCCTTTGGAAAACCAGCCTCTCTAAGTCATGTACTTCCAAATCAGAAGTTGAAAGAGTAACCACTGGCAAGTTGAGTTTGCAACTAGATAAATATCTACCTTGGTTAATTAAGGACAATCTACTTGTCCTGAGCTACTGAAATGCTCCACAAAATCTGAAAAGAGCTAAAGGATTTAAATTATATATGGTTACATGTTTTTATTACATGTTTAGTCAGAGCTTTAAAAGTCAAGAACTTACAAGTTTATATGTTTTACACAATTACCATACCTACAAAAAGTACAGTAGAAAGGTTTTAATGCATTCTGGCTGAAAAATAGAATTAGTCATCCAAACAAGAAATGCATACAATCCTCTCTTTGGTTGGCACTTACTGGAGGCACCAGAATACCCTTCCTAATGTTAAATCAATACAAGACATTGGTGGCTGCCAGGATAATGGTAGTTAAGTGGTGACAGTTCTGAGCACTTCCTACTGAAAACCAAAGATGTATATTGGGGCTCTCCTTAGCAACTCTAGGATAGGTGGAGAAAAGATCCACTATATTAATTTAATTGAGATGTTCCACTCCCTAAAGAAGGAGAGGACTTGAATGCCATCACAACAACAACAAAAAGACTGAATAGTTAAAAGTACAAGCTTCTAGCTTTCTCTTGTAACACTTAAATGCCAGTGATTTTACATCATTTTTCATATGTAGCCTAGACTCAGAAGCAAAGATCTTCTGATGTTTGAAGACATGTAGTTGCAATTTAGATATCTACCACCTTAAAGCAATGCGGCATCTCCTTGAGTGTGGAAGTGGTTATGCTTTCCTCCCAGTGAACACACAATTTATGGTGTTACAATAGTCATGTGTGTTAAAACACTTGCTGTTGAAAGCATTTATGTAAGAACTCTCCCTACAATATCTATTTAGGTTGGACATACAAAGAGCTGTGGAAGCTAATGGAGGAGAGTAACAGCTTTTATCTGTGGCAGAGAACTTTATACCACTCAGTAACCTCTACTATTCACAGAATCAGAAGACAGCTAGTAACAACCTTGCAGGTTCTAGTTTTCTGCATTCCTTAGTGTACCTTAAGAATGAAAAGAAAACAGTTGCCAATAATCAAACAGAAACTACTTCTCATTTGGATAAGAAAATGGAAGTGATCCACTGAGCTTCTCCCCACTGTCTTTACTATCCTTCCTCAAAGTTCCAGTTCTCATTTGTTTTCCAAACTGCGAAGTAGAGCTCTGCATTGCCATTCCACCCTTTACATGCTGCTATTTCTAACTGCTTGGTAAATAACAACCTGTATGAGACGTGTTTTTCAAGTAGCCTGAAAAAGCTCAGTTATAGAAACTATAGCTCTGTTGGGTATTGTTTCATTTTTCAGTGAAATCAAGTATATGATACACTAAGTCAAGCTACCTCAGCAGTTGCAGCTCTTGTACCTTGGACACCAAAAATCCTGGAGTTGAAACCCTTTAAAATGCCCTCCTAGTCAAATGCCAGTTTATGACAGTCAAGAAAAAGGCAGTCAGTTAAATTCAGTGCAAGTTAAATCAACACAGACCTACAGCTTTCTGATAGCAAAGGGTGCTTCATTCTACTAATCCTTAGGCTTACAAAAAAAGGAAAAGCAAATCCAGACTTGAAGTTTATTTCCCTTCTCTTCTCTAGTAGAGGAGAAAGGAAAAAACTAACACAAACTAGTACAAAGCAGCAGCACAAACCAATATAAACAGAGGGTGTGGAAGTCATGTGTTGGGATTTTTCATTTTTTCTAGAAATGGCAGCTACCTAACTCTACGGGTTAAAACTGGATTTTACCTCAGTGGTGATCAACAAAGAATGATTAAATCCAAACTTAAGCAGAAGAGTCTCCTAAAGGCATAGTGGCAGAATTTTGGCTATTTCATACAGCCATCTTAAAGCCTGTAGAAATAACTTTTGACATTTCCCTTACCCCACCACAGTGCTATGGATCAGACTATCAGGGCAAAGGAAGTCAGAGGATATTAGATTTGAGATGCAGCATCCAGCTACTCCACTGGGTAGAAAAGGCCATCACCATTTATGTATTCCCTGGCAATTAAGATATGTTAGCAGAATAGAATATTATTTGTTGTTCAGAAGGCTTCACTGATAAAAGCAAATCCAATTCTGCCGGTCTATTAGATACTCAATTTAATTTGTTCTAAGATCAGATTAAAAACAACTACTTAGAATGGCACGGTCAACGCAAAATACATCTGTCAAATGGAATGTCTCATAAGTATTTTATGCACACTGTAGAACAGATTTATTGATTTATCTTCGACAGCCAGCCAAGAAATGTACTATAATTTTACTACTGAAACCCCCAGCTGAAGAGCTCCTGTCTCAGCTTGGATAAGCAGGTGAATCTTGAAACAGATGTTAGCCTTGTCACACTACATTCAGAATTTTGATGCCTCTACTGCAAGGGAAAGAAACCGGAACACTTTTGTCCGGTGAACACTGACAAGCCAACTGTACTGAAAGTGAATGAGTAAGCAGCTGTGTGGTGCTTAGTTGCCATCCAGGGTAAAACCACACTAACCATCTTACCCTTCAGGTATATCCTCTGCATTTACTATACTACTGAAGTAAAGGTACTCAAGACAAAGATTTAAATGAAAGTGAGTGTAATAGCACCTTTCCAGTTTTCTGGGTTATTCCTGTCTCCCATTTCATGATGCAATATATTATTTGCTTAATAAGAACCTGTGCTCTTACCGTCATCTTGATGAATTCTCCTGAGGTAGTCAGCCATCAGACTTCTAAGTGCTCTTTTGTGAGGCAAACCTAGCCGATGAGGAAACACTATTGATGTGTCCACTACTGTGCCATGAATCAGCTGGAAAAGAGCAGAGGCCACAGTAATGATTACACATCCAGTTACAGTCTTGCACCTCCTTTATTTATTAAAGAAATCCCATCTAGCATCTAAACCATTTCCTTTCTCAATAACATGCCCAAACAAACCCTTGAGCACCAAATTCCACATCATCTGTCCTGTGTTCCTCTATTCATTATAAAACAGCAAACTGTGAGGCAAGAACTGTGGAAAAATTGTGCTTCACACTGATTTCTGCACACTGCATTGATGTTTATTCACTAGTTTTATATATGGAGTATATAGTTTTATATATGGAGTAAACAAGATTAATTCTGGTTTTAGGTAGCCAGTACTATACTGCAAAGTCTCATTTGCTTTGGCCTCTTGATATCACTAGCACGGAAGTCAATCAAGGCTAAATTCTAATTCCTTCATTAAGGAATAATCATAGAATGGTTGAGGTTGGAAGGGACTTCTGGAAGTCATCTTGTCCAAACTCCCTGCTCAAGCAGGACCACTTAGAGCCAGCTGCCCAAAACAATGTCCAAACAGCTTTTGAGAATCTCCGAGGTAGAAGACTCCACCACCTCTCTGGACAACCTGTGCCAGTGCTTAGTCACCCTCACAGCAAACAACTATTTCCTGATGTTCAGAGGGAACTTCCCATGTCCTGGCAGGCTCTTGTCTTGGTACTGGGCACCACTGGAAAGAGCCTGGCTCAGTCTTGTTCATACCCTTCCTTCAGGTATTTATACACATTGATAAGGTCCTCCTGAGACTTCCTGAGCAGGTGGTTACATTTCTTATGGAATATTGCTGCCTTCGATATTTAATAGCACAATCCATGCATTTCTGTTACCCAAGGTATTTACCTGACAGGTAACATAATTGTTTACAGAGATTCTAAGAGCAATACCATAGTATTTCTTGAATTGTCACTGTCTTTTATGCAATTACCAGTGTGAGTTCAGCAAGATCAGAAAACATACAATACTAGGTTTCTGTGAACCCACAAATAAAGACAATATTATGCAGTGGTGACATATGGTTGCATAGCTAGAAGCACAAAACAGCAAAGTAGGAAACCCAAATGCCAGAATCTTTCCCATACTGTTCATATATACATCTCTTCCTTCTCTGAATGTAGTATAATACAGCTATCATTTCACAATCAAGTACACTTCATTTTTTATACATGTTGATCTGCTAAAATGAAACATTCTTTTCCTTTTTGAAATTAATCAGAACACAGTAAAGACAAGTAGCCATCTCTTAAAATTGGCTTCAAACAGGTTATTTTACCTTGAGAGCATATAAGACATTTTCTAAGCTATGGCCAATTAAAATGGTCTCTGCACTGAACAGGTTCAGCAGTATTGCTTGTACATCCCGAAGACATGTTGTGGTATTCTTCAGATCATCCTCCATTGCTCCAGAGAGTCTGAATACATATTTAGAAGAGCTTCATTAACAGAGACACTAAGAAATATTTAGAAGAACAAGGTTTACAGTAGTTATTCCCCTAGCACCTCAAGTTAACACTAGCCACCTTTGAAATCACAGAAGGTTGAAGTCAACATAAGGCATTTTTTCATTCTCTTCCTTTTTACCTAGGTAGCATAAGAAAAACTAAGCTACATGATGTTAACTTAGCTCTACCACTACCAGCGACTGAGCCTGATTTTTTAAGCATAGCCCAAAGACAGGGCTCTGAGCAAACAAATATTGTTGCTGAAGAAGTAGGAATACATTATGTTGGTTCTCCTCCAGTTTTTTTTACAGTGAGGCTCAAAACCCCTGTTTCTCCTCAGAGCAGCTGCAGGACTTCAAAGAACTAACTGGAATCAAAAACTTTTCTTCCAGGTCTCAAAGGCAAAAACCAATAGGAAGACAAAATACAGGTGATATGCACTAAATACACCCAAATCTTGTTAAGCTGTACAGTCTGATGGCCTCAATACATGACCTATGAGACTCTGCTTTTTTTTGTGGGACAACATTTACAGATAAAATTTGCATTTGCTTCTATTGCATTAAGAAATTTAGCAAGTTCTGGGAAGTTTAACTTCCAAGAAAGGGGAGAAAAAGTCTTCATATGTGGAAGAAATAAATTGAACTAGGCAAAGTGAAAAAAGCTTCTTAACTGCGCGTGTAAGAACAAAAGCCTCATTCCTGATAGGTCTTTGACTTATGTAAGTGGAAATACTAATTTGAGACACGTGTTTCTTCTTATATAGTTATCTGCCAACTTATTAAGTCTAATCCTGAAGTACAATAGACTAATTAGCATACCTTATATCGTAGTCTACAACTTTACCATCTGGTTTAACAAATGTATCATAGACAACCTGCAGCTTAGCATCGACCACTGTCACTCTAGTTAGTTCCAAGCCGTGGGTTGTGTAACACTGAAGAAAAAAGTAAATTTAACGAGCATTTACACAGCAATGATGTTTCCTTACATTACGTAAATTGTACAGAAATCACAACTGGCTACTAACTCAATAGATCCAAATGAGTTTGCTCACTGCATATTCAAGACTAAAGGTCTAGTCATGTAAAGTGACTAGTAAGACTGAAGGTCTAGTCATGCAGAATGACTACACAGAGTTCTGCAGACCTTGGAGACATGAGTTCTAAACTACTACAGCTAGGAAATTGCCTCATAAGCAGCAATAGAGTTTTGTACTAACTGACCCAAACTTTTTAGGTTTCTCGTACCATCTCACAGTCCAGAGCATATACACCATAGTTTCCATCAAAAGGTGGTGATTTAATTAATGTCTTCATGAAGCCTTCCAATTTCTCCCCTCTTCCATCATGAACATGAAGCTGCAAAGTTACAATTAGTATTTAAGTGCAAGTTTGCTAGATATCTTACCCAAATTGCCAGATAATTTGTTTCTTTAACAGACTCAGGAGCATACATATAATACTTGTCAATATTTGCCACATATTTTACTAAACACTAGTAAATAAACCTCAGAAGCTAATACCAAACCATTCACAGAAAGCTATGACCCAGCTTTAAGCCAAAACGACACAGAAAGCAAAACTGAGATACTGCATTAGAGAACATTATGCCTACCTTTGCAATCTGACATCCAGTAGACCCAACTATTCTCTCACAACAACTATAGCATTTTTCCATGCCACCAGGAACTGCCAAAAAGAAAAACTGAAAATTGAGCATTTTTTGCAGCAACTAACAATGGCAAAAACAAATCAGTGCTCTCACTCCTCTCAAATTTCTTTTCCATTTTCTCCTGAGAGTGCACCATGGAAACCAGAAAGTCCCACCTACAGGTCCTATCTATGCCAAGATGACAAACTGAAGAGTTGTTCCCTCCTGAAAAAGGTTTTCATAAAAAAACCAAAAAAACAACAACAAAAAAACAACCCAATGAATGGAAGAGAGTAAGTTGTAGTATGCTCAAAAAGATTCTCCCTGAGGGAAATATTTAATGTAGCTTATGAGTATTCCAGGTGTCTTCCAGACAAGATGACAAGGTTCACTCAGAAGTCAGTGCAAGGCCACACAAATGAGCATTTTTCTACTTTCTTCCCGCACAGTTTTATTAACATCAGCTTTCCTAAAGTTATGGCCCACTCAGAGAAAACAGGCTTTACTAAGTTGCCACATTCCTGAAAGTACAGCAGAACGTATCTCAGCTGAACCTTCTGCAAAAAGAGTTTTATAGTCTGACCTGTTCAGTTTGGACATGAGTTGTTAGAACTTTTATTTTAACAGCTTCCAAAAACTGAATGCGAAGAATATCTACCTTTTTGTTCCAATATTCTACCAGAATGATAGTTGCATTCTTCTTTACGTCTATGTTCTCCTGTAGAAGTAATAGCATATACTTCGCCACACCTACAGCACACTCTTTTGAAATCTAAAAAAAAAAATTGATTAAAAAAAGCATCTCTCCTAGCTGGCTTGCCATAAAGTTAAAAAATGCTGAATTGAGGTATGACAAAAGTTACATGAACAGTAATTGCAAGAGCAGAGTATCAATACATAAGCAGCCTCCCAAGATTAGCCATGTTTAAAAAAAATTCCTCTATAGCACAATAAGAAATACAAGTTTATCTGAAACTTTTTCAATTACTATGTTGAAACAAAAATTAAGAGAACTATAAAGCTTCATGGTTTACTTATAAAAGCTTGTGAATTCAGCCGTAATCCAGGTACTAAATACAGAACACTGCCATAACGTATAATCTTATACCTGTGTATTTTACTGTCCTGTAAACCACTGACTGAAATTTTATTTTCTTGCAATCTAGTAGGCACTCACCATCACATCCAACATTTTTTACAGCCCCAGCGAGGATGGCACTGCCATTTTTTTCAGGATTTGGCCGAGGGAAATTATTTTCATTCAATTGTTCCTCAGTCAGAAGATAATCTTTTAAAAGTTCATATAGCACACCACCTGTAAATGCTAAAAACAAACAAAACAACAATGAAACAAACTCAAAGCTTAAGTAACATTGGAAGAAAATAAGTAGCACTTTAATATCCTAGTAGCTCCAAAAATTAGAAACCCCTGCAATTACAAGATGGGCACTATCATTTACGAGCAAGAACCATATGCTTGTACCTCAGAGCAATTAGAAGTAAAACATTACATTATTCAAAACAGACACTAAACAATGGAGATGTTAATTCAGTAGCTATTCCAGAAAGGCCATGTATGCAATACTGAAGAACATGCTCTTTTCCAACGCAAGTCCAAACTTTTTCCCCTAAGAACGAGCCTTCAGATATAAATTGGGAATTGTGTTGGAAGCCCTCGCAGCAGCTAATCGAAAAAGCTTGATCAAAAACAGAGCAACACTTTCATGCTGAAATAAGCCCATTTATAGGCTAAAGTGGAGAACTGACATCTCCCTTCCCCTTTCTTTACCTTCCTCATCCTCTGATTTCATGGATCCAGCGCCACTGGAAGATCTGCTGTTACTGAATTGCCCTGAATGCCAGAAAACATTTCATAATTTATTCTCAGTTTTATATTTTCTGTTAATATTCTAAACAAACAGTTATAAATCAAAACAAATTTATTTCAATCTATTTCTACAAAATGATTTAAATATGAAGAAATATCTTCAGTAAAGTTAAACAAAAAATCTTTTAAAGACATTTCTTTGCTGTTCTAATTTCTACATTTACGACCCATTTAAAAACACTTAAATTGAAGGTGAAACTACCATGATCTCTCAGCTTTTTGAGAGTCTTCGCAGCAAAATTGAGGTACATTTTTTTACTGCCACAACGGTCATAAATAGATTGCTCTTCCATCAGGGCCTATATTAAAAAAAAGACAGTGTTATTGGAGCACTGTACATTCTACAAAAAGCACTATTTAGAATCCGAGATTCTGAACCTAGAGGCAGATACACATGCAGTAATGTTCCAAATCTGAAGGGCAACAGAAGGCAGGAGGTCAGACAGATGAGACACCTAGAAATACAAATTCAGTACTTATGAAGCAAAGATCTGTGACAGAAATCGGTGCTCTAACTTAGAATTTAAATCTAATACTTGTGGAAATTTGAACACTTAGGGTAACAACTCCTGTGGCTACAGACAGCCTTTTCCAATACTCCTTCAAAGGAGGTGTTATTACTTTTTTAGGTCAAGAAATGTTTCCTTAATTTTCTTTCTGTAAAACTGAGAGAAACAGAATTGACAGGAATGTCCAGCACCTTTTAACTATGAAGGTGCACACTCAAGGAGCATGCTAGTTAATTTTCAGGGTCAGGGGGAAGCTTCATCTCTGTTATTTCATTGTTTACACTATCTGCATAGTCAATAAAAGAGAAGCTAATTTCAGGCATAAAGAGCACCTTCTAACAATCACTACAGCAAGTACAGTTCACAAGTTACAGCCTCTAAACAGAGCAAAAGAGAAAGTGAAAAACTGATGAAGCTGAGAAATACCACAGGAGGAAGTTAAAGGGAAAGTAAAAGAAACATTCTTAGTGAGGGTGAAAAGTCAAGCATAGCAAGATGTGCTGCATAGCAGAGAACACACTTTAAATGACAGAGTAGTAACATCTGATGTTTTACAAGCTTTCATTCAATGTAGAATTAAATACACATACAGAGTCTTATCAGGACACCTCCATAAAGTCTTTTGACTTCCAGCAGGCGAGAAATTTATACCACCTAAAGGTTAAGTTTGGGATATTTGTGGCTCTCAGGCTGTATGTGTTGGCTGTAAGCTTGAGGAGCACTTGGAGTGGTATGAACAGTAAGATGCAAGGCTCAAAATGATTGAGAGATTTATGGTTATTCTTCAAACATGTTTTCCTTCTGTCCTAAATAGATCTCAAAGTCATTGTTACATTCCAAGAAGCCTCCAGTACTCACAAGAAGATCTTTGTTTTGAATTTGCAAAAAAAAAATTAATCTTTAATACTAAAATAACATGCCTTTTTGGAAGCTAATTAGCAGTGCTAATGACAAACGTTTTTATTCAGAGAACTGAAATTGATAACACTAGCAAGTATAAGATTGAGTACATTTAACTTCTGATTTCCAAAAAGTCTGAAATATTTGCTTTAAAAAAAAAATCAAGTAAAAGAGCCCCACCACCACACTGTGGAATTTAAGACCTATTGACTTAATTCAGAAGCAGAATCATAAAGATCTAAAAAACATTACAAACCTTGTTGATCGCTTCATTCACTGTGCTACAAGTTTTGAAGCATTCTGCAAAAAAAATGTTGATATATTGACGTCTTGTCTCAAGTGGCACTTTGGATCCCAATTGTGGAATGGGAGGCCCTCTCTGTGTAGAAATGTGTAAAAACAAACACACACAAATGAAACAGCAACAACAACTACCAATGGGGTCAATATATAACAAATAGCCCAAAGAACTAAAACCAGTTCAGACATTCTTTTTCCCACCCTCAGAAAAAAAAATAAACATTGCTGAATAGTTACTCAGAAAATTGGAGCTGCACATGACAGGGAGCCAGAAATAACCATCAGAAATAGTAGATATAGAGGTTTTCCCTGCTTGAACTAACAAAGTATGCTTCTGCTCACAGTTACATGAGGTTTCAAGACTATTTTTTAAACTTTTTTCTTAGAGAAAGTTCAGTCCTTCAGCAAGCACTAGCAGTTCAGTTATGATTTAAGTGATGCTTTCAATCTGGTCTTTATTTCAGGCAGTAATTCACTGAGAGCAAAAACTAAGGACCCAATGAAGTAGACTAAAAAAATAGTTCCATTTTAGGAACCTACAGCCATTGTTAGACAATACAATATAGAGTTTTTGCTTGTCACAATATGCTTATTTTAACATAAAGCACAGAAGTTAAAATCACATTCAAAAATCTGGCAGTTTGTCAGGTTAGCAATGGTACCTTCACACTCAAAGAGGTCGAAACAATTACAACGATGCACTGTGTGTATCAAACAAGGAGTAACGTGTCTCCACCACATGTATTTGCTAAGGAAGATCCTCTAAGAGCAGCATTTAAATGTGTGTGCAACTACCAAGGAGAAGGTTATTTTTGCATAAAGCAAACGAAGGCAATGTGTATCATTGTCACAACCTAGTCTCACCATTATTGGGGCAAGCAGTACCCTATTTAGGAAACAAGAAGGTACATACTGGAAATATGAAGCACAAAGTAATGCATGCTTAACATCTTAGAAAAATGACAGTTACCAAACTGACAGAAGTCATAATATTTGGGATTTTTAATCAGAAAGCAAAGCACTGACTGTGTAATTTATCTTCAGTAACCTCTGCTTTAAAAGAAAAAAAAAGGTAAGGTTAGAGTAATTTTTATGAAAAGAAAACCTCACAATACTCTACCACTCTAAATCACAAAGCAAAATTGGCAATAACAAACCAAAAATACACCTGTATTAACTTCCTGACAAGTTCCTTGAAAGCCCTTTAATTTATAAGGGTACCTCCCTTGAAGCCAAATAAAACCTTACATGAGATATCATCTGCCACTGTACCTGGAAGGAAGTTTTAAGGGAAAATAATCAACACGCAATCATGACTTGACTGAAAACAAACTAGCACTTAGTTCTCCCATCACAACAACTGATTAACGATTTGAATATTTAATTGCTTACACTTTTGTAGTGCTGGCTAATACAACCAAGGAAAACGAAAATGCAATTTGTATCACAACTTCAATTAAGCACACAGGGAACTAAGCAATTTATTTTAAAAAAGATATACTGGCATATCACATTACTGGGTCTACCTTATAAAATACTGTTGGAAATTAATTCCAGTTTTTCCACTTCTGTTCCCATTCATATATCCAAGTCCTGCAGCAGAAACTCTACAGTACCTTGCATGGCACAAGGATGGTGTTTTTGAATGAATTAATAGGAAGTCCATAAGGCATTGCTGTTGTAGTATTTCCTCCCAGTGGTATACACAGCTGATCACTGCAGGTTTCAAGGGGCTTAACTTCAAGCAAATTTAAAGAGGCTGAAACACACAGAAGATGAAGAATGAATCTAAACTCTAATGGTAAGCTTTGTTATTTAAATTACATTAGTCTGGAACACAGGTATTTCACAGCTCCTTTGCTGAAGCAGGGTAAAAGCAAACTAATGCACAGAACCAGACCTGGAATGTCAGGAAACACATTAAAACTTCACTTCTGCCAATAGTTTTTATGCAAAGTGTTCTCCTATGTTTTTGAGGTCATATATCAGTTTGACGATACTAGAATAAAGCAGCCACACAAGTCAAGTTAAAACCTATCTTCAAGTTGTAATGATTTTTTAAACACCTACTTGGCCTGCCTTCCCTGTCCTTTTGCTCTTCCCTGGAAAAAAGCATGATAGCAAAGGAAAAAAAGAAAAATCAGGAAAACCACCATTCTAACCTCATATAGTAATCGAATCAGTAAGTGCCTTGAAGTATTGCTTTGTCTTTTTAAAGTCAGCAAAGCTACAGACCTCAGAAATAAAAGATTTGTCACGAGATTCTGGAGCTAAGGTATCAGCATTTGACTTGCAGTCATCCTGCTTAAATTTACTCGCGCCAGCACCTGTTATACAGCAAGACACATTTGTACACTATGAGATACACTAATGCATTTTACTGTTGTTCAGAAAGAATGCATACACTCTCAGAATGACTCAACTTTATGTGAAGATGTTTTATAGCATATGTAATAAATACATAAATGAAACTATGAAGCAGTATTTAATTCATTTAATTGCTAGGTCAGTTACTTTGTAAGCTTGTATTTTAAGTGACAGTAGAAGAACTGGAAGGGAAACATCATTTAACTAGCATTAAATGCTGAAAATAACTTATACTCCAGAATTTTTCACATATGAAGGACAATTGAAAGGGAGAAGAACATGTGATTTTCAAATTACAAGATTTAACAAATTGTTTCAGAAGGTCTGAATGCTTCAAACTAGAAACCCAACAGCTGATATTAGTACTTAAAGGGAACTCAATAGATTTATTTTTTTTTCTTTCAACTTGTATATCAAAATACTTTCAACAAAACAAATATTTTTCAGTTTTTTGGTCAAAACTGTACATGTTCAAAGAACTTAGCAAAAAATGCTTGTCCCCTTTCCACTACAGCTACCAAGACTTCAAATATAACCTTGTAGTTGGACAGGGCATCTACCTGCACAAGCTAAGCACCAATCACTGAACTCACAGCTAACATTCACCACAACAAAACAAACACATTCAAGTGATGCTTAATTGAAGCAAAACAAAATTTGGTTTGTCAAACCTACAGATCAAACTGTCATACCCATTGGTCTAATGCTTCCAAACTGAGTAGCTGAGAATCCAGATGTGGATTTCTTCTGTTCAGAAGTCGTAGCAACAAAAGGTTGTCCTCTTTTAGCTGCAGCTGCAAACTTCACTGTCTCCCAGTATTCTTGCTGAATTTTGGCATCAGGACCTTGCTGCCAAGGAGACGCTTTGAAAGGCACCACTTCTCTTTTATGTAGCTGATATGCATGTACACAAAACCGGAGTTAACCTTCAAGAAGTTTCAATGCACAGCAAGACCATCTTAAATTTAACACAGTGCTTCTTAAACTGAATTCTGCTATCAGACTCAGAGCTCAGCATGCTGTCCATTGAAGGAAAACATCAAGCTGAAAGAACTCAGGTGTGGTGGAGGGGATCTTAAGGAATTATGCCCACTTATTAACATTGCTTCCTAAAGCACCATAAGAACAGAGAAAGCAACAGCCACTTTGGGTTTCCAGGTGCTCTGTTATCTCATGGTACAAGCCTCTACTCCAAACTGACTTTTCAGTACTCATTAGCCTCAGCTGCTCTGGGCAGCAGCTGACTTCACCTGTCTCAGGAACCAACTCTAAGTATACAATATTTGCCACAACTTCAAACAGAAGAGTTGATGAGACATTTGTTCTAATTAATTTCAAAATATTTTTTACAACTATATTACAAGACCCAGCCAACCCGAAGTTCAACATGCATCTACAGATAACTTACATTGACGTTCCAGTTTATTACAAGATCATAACTCACATCAAATTTTGCTGTGTGTGCAATTCTTTTCTTTTGTCCAGGAACATTTGCTTTGCCTTCTAATAAACTGAGATCTACATTTTCTCCATGGGCCTATTAAGGACAAGAACAGACTATTTAGACCAACTGTTACAAAGCTCTAGACTTCAGTAATATCCTCATGACCCACTCCCTCCACTGTTTCAGGATACTTAGTCAAAGACCTCATCAGGAAAATTACCATTTCATCAGTATTAGACAGTTATTTTGCATTTAGAACAGTTAAGCCACAGTACTATGAGGCTGAGGCAGTGGTACTCGAAGTTCCTACATTCGTTTATAAGTACAATATACAAATGCCTCTAAAACTTTGCTTATTAAAGTAAAAATGTCTATCCCAAGGCAGGGAGCTATTCAGAACAACTTTCTGCTGCAGGAAACATCCAAATCACCCATTGTCAAAGTAGTCATACCCTTACGATTCTTTAGTCTATGTCTACTAGCAGTGAAGGCTCAAATATATAACCTTTACTAAGATATATTTTGAAAAGAATATTTTAACTTATCTATATATCACATTGCATCCTCACATGCTCAGAAAAATCCCCCAGCACTGAAAAGGAAACAAAATACCTTCTCATCACCATCCGTCTTCTGTGCTTCTCTTTCAAATTCATAAAAAATTCTCCGACACTCCTCTAAAGGATCATCTGATTCAGAGAGCTCTGTGTCCTCCCCACTGGTTTCTGCTTCCTCAGCAGATGGACTCAGAGTTATCTCACTTTCTTTTTTGTTTAAGTAATAAGTTGGATACAAGTACGTATCTTCTGCACTATCATTAGCCCCATTTTCTTCTATGCTCTGGCTCTTCTCCATATTTTTTATTATTTCCTTATAAGGTCTTTCTGTTGTGGTTTCATCTTTTGATGAGTGACCCATGCACAAGACAGACTGTGTTACTCTTCCATTGCTCACCCAGTCTTCATCAACGGTATGTTCCTGAACAAATGCTTCAAGGAATATATTGGTTGAAGTATTCCCTTGCTTCAGAATTCCCTTCTGCATGTCTGCCTCAACAGAAACAGCTGAAGATAGACATTTCTCCTCAGTATAGGCAGGGGCAACTCCTTCCTCCAAAGCCATCCGTATACCAGTGTTCGTATCAGGCAAATAAATCTCCTCTACTTTTTGAGAAACATTGCCTGTTTTTTCAGATTGATTTAAACCTTTGTCATTCTTCTGCAAAGTAATCATTTTCTCAGATTTTTCTTCTACATTCCCAAGAACATCTGCTATAGCATTATCATGTAGTTTTTCTGCACATATTACAGCAGCCAGTTCTTTGTCTGCATTCCCATTTGTGTAGTTCCTACTTATTCTTGGCTTTTTATTAACAGGTTGTGGTGTCTCATCAATGACAAGATCACATTCATCATCAGATTCTTGAAGTTTTATTTGACATTTCACTGGGGAAGAACTCTTCAACTTGTTTGTGAATACATGTCTGCTCTTAAATGAATACATCTTTGAATTTCCAACCTGATTTTCACATGGAAATACTTCTGCTGGCTTACACTGCCACTTAGCATTTTCATCCTCATTTGTTACAGAAGAGACCTCTGCAAAATATTTTTTTAAAATTATATTCAAGAACAGTTGCTGGACAATTATAATCAATGATGTATTTTTCTAATTTAAAAACACACAACAAAACACAGGCATTATTTGTTTATATGGAAACCGAAACCACAGTATCTTTAAGATCATTTTGAAGGGTTAAAGTGTTTATAATCATTTAAATGGGGGGACCATACTGTGAGGGTTCCTTCTCTTCCTCGATTTAATTCTTAACTGAATGTACTGCTATTTTAGTCCTTTTGGGTTTTTGCAAGTCATCTGCCTCTCTTTGAGGGAAGACAGCTATGAGCTCGAATTAGGTCATCCTAAACTTCCATTTACAGATTTCAGCTGAGAAAAAAGAAATCTACTTAATTATGTACAAGACTACAAGTCTCATTGTCCCAAATATCTAGTAACTTTTCAAGCCAGGCATATTTATAATTGTGCACGAGCTTTAAGCAGTCTTGAAAGTAAAATTTTCCAACTGCATTTGAAGTGACTAATCACTGTCTTTTCAGCTGTTACAGGCTGCAGACTGCTTACCAAAACTCGGCCAGACACTTTCTCAAGGCATTGTCTTCATCCTCACACAGATATTGTGGCAAACCACAAGATGTTGTGGTTATTGCCCTTCCAAAATTTTATTAATTGCATACAGACCCTGTCATCTATGAGGTCCCTTAATATCCATCATGTATTTTAACAACAATGGTATTTACACTGTCATTTAAAAATGTATGTCACCATTTGATTTCAACAGTGATGCTATCAGTAATTACAAAACATTTCAGGGAATTTCTAGGAAGTCATATTTTGTTAATGAATGGGATCCTCTCCTGGTTACTTGAAAATAAGTAATTTTGGCATTAACACAATAACAACATACTAAAACAGGGCATTACCACAAAGCGTCACTACCCTGTTGTTGTGGATTAACCCCGCCTGGCAGCTGAGCCCCACACAGCCACTCTCTCACTTCCCTAGTGGGATGGGGCAGAGAACCAGAAGGTTTAAGAGAAGAAACTTGTGGGCTGAGATAGAGACAGTTTAAGTAAAGCAAAAGCTGTGCACACACGCAAAGCAAAATGAGGAATTAATGTACTACTTCCCATTGGCTAAACATCTACCTGCCACTTCCAGGAAAGCAGGGCTTCATCATGCCTAAAAATTACTCCAAATGTCTCCCCTTCTTCCTCCAGCTTTTATTGCCAAACATAACATCATACAGTTTGGAGTATCCCTTTGGGCAGCCTGGGTCAGCTGTACTAGCTGTGTCCCTTGCCAAATTCCTGCCTACCTCCATCCTACTTGCTGGCAGGGCAGTGTGAGAAATAGAGAAGTCAGAATCATAGAATGTCCTGAGTTGGAAGGGATGCACAAGGATCATTAAGTCCCACTCCTGATGGAGTTCTTGATGCTGAGCAAACACTCTTCAGCAATAACTAAAACACAGGCATGTTATCAACCTTCTTTTGGTCATAAGCCAAAAACTTGGCACCATACAGAGCTACAAAGAAAACTTACTCCATCCCAGACAAAACCAGTATACCTCTCTAGCTCAAAGAAATACTCTGAGCCACTATGAACTAATGGTTCTCATCAGAAATATAAATAATCTGAGAGAGGTTTTCCTCATCTTTTATACAGGTGACACAGCATTTAGACCACATAGCAATCCATGTTATAGGATTATTCTTTGACTACCTGGAGCCTGAGCAAACCTGTAGGGTTCAAGCTGGCTAGAAATTGCAGAAGCCACTTAATGATGGATGCTGGTCACCTGAAATACCTATGGACTCAGCCTTCAAGCCACATAACACTGCACAGCCAGCTGCCTGCCAAACCAGCAAGTGGGAGTCAGGAAAGGAAGGACTCTATGCTGCTTGCTTTATTTCTTTCCCTGACTGCCACAGACCTTAGCAACAACCAAATTATCTCAGTACTTTTTCCAGGCTGCAGCTCTTTATGCTCAAGCACAGAAACCTTTGAGAAAGAAATAGAACATTAGCATTTACAGGTAACTGTGAAAAGCAGGTGCTTATTGTGGGAAAGAAAGTTCCTGCTGAACTAATACTACATTCAGAGTAAGAACCTGCACTGTGACTGAAGTTTTGGCACTCCTGAGCTGCGAAGGCAGCAAATCAGTAGCATCTGCTTAAGAAACACAGACATGACAGAGTAAGAGACACTTCGATGGTTCCCTGGATTACATACTTACCAACCAACTCTTAAAACTATCAATGTAACCCACAGCAAGTGTTGTTGAAGAGACCAACCCAAGCTGAAGGTCATCAGAAAGCAGCTACTTGTTTTTAATTATAAACTTTAAGTCCAGTTTGGAAGCAGGTTGTTTTTTTCATTAACATTGTGGCTCTTGTTTAAAGCAACACACTACTAATTTTGCCAGTGAAATCTAGTTTAGAGTTGCCTGAAAAACACTCAGTCATGAGAGAACATCAAAAACACTAGTTACAAATCACATTACTCATTAACACTTAAAAAGAAAGTGGAACACCATGGGAGAGGAACTGAAGCCTCAGTAGAAAATGCCACTGATGTGCAAGCAGGCTCTTTGTAGACTGCTAATCCTGGAACGTCAGCAAGCACCTTACAAAGAATAAAATCAGCTCATATTGCAACTTCTGCTCTTCATTACAAGGGCTAAAGGTCACACACCACAATGAAAAGATGACATCCTCCCACCAAGGCGGCAAGAAGCCATCAACTTTTATTACATTATCACACAGAGGTTTCAGCAATCTGCCAGTTTGCTGAAGAATAACCCCAGCCACAAATTCCAGATTATATTATAACCCCACTATTGTCACTGCTGTTTGCCAAGGTGGGGGGGTTGAATTTTTTTTTTTTTTTTTTTTCCTTCTCCTAAGAGCAAAGACAAATCAAGACCGTAGAGACCTCCTGTTGGGCCACTTCACCCGTCAGCTCTCCGCCCGGCACCACCGCTCGCTGTTTGACCACCGTGACCCCGCGGCGGGAACGCGGCCACGCCCGCACCTCAGCGCCTCCCAGCACCTGCCCCCGCCGCCTCTAACGGCGCCCTGGCCGCCTGCAAAGCGACTCCCCCTCCCCCGAGAACCCCCGGCCCGCTCTCCCTTGCAGAGGCGCGGCGGGACGGGCCCGGCCTGACCGTCCTTACCCCGGGAACGCGCAGCAGCCTCCGGCCGCGGCGGGGCCGAGGGCGGCTCCCGGCGGCATGGCGCCTCGTGCCAGTACGGGCAGCGAGGCCGCTGGCAGCGGCCCCCAGCGGCGCGGCCGAAGGGGCAGAGGAGCGTCCCGAAGCAGCTGGCGCGGCGCATCGTCCTCCCCCACCCGCCCGGCTGAGGGAAGCGCGCGGGAAAGCGCGGCGGCCGCCTCCCCAGCCGGCCGCTCGCTTTACCCCGGCGCCGGCGGCGTGCGCGCCCAGCCGGCCAATGGGAGAGGAGGGCTGGGGCGCTAGGGGGCGGGGTCTCCAGCCCGCCAGCCCCGCCCCCGCCGGTCAGCGTGAGGGAGCGGGATGGTGGCCGGGAGCCAAGGCGGGCGGTGGCAGCTGCCTCGTCTGGTGGAAACGGGATCCGCGGTAGGAGCCGGCGAAGGCTGAAGGAAAGAAGCCAGAGAGTCGTGGTCAATGGGGCGGAGTCTGGTTGGAGGCGTGTATCTAGAGGAGTGCCTCAAGGGTCGGTACTGGGACCAGTATTATTCAATATATTCATCAACGACTTGGATGAGGGAATAGAGCGCACTGTCAGCAAGTTTGCTGATGACACCAAGCTGGGAGGAGTGGCTGACATGCCAGAGGCTGTGCTGCCATCCAGTGAGATCTGGACAGGCTGGAGAGTTGAACAGGGAAAAATTTAATGAAATATAACAAGGGAAAGTGTAGAGTCTTGCATGTGGGCAGGAACAACCCCAGGTTCCAGTATAGGTTGGGGAATGACCTATTAGAGAGCAGTGTAGGGGAAAGGGACGTGGGGGTCCTGGTGGACAGCAGGATGACCTTGAGCCAGCACTGTGCCCTTGTGGCCAAGAAGGCCAATGGCATCCTGGGGTGTATTAGAAGGGGGGTGGTTAGTAGGTCGAGAGAGGTTCTCCTTCCCCTCTACTCTGCCCTGGTGAGACCTCATCTGGAATATTGTGTCCAGTTCTGGGCCCCTCAGTTCCAGAAGGACAGGGAACTGCTGGAGAGAGTCCAGCGCAGGGCCACAAAGATGATGAAGGGAGTGGAGCATCTCCCTTATGAGGAAAGGCTGAGGGAGCTGGGTCTCTTTAGTTTGGAGGAGACTGAGGGGTGACCTCATGAATGTTTATAAATATGTAAAGGGTGTCAGGAGGATGGAGCCAGGCTCTTCTCGGTGACAACCAATGACAGGACAAGGGGCAATGGATACAAACTGGAACACAAGAGGTTCCACTTAAATATGAGAGGAAACTTCTTCTCAGTGAGGGTGACAGAACACTGAACAGGCTGCCCAGGGGGGTTGTGGAGTCTCCTTCTCTGGAGACATTCAAAACCCGCCTGGACACATTCCTGTGTAATCTCATACGGGTGTTCTTGCTCTGGCAGGGGGATTGGACTAGATGATCTTTTGAGGTCCCTTCCAATCCCTAACATGCTGTGGTTCTGTGATTCTGTGTGAAGAAAATAACTAGATAGCGATATATAAGAAATATTGAAGAAAAATGTGGCAATGCTAATATTTCTGCATTACAGGAAAATTATTTTCAGAATTTATAGCTACTTCTGTGCATAGGATCATGAAAGGTAGTGAAAGGATTCCTGCATTTTGAGCTGGCCTCAGAAGACCACAGCCTGGCAATTCTTCTAAATCAGTTGCATTGCCTTGAAGGTGATACATTTTGGCTGTAATATGGAAAACCTGGGGTTTTGTGCCCCACTGCTCAAAATTTCCCTGTAGACCAGTCTCTACTTCTGATCCTGTGGGTCTCATTGCACCTTCCTTCCCTATGTTGGAGTAGTGTCATCTGAGAATTGCTGCTACTGTCTGGGGGTGGCAAAGACACGTGTGATATTCTGGGTTTGGCGTGGTGTGAAAAAAAAAGAGGAAAGAGGAAACTTGCGTTCTCTTAAAAAAATCTAGCAAGTGATATTTTTTCTGTTAAAAATACCTGCCTTGCTGTCACTTGGGCTTGCAGGTTATTGTATACATACAAACAGCATACAGCACTGTCATGTACACAAACATTCCAATATGCACATATGCTCATGTAACTTTCCCAAACGAAGGACATTAAAAAAAAAAAAAAGTTATTGCTCAGAAAAGTCCTAATTTAAAAAGTAATTATTTTTCAGAGATCCATCACTACTTTCCTATTTAGTGTGTGCTGCTAATGTTGGATTGGTTGAGTTAATTTCAAGAAGTCATTATGTTTCAGCTGTTCCTTTTTAACTTGAGGAATAATGTGGAGCTGTCTTCTGGCTATGGTTGTATGTCCTGGTGCTTGATTCTGAAGCAGTCAATGTTTGCCTGCAAACATTTGTGATCAAATTTCAGTTACACATCACTGTCTCATCAGAATGTACATTTTATTCTGTTCTGTCATGAAATTTCAAGTTACAAATTTAACGAATCACAAGTACTATTTATATAAACATCATTGCACATCTACCAACATCTGAGTTAAAGAGCTTGTCACTCACTGTCAATGAGATTCTATTTAGTTGCCGTCTTCATTTGAGTCTTCATTTGAAATAAAACTGGCGATACTTGATGCATGAGAAATTGGTGGCATAACGAGTACAGAGTCTAGCAAAGGTACTGTTTCTGATTTTGTGCTTTTCTCTTTACTCAGTATGTCTGATGCCATTTTGTCACGCCATAGACAGCTTTCTGCAGATTTGGAAACTGGAGAATCAGTAACTATCTTCGGAAGGTCAGAATAAGATGCAGAAAACGGTTTCTGTTTTTCACCTGAGCATCTGAATTTCTTACAAAAATTCCTTAAACACAGAACAAAAGTTACATTATTCTAACCAGATAAATTCAACAGAAACTTAACAGATACCACTGAAAATGGATGCCAAATTACTGAACTTTCTTTTTTTTTTAAAGATTTGAATTGTCAAAGAGAAGCATCTCAACTTACAAGGCAATGTTTTAAACATACACTACTGGTAATAATATAATTATTTTTAAATTTTTTACTTTCACTTTTCATTTGCAGGGGAAAAAGTAAGCAAATTATGTGTATGTACAGCCTTTCTGAGCTTTTATCACATTTTTGCAGTCTTTCATCCTATGTTTGGAGTAGCACCTTACTTTAATATCAAAATAATAAAGCGCAGCACATGATTGGAAAACTTACCGTTTTTCAATGTTGTACTTGAAGAGAGCCGTACAACAGCATAACATAAATACTAAGGACCACACAAGAGTCGCACATGACACAGCAAACAATAGCTGTAGTCTGAAATCATCTTCTTTGGTTTCTTTAACTGTCAGCCAGTCACCAGTGTCTGTCACTGCAACAGTGAAGAACATCAGACCAGTAGTTTGCACACAGGTTAATGTCCTGGACAAATCAACCTACACAGAAACTGATTATATCTGTGCAATTCGCAAATAAAAATAAGCACTTAATAAAAGGACTAAGTTCTGTGAAAACCCAAATCCATTTAGTTGTTGATGAATTGGCCCAAAGCACATCTGACAGTCTTTTCACCTAAGAGGAGATGGGGTGATCTTAAAACATCTATCGAACCATCCATTCTATATATTCCTAATTTACTGTGTGCAAAACCCATCGAGACTGCTACATTATATTCTTACATGGCATTTCTTGGAAAAATACGTTGATTGGCTGGTATCTGATGTCATTGAGATCAGGAACTTGACTATGTGCTCCTGTTACATTATAAAAATATCTTTGATGCAATTCAAAAAAATCCATCTCTTTTCCGCATTTCCATCTGTTATTTAAATACATAGCTAATTATTTTGTTTCAAGAGAAAAAAATGCAATTATGAATAATTTACAAGCAGTTGGCTTTTCTAGAAAGTTTTAAAACAATTTGTGTGTGACTGCTGCAACACGCTTGATTGCAACCCTGTTACTTCTCTAACCTGTGAAAAGGAATGAAACTCGGAGCTGTCTTCAGTGAGCTCGTCACTTGGTCTTTATTATGTTAAGGTTTTTTAGTGCTTTTTGCAGCTATGTATATATCTTAGTTTTGCTATAGTTTGTACAGATCTAAACCCCCTCAGTTTCTGCTAGATCCGGTTAATTTTCCTAAGCACAACTTGTTCTAGTAGGCAGTACCAATCAGATCTTTTGCATTTAGCTCTATTCAGTTTTTAAATGGTAACCAATCCTCAGTCGAAAGAGGGTGCCAAATCAGTCATAGCACTACTTTGTTCTATCAAGTTGGAACTCCCTGTTTGTGGTCTTGTATTACTTTCAGAGACATCCCCATAAACGTTCATAAATTTGGCCCTGAAAAATGCAAGACACAGTAATAATGCAGTATTTTACAAGGATAACCTTACATCTAAGCAATAACATTTTATTACACCTTTTGTGATCCTATATGCAAATTCACAACAAACAGACAAACCTTTCAGGATATTTTTTTTCCTTACAGTTTGGTTTATAGAAATGATTTTATTTATTAGCCCTTTGTTAGAAAATGAAATGAGGTTGGTATATTTTTCTAGTTATTCAGAAATGGAAACAAGTTAATTCATTTTGCCAGAGATGCAGAAAGCTATACTGCTGTTTCATTCAGGAATCAATATGGATAAAAACCATACAATCTCAGAAGCCAAATATTGCACAGAAATTTTGTACGTCCCATTCATGTCAGAAGAAACTTCATCTGTATATTTGTCATATGTTTAACATTTTCCCTCAGTTGCGAAGTAGTAATAAAATATAACTGGAGGTAGGAGAACAAGAGATAAATTAAAGCATTATTCAAGGTTTTGGGACAGAAGCATGTTTACAGATTCAAAGTACTTATTTGCATTACTTTTTCTATACCTTGCTAATATGGCCCGTGCTAAGTTTCATCATCTTGGGACTTCATTTGTTTACCTGCTAATAAGTGTATGTCTCAAAGACAGGGCTTGCCTAATGATTTTTGCTTATATGATTCTCAGATGAAGATGTGGCAAAGTCTCTTGATTTCAAGTTTCTGCTTCATTTTAGCCCACCCAATTTAGAATTGATGTTGTTCTTATTCTGTCTAGTTAGGAGAATTAAACTTATATTTAGTCTTTTGCTGAGTCCTCTGCCATACCATCCAAAGGCAGTTCGTCACTGTCGCTCCATGGGAGAGTGTTACGGTAATGGGGTCCAAACCTGGATTCTGAGAGGGAGAAAAAAAAATCCCTAAGATAAAGCAGAAAAAGAGAAATTTGAAAGTTTAACATCTGAGATGAAAGGGAAAGAGAGGAAGCATGCCTAGGAAACCTGCTACACTATTGTCAAAAGTCTAAAACCTAGAAAAATCAGAAATTAATGTAGTTCACTAGCAAACATGGCTGGAAAAGTGGTAAGAACTGCTTTCTTTTGGAAAAAAAAAACCTCATATGTTTTATTCTCTAGTACTTTGCAATTCTGCAGTGGTTAAAAAATTGCAGAACTTGAAATAGTTATGTTATGAACTTACAAACAGCAAAATAATATGTGGTGTTGAGCTCAGTGAAACTGGGAAAATCACGTCAGATCAGCACATCAAACCAGATTTTTTTAGTGTGAAAGTATAATCCTGGAAAGCCCAATGAAAACACAGATTAGCTGTTACCCAGTTCCTGCTCTTCCTGAGAAATATCCTCTTCTTCCTGAGAACTCCCCTCTTCCTCTTCTGCTCCTCTCGTGGTGGTGAATTTTGCTACAAGCAGTAAGAATAAGCTGAAGTTAGGCAGGATGCATCTCTTAGGAAGGGAAACTAACTACTTACAAAAATCCCAATCTACATATAAATTTTAAGGCAGAGTTATTTTTGCAGAAGCATTTTCCAGATTCATATTTGATTATTGATGGCCACATATAGAGGGCAACATGTCATTTGCCTGTAGTGTTCTGGATGGATTAACAGGTTTTACGCAAGACCACCTTTCATGCTTCTTGACAGAGTTGATGAGTGTGATAACCAGCACTAGTATATGAATTCTATATGCAGTTAACGATGCAGCAAGAAATACATGACTATTATAGTTAATTTTCACAATCCTCAATTCTTAAGTCTAAATTGTAATGGAAATATCTTCAAGGAAGAATTCAGGCAGAACTGGAAAGAGACTATGTCAATCTGTATACAGTCCTATGTGTGTTGACAGACACTCTGGTTTTACTTATTTTCTGCAATTAATTCTGATGTGGGGTCTCTTTGAACATGACCCGTAAACTGTGTTGGTGATCACAAAGGTTACCAGTGAGCAGTAGATAGGATAACAGGATTCTTGAAACATAGTGAAATGAAGTGGGAAACCATGGGATCTGATTACTCACAAGTCAAATTATGTCTATGAAAGTGTTTTGTTCAAAGGTGGGAGGGCAGCACAACATTTGTTCTCCTCTCTCACCTATCATTCTGTAATTCTGGTTAGTAGTTTGGGGCTAATTTAAGATTTCTTGACCTAACCTCTCATTAATTTGTCTTGTTCTTAGAACAGCTGTATCAGTAACGAATGCAACACAATATATAATTTGAGATGCATACCTGCCTGATGTGTGTGCTAGGCTCTTCTTTCCAGACCTTACTACCGCTTAAGCAGATACATAGAGTTTCAAACTGCTTCAATAGTATCTTCTGCTACTTACTTTTCTCCTGCAAATTCTGAATACTCTTCTTTAACAGATCCTCTCCATCACCAAGGTGGGACACAGATGTCCTTGCAGAATTTTCTAAATGAATGCATATTAAGTTAAACTCCTATCTTTGGCATGTAAGTCTGGCATTTTCCAAAGAGCGCAATGGAAGTATTCTCAAAAACAGACACATCCACGTGAAGGAGATAATTTCAAACTACCTAGTTGCACTTCAACTGATTTGTGGCTTATTAAATGCAGTAATTTTTACAGACAAACCAAACACTCTCTTATTTGAAAATTTGGATTGCACTGTTCTGCAATTACCTAAAGTTGAGTTGACATGAGGGTTCTGAACGTCACATATAGCACTTTTCTTCCTCTGTTTTTTTATTCATAGCCCTTTTTTGCTTTTAGTCTACACCATGCTTATGAATGAACAGTGCAAATTTTGAATGTGCTTAGTTCAAGCACCGAGTAGTACAGCACAGTTCCTCTCTCTTCCATCTTCGCCTTCCTGATGCATTAGAGGAAGAAACAGTTAACTAAAATCCCTTCATTACAGGGGTATGTTATAATTCCATTCTTTAAAACGCTCTGGTATTACAAATCCATAGATTTCAAATGTTGCCAGAAAAAGAGCCAAGCTGACTTCATCCTTGAAGTGTTCTATAGTCCGCTCTTTCCTCTGTCCCACTGCAGAGAGGCTTTTCATTTCTGTCCCACCTATGAGCACCAGGCATGACCGAAGAACAAGGTTCTGGCTCAAGGACATAGTGAACAGGGTCCCAGATGCATTTATCTGACCTTGTTACTAGAAATCCCCCACTGAATTTGTGTGAATGCATAAGCCATTCAGTTGGTTTGTGTAGAGACAGTGACTCTGTGAGGCAATATTATGAGCGGGGATTGCAAACATTAAGTTCACATTGTATAAAAGGGAGAATTCCTCTTCAAATAAAATTCTGAACGCCTGATGCTGAAGTGACAACATCTATACTTCACACAACTTAATTTCATTTTACTAGTTTCTATTATATTCTTACCAGGACTTTGTTCAACATTTGTGGTTTTTTCATCATCATCATCATCGTCTTCATCCTCCTTTTCCAAATAATCTCCAGGTAGTGCTAATTTGGAATAATCGAGGAAATGCTTAGTCAATAACTTCTTAGTCAAATATATGTTTGTTTGTTTAAAAATGTATTTGCTGGTGATTTGACAGGCTGCAAAATATCTTTGCTCTAACAAGTGACTAAAACCAGTCTAATAAATTATAAGCAATGCTATTCTCTTTTAAAAAATGTTGTTCTTATTTAATTAAGATCTCAGTAGTCATATGATACTGTATTTCTAAACATGGCCCATTTCCAAAGGCTGTGAACATACACTGACATTCAGGAGCTGTTTCCTGCATCAGGCTCCCACTTTCACTTTGGTCTGCAGCCTTCCCAGTACAGCATGCCAATCAGAGTATTTCTCAGAGCAAATAATTATACACGCTAAGAAAACAGTATTCCAGTCTCAGGTCTGGAGTGTAAGATAATGACTGCAATGGTCAGGAAACCAACAGCCCTTTTTTTAAACCTTGTGAAATAATGTGGTTTTTCCCACTGTGAAACAGTGAATCTAAGCAGGAGCCAGATGGAGAAACAGTTGGGAGTGTTTTAGTGCTACTGGTTTGCGGTTCCTGGTGACAGGACTCTGTCATGTACGTGCAAGATTGACTGTCCCTGCACCATTAGAAAGCTCAGGGGCAATTCTCAGCTCAACTCGTATTTTGTTTCCCAGAACTGCGAGCAGATGCTGTTCTGTCTGGTGCTGCAAGCCCTGAGGGCTATGTTGTGCCTGGATGCTGTGTGGCTGCTGGAGGTGCTGGACCAGCTCTATGTACTTTTGCCTCCTATGGGATTTTGCACCTGCACACAGGCAGAACAAGTCAAACTGTAGAATCCATTTTCAAAACTACAGTACCACCACAGTGGAAGGGAATAGTCTAATTAAGCTCTCTGAGGAAAAACTTCATTCAACTAAAAAAAAATTGAATTAAGAAATATGTTCTGCCTTTTTTTTTTTTTTAAATCCAGCAGAACACAAGCTCTGTAATAATTTTTACCAGCATAAAGTTTCGATTAGAACATACCGTAAGGTGAACTAAATTTTCTGGTAGTCTCTGCTGAAGTTAGGAGGGATAAAAAGACAAGCAAAATGACTTTCATAGTGGAAACGCCGCGGCTGCTCCAGCGGTGACCCTGGTCCCCGTGGCCGCTGTTCTGGGTCCCAGCAGCGGGCCACGCCCCCAAAGGCGGGGCACTGTGACGTCACCTCCAGTCTGGGGGCTGTCGGGGGGCGGCCGGAGGAGGAGCTGGGTGCCCCCTCGGATTGTGCTGGAGTAAAGCGGACACGTACTTAGGATAAGGTGATTATTGTTCAGTCTCACACGCGGAGCTGCAGAGGGCCGGACGGGCGCGGAAGGCCCGAAGGGCTCCTCTCCCGTGTAACTCCTCACGGCTAAACCGTGGTGTGGGTGCGCAGGGGAGGACGTGCCATTTGTAATGGATCCTGTTCAAAATCAATCCAAAATGAAACGCCTCCTGCTGAAGACTTCCTGCAGCACACGTGCTGTGTGACTCCACCTAGAAGCAGGAGATTCAATACACCTTTCCGTTCTCGCCTGTTATTTTTTGCTTTACTGTAAGGTACAGCTGTTTCAAAAGCATGTTTCCAGCTACAAGGTTTTTGTTCAAAATCTTTAAAGCCTTTGCTGCTTGAAAATATAATGTTATTTACACAATAGACTTCTAGTAATATTTGGCATAGTCCACTTTAAATGAAAGAGGTAGGAAAGGTATCCTATTCCTGATCTGTAACAGTTGTCAAACTAGCTATGACTGCCACTGTGCCAAAGCCTTTTAAAGAAATTTTAAGGCATGAGAACCATTCTAGCTGATTTGAACTGAAAAAAGGGCCAAAAAGAAAGATTCAAACCACAAACCGCTATGATGTTACTTAAATAAGTGACTAGCTCCCTCTGCTGGCTACAGAAAGAAAAGTCAGGTTTTTGGAAAGTAAAAAGTCCCATGCACTGAAAGATCGTTGCAGAACAAAAATACGAGGAAGAACTGGGGTCCGAGAATAATATACTAGAAGTCCCTTGTCTGTAAATACTTATTTAATCAACACTAACATGAGCCGACTTGCTGTTGATCCATATTACTCACATAGGCAAGAATTTTAAAGTTGATAGAATAATTCAGAGGCGATAAGGAAAAGCATTTCTGGTGTGGCACATACGGATCCAGTCCGTAGCCATGGGCAGTTCAGTAAAATGGATGTTGGCTCCGTAATATGAACTGTGATCTTGCAGCCATTGCCCTTCCTAGAGGCATCCAGCTTTGGCTGTAACAGTCGCTACTTTTTCAAGCTTTCATTCAGACACTTGAGCCCTTTTTGGTGTAAAACATGATGTCTTTTTTAACATCAGAGACAAGTGCATCTCTCTCTGGAGACACACACAGGTTCAAACTCTGAGCTAGGCTGTATCCAAGTGATAAATCCATCACTACAGGTGAGAGGAACAATACAGAGGTGACTTGCATGCGGTAATTCCCTACAGAGTCATTGTGGTTAGTTCATAGTAATTCAAGTTAAACAGAATGGGAGCCCTGTGATTAAGCACAGCGTGGTTGCACTAAAAATTAAGTTTCATATTCAAAGCAGCCTAGAAGTGATTGAATAGTTAATGACCAGGGACATAAAGCAACATTAAGAGGTACCAGGATGTTTGCGCTGCAAGACATCAGCAAATATGATTTTGAGCTGAGAGGTTGAGTTAGCAGAACTGGACACATGGTAAAATGGAGGTAATGGAAAGCAAACAAACACATTTTGGAAGATATTGGAGTGAGTGGACTGAGGTAAAGAAGTAACAAGGGACTCTGGATGGTCATCAACAGTCTTTTACCCCAGGGTCCAATGATGTATCACCAAACTGAAGGAGTACTCCTTATCCTCCTTGTATTGCTGTTGTGGGGAAGAGGAATCTTGAATGGAAGAAAAAGAAGGCGATGATGAGCATAGAGGAGGAAGGGAGAAAAGAGAAGGAAAAAAACCCTTGCCAATGTTTAAACCAAAGCCACTGGCTTCAAATTATTCTCCCCCTTTACACTGTAAGTTGCCTTGAAGTCAGTGTGATGCTCTTTCAACAATTCAATGAGTGCAGCTAAGGGAGGGAGCCCAGAGGTCCAGATATTTGCACAACAGTTTGTGCAGAAGGAAGCAGGAACTCTGCTGAGAGCCTGCACATGTGCTCACTCACGGCAGTGATGCACCAGCACTCACTGTCCCAAGCACCCACCAGAGCAACTGATCCTGACGTGGATGGAACTGCCATGGGAGGATGCAAGCCTCCAGGTGTGGGGTGATGGTGCCCTGGCTCACAGAGCTTGTGTGCTGTTGGAGGATCTCTGTTGCCAAGTAAAGGAGCAGCAAGAAAAGTTCAACAGGCCAGACACATCAAGAAAGAGCTTAACTGGGTCAAGTCCAAATAGACCCTGAACATCCAGTTGTTTCAAAGGAATCGCACGCAGAGTCTGTGCTTACCAAGCTGGAAAATGGAGACTCCATCAATGGTGAAGGCTAGGAGTTGGTGACTTCTTGCACCAGGATGACCACTCATGGTCCAACTGTAGATTTTCAGCTACAGAGCAGGTAGAGTGTTCTAGCAAGAGTGGAGGGGCTGGGAGCTGTGTCCAGTGAAGCAGGCAGGTCAGCAGAGCCTGCAGCAGCACCAGGAGGAAGTGCGAGCCTCTCCGCCATGGGGACGGGTGCCCCATCTGCTGACCTGACCTGCTGTTGGGGGAGCTGGTCCTTGACAGGGCTTGGACATTGTAGAGAGACTGCCGGTGCCTGTCCAGCCCCTGGACTAGTACCGTTCATGCTGCCAGGGAGGTCTGCAGTGTGCCATCTCCTGCAAATGCATGGTAAAATACCTGTGTAAGCATCTTCACTGCTGTTTAAATTGCTGGCCTGCTGGAGAACACACATGGGCAATAGTGCTGTGCATCTTATCTGCCTTAACTGACGCTACAGCAACACAACTGTACTTCTTAGTGTAGTGTGTACTAATTATTACAGTAATGCTGTTGGAGTATCGAGGCCGGCCAAGTCAGAGTACCTGGCAAACAATAAATGACAGCACAGTAGCCACAAAGTGGATTCTGAGGTACCTTTTATTTTCTTGCAGAAGGTACTGATATCAAAAGTAGAAGACACATGATTTAGGTCTCTGCTTGAGGTAGCACAACAACAGATTTAAATGATCCCTTAATTAGAGATGGCCAAAATTATTTTCAAAACTGACATTTTTTTTGTTTATTTGGCCTAAACCACCATTCAGCTTTAACAACAGGACACTGGAATTATCCAGGTTGGTTATATAGGTATTTTGCTTCCATACAGAGTGAATCAAGAGATGTGCACATCTGTATTATACAGATCATCTATAACAGGTTTAATTTCAGGATACTAATTCTTAGCTGTCTTGCAATTGATTTACAACAACCTAATTGTCTTATTACTTGATTTTCTGCTTTTACCGTAGATCACAGATTCTCTTCCATTTTCATTTTTCAAAAAATGATTATACTGCCTGACATCTTAATGGATAAGCAGTGCTACAGGATCAAAGTGAATGAGATCCATCTTGTTAATTTCCTGTGACAGCTTTTGAAAATGCATTACTTTCCTCACATAAATATATAGTGTATTTAGGACTATCTCTTCCTCTCTTTACCCTCATTGAGTGCTCCAGAAGGGGACCAGCTGAGTGTTCACCAGAGCTGATAGTACCTCTTGCCTGTGGAAGATGTTCTTGGGCCAAATGATGTAATTTTCTATCATTTTCTTACGTGATTTTTCCCAAAACAAGTACCAGCAGAGGTACTAGCAAAAAAAGAAATGCACAAACACACACAGAAAACCAGCTGAAAGGCAAAAAAACAAGGAATCAAAACCCGAGAACAGAACATAATGTGAGGCACTTCATACTAACCTATTAATTAATTTCCACTGAGAAAACTCTTAGGTCTATTTCATTCTTCCCATCAATCACAAAATTAGATTTGTAGTAAAAATTTGCAAACACAGTTGGTTGCATTTCACTTTGAAAGAAAATACAACTTCTTCTATCTCAAAATTAAAAAGCTACACAGTGATTACACAGCAACCTTAAGCACTGGCAGCTCCAGTGCCATTTGCAGCATGCTGATTCCTTGCCATGGCTTTACTCTGAGCAGGATTTTAGGAGTTTGCTTGTATGACCTTGGGTTTGACAATGAAGAAAAAGGCTCGATGACTTTAGCCTACAGAAAGAACAAGATAAAAGGACTTGGACATTACCTCATTTTTTTCACATCACCCTGTGCTCAGACCAGAAGGCCAGAGGCAGAGCAGCACAAAACGAACAAACACTAAAAAAACAACACCACCACAAATAAGAAGACCCAACCTGAAGTGCTTGATGTCTGGTCAGTCAAAACAACTATGGAATACACATTCTGATTTCATTTTATTTAAATATAAAGGTACACCTGCAATAGCTGAAATTTGTATATTCACATAGGAATTAGAAGAATAGAAAAAATACTATTTCAGAGTTTAAAAAACTAATTGGTAACAGTTTCCATTTGTTTCAGTAGGAAAAGTTAAATACCACACTTATTTCTCCTTATGGTCTTTTATTCTTTTATTGGTTCAAACAAAAAGCTTTCTCCTTTACTCAGTTCTGCTGCTGGTTGATCTGCTGTGTACCTCTCATTCCTTTTGAGCAAAGCTGAAGCTTTTTCATCCTTCTGAATGTGGCACATGCCAAATCCTAGCTGGATCTCTCTAATAAGCTTCTGGTTGGGCCACAGACCCTCAGGGAACAGCCAACCTGTTAAAACAATTAAGTGTTTTAAATGAATGCATCAGGTCCACTTTGAATTCTGCAAAACCACCTCCAAACTAAGAACAGGAAATGGCAGTAAAGTTCAGTCCCATTTGTTATTCCAGTTTGTTAATGAGTGAGCTGCTGCAGTGAGGCTTTTACACCACTTGCTTTAGAGAGGGCAAACTTTCAGACCTTTGGATTCAGATGTGAGTTTTGAGTTCCGTTAAGTTCTTTTTCCAGTAGTTTGATCGTTTTTCGGAGACCAGTTTGCATCATGACATGCATCATTGTGCAAATGCAAGAGCCCACAAATCAGTAACAAACTGAAGACGTGTTTCCCAGTATCTGAAGTGTCAAAATTTTGTATTTTGGAATTGTTTTTTTCAATGGGCTGGCATAAAGAATGACTCATGTGGGTCCATCCAATGAAATAATCTTGTGAACTATTAGCTAATAACAAAAAAATGCTGTGTCAGACTAAGGCAGAAGCTTTACCACAGTTCCTGCTCACCTGCAGAAGAATTCATGTTGATTGAGAAAGTAACCCTGACAGGCATTCAGGCACTCATCTATCACTAAAATTCGATTTTCCATGCAGTATTTGGAACAGACATTTTGAGGGTCAGCTGCAAATCACAAGGCTCAGGATAATGCACTAGTGACACATAAATGCCACTGATAAGCTGAGTCTTCTGAGTCAGCTCAGCCTCTTCCTTTATCCTAATCTTCCTCCTGTTTTCATAACTGCGTGTCACATCCTCAGAGCTAGAAACATTGGCTGGGTGGGTCTGATGGCACTGCCATGGATGATCAGCTTAGAAGTGCATTACCAGCAAGTTGGCCAATTGAAGGGCTCCAACCACCACTAAAACAAAACAATACAGTGTTTGTGCAATTTTCTTTTCTTACACTGATTTTTTTTTTTTCTCTTGCTAAAAATCTAGCACAGGAATGCCTAACGAAGGATGTCCTGTCAGTGAAACCTGCTTACTAGGGAAACCAGCTCTGCTTCTTAGGCTACATGCACCAGCAGAGAAAATTATTGTATACCACCCAGATTGAGAAGGATAAATGCAATGTACTAGATGATTATGATTCTTCTTTAATCTCTGAAGAGTTTCTCAGCTAGTACATACCATATCTCTCCTCATGCTTGATCATGTCATACCTACCTAAAAACTAAGCAAGCAAGTAGGCTGATTAATCAGGCATAGTATCAATGTGGTTATTATGGTGGCAACTGGGAGGGCAGGTGACTTAATTCTTGGGCTTAACTGTGAAGGTCTTACATGTGTCACTACTGTTACATATTTCTCTGATCAGAGGAATTCTCAGAAAGTCAAAACAGGTGGTGGCATTTTTTGTTTGTTTGGGGGGTTTGTTTGTTGTTTGGTTTTATTTGTTTTGTTTTTCTGTTAACATACTATAAAGTGCACAGGCATTTAGTTTACTAAGCTCATGTCTGTTGGGAGCAGAGCAGGGCAAAATTTGTGGAAGCATCTGATGATTTTTACAGCTTGAACCCAGGTGAGCCTGAAAGGCTCAAGGACTGTGAGTGAGATTCTCCTCAGTGCAGCATGCCAGCACAAAGCCTGGATAACCTCTCACACCTGAATTTAGACCTGTTTGCAGGTAGAGAAGGTCTTCCAAACCTGGGCCTGAATTCTGCTGCTATCACTGCATCCACTGACTCTTTTCCCTCGTGAATATGGATAGCACTGGGTAGAAAACAAATTGCTCGATGACTTGTCTGAAAAGACAGCACCTTTAAGCCAGAGGCTACTGGCAATAAAAGACACAGCTGAGTTCAGTGGTTTCCCAGGCACTTTCTGTTTGTTGCTCCATCCCCATGAAGGTGGGTGTTTATCAAGCTGCTTCCTTCACTTGCTTGATGAGAGCCATACCACTTCTTAGAAGTCAGCCTCTTGCTATGGACACCAAGGACAGCTATGAGTACTGCCATCTGACAGAAATTGGACATTTTAAGACAAGTGCTTAACACAGAACTAAAAAAAAAGTGTCTTGATTTGCAGAGCTGACTGGCCTAACATGATTTTGCAGTGCTCTAGAAGGACTCCATGACACAACTCCTGGTGATACAATAAAAATGTCAGATTTTACACCACTCTATTTTCGGTTCTGGGTTTTGTTGGTTGGTTGGTTTTTGTGTGTGTGTGTGGTTTTGTTGGGTTTGTTTCATTTTGGTTTTTTTCTTTTCTGTTCGACTCCTAGAATATGATATAATTTGGCTTATAGCAGGAGAGGGGCTTGATTTACTCTTTATGTAATGAGATGCCACCTCCCCTCCTAACTACTGCTACCTCTTGTGCCACGCTATTAGTGAATGGCTAGTAATTACCTACAGTATGGCTTTTAGGGGAATGAGTAATGTGTGGCCTTTATTCTGCTACTAATGGTGCCAGAATGGCTACACTTACCAAAACACATGCACCAAGTGGGTGACACCCTCAGATGACCAGTCAATTTACTTGAATTGCTCTAATTGCTGTGATATAGGAAATACAATCCAAGGGCTCAGGTCACGAGGTCCATCTATTATACCTCAGAACTATTTTTTTAATCAGGCAGATCTGTTTGGTTTTCACCATGCCACCTGCTGGGATTACCTTTTATCTTACGCCAGGTCTGAGGATTGTGAAGAGCAGTATGGAATAGAGAAGGGAGGCTGAGTCTTGCTTTGCCATAATATCATGCAGCAGCAGGCAATCACAGAATCACAGAATCACAGAATGTTAGGGACTGGAAGGGACCTCGAAAGATCATCTAGTCCAATCCCCCTGCCAGGGCAGGAACACCTAGGTGAGGTTACACAGGAAGGCGTCCAGGCGGGTTTTGAATGTCTCTAGAGAAGGAGAATCCACAACCTCCCTGGGCAGCCTGTTCCAGTGTTCCGTCACCCTCACTGAGAAGAAGTTTCTTCTCAAATTTAAGTGGAACCTCTTGTGTTCCAGCTTGAACCCATTAGCCCTTGTCTTACTGCTGGTTGTCACCGAGAAGAGCCTGGCTCCATCCTCGTGACACCCACCCTTTATATATTTATAAACATTAATGAGGTCACCCGTCAGTCTCCTCCAAGCTAAAGAGACCCAGCTCCCTCAGCCTTTCCTCATAAGGGAGATGCTCCACTCCCTTCATCATCTTTATGGCACTGCGCTGGACTCTCTCCAGCAGTTCCCTGTCCTTCTTGAACTGAGGGGCCCAGAACTGGACACAATATTCCAGATGAGGTCTCACCAGGGCAGAGGAGAGGGGAAGGAGAACCTCTCTCGACCTACTAACCACCCCCCTTCTAATACGCCCCAGGATGCCATTGGCCTTCTTGGCCACAAGGGCACAGTGCTGGCTCAAGGTCATCCTGCTGTCCACCAGGACCCCCAGGTCCCTTTCCCCTACACTGCTCTCTAATAGGTCATTCCCCAACCTATGCTGGAACCTGGGGTTGTTCCTGCCCAGATGCAAGACTCTACATTTTCCCTTGTTATATTTCATTAGATTTTTCCCCGCCCAACTCTCCAGCCTGTCCAGATCTCACTGGATGGCAGCACAGCCCTCTGGCGTGTCAGCCACTCCTCCCAGCTTGGTGTCATCAGCAAACTTGCTGATAGTACACTCAATTCCCTCATCCAAGTCATTGATGAATATATTTAATAGTAGTGGTCCCAGAACTGACCCTTGAGGCACTCCACTAGATACAGGCCTCCAACCAGACTCCGGCCCATTGATCACAACTCTCTGGCTTTTCTCCTTCAGCCAGTTTGCAGTCCACCTCACTACCCAATCATCCAGTCCACACTTCCTCAGTTTTGCCGTGAGGATGCTGTGGGAGATGGTGTCAAATGCTTTGCTGAAGTCAAGGTAGACCACATCCACCGCTCTGCCATCGTCAATCCACCTTGTTACATCTTCATAAAAGGCTATGAGGTTGGTCAAACACGACTTCCCCTTGGTGAAGCCATGTTGACTGTCCCTGATGACCCTCTTATCCTTGATATGTCTTAAGATGGCACCAAGGATAATGTGTTCCATCACTTTCCCAGGGATCGAGGTGAGGCTGACCGGTCTATAGTTGCCCGAGTGACATTTGCTTTCCTCCAATCCTCCTGCCAGTTGTGGCAGGGACACAACTGAGAGAACTTCTGCAGTGCAGCAGGGTGCGTGGGATGCAACAGCTAGTCTCATTTCTCCCCTGCTGCTTTGCTCCTCAGCTGGCACAGGAGGTGCCTTCCATGTGCTCTTGAGCTCTCATTGCTTTGTGGATTCAGGCTGGGGAAAAAGGGTGAGAAATGCAGAAAAGGTGGAGAGGGAAGAGGTTACTGCAGGTCTTTCCCCTGACAGCACAGGTCTCTTCTGGCCAAGACAGGATTGACAATGGCAGACCAAAGAGCCTTGTCACTGCTGTAATCGCTTGCTCACCACACCACTGGGACTGGAAGCACTGCTAGAGGTTGCTAGTCCAAGCCCATAATCAGAGCAAGGTCACTTTGAACAGGTTGCTCAGGGTTGTGTGCAGTTGGTTTTTTTAATATCTCCAAGGTTGGAGATCCCACAGCCTCTCAGGGCAACCTGCTCCAGTGTCTGACCACCCTCACAGAGAAAAAGGTTTTCTTTACGTTTACTTCGGTTTGTGTCCACTGCTTCTGTCATTTGATACCACTGAGTACAGTCTGTCTTCTTCGCTCACCACATCAAGTATCTATATATATGAGTAACATCTTCCATGAGCCTTTTCCAGGCTAAACAATGTCATCTCTTTCAGCCTCTCCTTGTGTGAGAGATGTTCCTGGCCAGTCATCATCCCCACGGCTCCTAATTGCACTTGCTCCAGTCTGTACTGTCTTTTGTACTGGTGAGCCCAGGACTGGACCCAGCACTCCAGGCTTGTCTCACCAGGGCTGAGCACGGGGGAAGGATCAGCCCCTGACCTGCTGGTAACACTCCTCCTACTGCAGCCCAGGAGGCTGTTGGCCTTGTTTACCTTGAGGGCAGATTGCTGGGTCATGGTCAGCTTGGTATCTAGCAGGACCCTCAGGACCTTCCCTGGCCAAGTTGCCTTCCGGCTAGGTGTCTCCCTGCATATACTGATGCCTGGGGTTGTTCTTCCTCAAGTGCAGGACTTTGCATTTCCCGTTATTAAACTTCATGTCGCTCCTGTTGGCCTTCTCTCTAACCTCTTGAGGGCCCTCTGAATGGTAGCACAGCCCTCTGGTGTATAGATATACACATGCCACCCTGAGAAACTCTCTGCTACCTTTGCCATTGAGCTTTTTTCAGCTCCAACAAATTCCTCAGCTTCCCTCACTAGCTGTTTTCCAGTTACTCCGTTAGTTCCAGAATCTCTAACCTTCAGCTCCTCCCCACCACCAGAGACACCCAACGTCCAGCATCAGCTCTTCTCCTGGGTCCTGCAACCATTCTTGTCTCCTACACTCCCGCCCCCATCAAGCTTTGGAACTGACTTGCATTCAGTATAGAGTAGCTTTACATATAATAGTGCACATATATATATATTGTCATAGATGTTTCAGGAATCAGACCAAAGAGAACAGTCCAATGAACTGTTAGTCCATATGCTGGAGATAGTTTCTGTTGTCCTATTGGATCTCCACTTCCTTCTGTGGCAGCCAAATTCTAACCAAGGGTCTTTAGTTCTGTTGTTAGATGATGAAACTTTGCCTTGAACTAGTTCGGTCCTACTTACATGTCTTGGAGTGTCCCATTAGGAACCAGCTGAAGAACATGATGAAACCCTTGAGTTACCCAAGCTCAAAGACCTGATAGGCAAGAACTATTAAGACAGCTTAGCTAAAGAAAGGCTACTGGCATGGCTAGTCCCATCCCACTGGTGTTAGAGACAGGCTGGCCAGTCTTCATTAGCATGACATTTGGTCGATTTTCCTTGGTGTTGCATCAGTGTCAGGAGAGCTATGAGGAAGTTGGTGCATTGGCAGTGATGGATCCCACTCACCTCTAATTCCTGTAAGCTTGCCAGGAAATTCTACCCTGCAGTATGAAAACCACATGCATTTTTCCTGCTGAAGAATTAGAACCCAAACAACTTCACAAGACTTCTGAAAGGTTATGTTTCTTTTATTCATATTTGGATTTCATCGCTTCATCCACTAGGATTGATTTGAAAGGTTATCTTTTGTTCTCTTTTAATGACTAGAACAGTTAGTGTCGGTCTTTCTTCCCATACAATTGAACAACCATTTAATAATAAACAGAATCAAAAGAGCCTAAGACACATATGACATCATTAAAATAAAATTAACATACCAAACAGTGCTGATGCATGGAGGAGGAAAATGAATCAAACACTTATTTCTTAGAAAGATGCATCCCCCTTAAAAATTAACAAAATAAAAAGTATTCTGTGAGAAAACACAGGGAGTGTACATATGCACACATTGATACTTCCACATCAATATCCCCATCCAAACATCTATACATACACATGTATATACATGCACGCACATACACGCACGTGTGTGTATTAGACTGGAAAAGTAATTTATTGTTTTCCCTGGAAGAATATTATTATAACTCTTTATTATATTATATCCATCTTTAAAACAGGAAATAAACAACTACTTTAATAGCTCCCACTTATTTGGCTAAACCTTGAAAAACATTGCCTCTCTATTTAGCATGAAATACATGAAAAATCAAGTTTGATCATTTTAGATTTAAGTGTATAGCACTACCAAGTTCTTATTACTGATTTGGCTTTTGCTTTACCCTTGAAGCAGTATCCACAATTATTAAAAATATCCTCAATTTCTTCCAATATGTAGGAAAAAATGTCTAAACACTGACCACTTGTCTATACTGGGTCCTCCAGTGTTATCCCCTTTTTAAAGCACTGAAAGAATGTTCCTGTTTTATATATAGTGCATCCTGTTTCACAGTGCTTGCAGGTACCTCCTGCTGTCTACTCCTGCTTTTCTGAAGAGATAACTCAAACCCAACCCTTGGTGGCCTCTCCTCAGAGGGCGCAGGTGAGAGGTATCCTTTCTGGAGGCAGAGAGAGAGGTGAGAGAGCTACTTCTTGTAATGACATTGCCCTTGGGGTAGCAAAGGGCTTAAAAGGCAGGAAGCTAGGTCCGAGACCTCACTCCCAGAAAATGTGAGAAACCTGAAGAACGCACCGAAAAGGTAAAAAGCAAGAGGGAGGAATGGCTTTTTGTGTAATTGATTCAACCTGAAGCACAAAGGTGCTAAAAAGACCCTTTTAGTCTATTGTTAATAGAGACTGGGTAATAGTGGCTCCCCAATTACAAAGGGTACTGTTCTCTGTGTCCTGTACACTGAGCCCCAGGAGTTTTCTTGCACATGATCACTGGGACAATGTTTACTCCTTAGGTTTCTGTATGTCTTGAGTAGTCGGCTGCAGGTCTCCATAAAGTTACACTTTACCTTCCTCTTCTCTCCCTGCTTTGTTCTTAATGAATCCAGTGGTCAGGAAAATGAAATACCTTGTCTGGTGTCAGTTTTGCTGCTTAGAGCTTCAGTTCTTGGAGAAAACTCAAGTTTTCCTAAGTATCCCAGTTCTCTCAAATCTGATGGAAATCATCAATTTCGCTGCTGTGTATCAGCAAAAAAATCCCTTCTTTGGTAAACCCTGGGACTCCATCCTTCATAAAACCTGAGGGAGGCTATGTTAAGATTTGTTTCATGTTATAATACATTTGTCACTACAATGACACTTGTCTACATTCACACAAAGCAGAAGTTCATTACAAAATCCCTTATTACAATCAATGAAAGCTAATAAGTCTTTAATCACTGAAGGCAATTCTGGTATCACAGGAAACTTTCACACTGAAGTAAGGCTGACTGTGGTTTCAGTCAGCTGAAATGATCGCTCTAGCAGTGCCTTCAAGCTTAAGTACCAGACTAAAAAAATATTGTTTTTAAGCAAGAAAAACAAGACCCATCTGAAAGATTAGGATGGTGATTTGAACAAAACAAAAAGAAAACAAACACGAACAGCAACACCTCCCCACCCCAATCCCAGAACCATATGAAATTCTGGGATGATGGAGAACATACATATTTAAGATCAGGCAGAAAGATTTTCTCAGTAGGTGAAATGGATGCTTCTGCATACAATCATGTTTAAACTCAGTTCTCATTGCACATCCTGAGGAATCACATAAATCAGGACCTGAAATTAACAACCAAAACACAATTCTGCCCCAATGAGGCTCCAGCAAATTACTGATGAACCTGGAATCCTTGAGCACAAGATCCAACAGGATGCTGCCCCTCTCTCCTCTACAGGAACGGGTAATATGGTACTTTTATGTAGTGATGCCACATTCCAGACAGTATTTGTATTGGGATATCAAATACCAGGCACAGGAAAAGCAGAAATGGCCCATGGCATGAGATGGCCAGGCCAAGGCTGAATATCTCTGCGGTGGAAGCAAGAGAACATGTGAGGAGATATTTGGCCAAAGGCCAAACCCTGCCACTTGAGGAAGTTTATTTAATCACCTAGTGAACTCCATGATCTTCCCAGCAGTACAGGCAATGAAAACAAGTACATTTTGCATTTCTTTGTGGCTGGTTCAGCTCTGGGGTTGTGATGGGCTTTCTCCCGTTACAGGAATTTTGGTCAAGTCAAACACAAATCCTCTAGGGTTCAACTTTGCATTTCCCTCCTTTGCCCCATACAGTGTGCTGCACTAGAAAAGGAAACACATGAGTTTATGAAAAACAGTTTTAGAAAAAGGAAAATAATCCAACAGATAAGTTCTGCATTCACAAAAATAATGTGTTCGCAAAAAAGGTTAATCAAAAATCATTTAAAATAACTTGGAACAAATTCTGCTGTATCATCAGACTGAGCTACAGTGAATAGACTCAAAATAGCATAGTGTAAGCTGCATAATAAAAGGAAGAATAAATTATTTTGTGCATTAAATACCACATTTTCAATTTAGGTAGTGACTTTGATTTTTATCTACAAAATTCTACACATTTGCATCTTCACGTTACTCTTTAAAATATAGCACTGCAGGACTGCTCAGCCATAAGAACACCAGATGTCAACTGACCACAGTGAAATTCAAGAGCACTGTACCAGATACAGCTCCATCTCCAACAGTGCAACAGTCCAGGCACTTTGAAGAAGTACAAGAAACCCTTTCATACACAACTGATGCTGTAATTCCAGGCACTTGTCACCCACAAGTACCATGTACTTTCTAATGAAGATGTAACATTTCTCACTTTCTTTAAAATGAGGCAACTAAGCTCAGCAGTAGCTCTGGCAATTAATTCCACAAGCTAGTTATATCCTACAAAAGTGCCAGAAGGCCAGAAATTATGTGTGTGCGCATTCTAATCCTCAAACAATTAACCTGATTGCAAAGATCACCAAAGGAGGTAGGCAAACTTCAGTCCATCCCCTTGAAAGAAAAGGATAATGCTGCTTGCATAATTCTGAAGATGCAGAAAGACCTTCACTATAGCTACAGTGAGTGTTCATAGACAAAAGCCCTTTGTCCCAGCAAGGACATGATCACTAACATTTACAAGCCCTATTTTAAGCAAGAAGGCAAGCAAATCAGAAGGTACCACAATACGAGCTAGAAAAAGTTTGCTGTTATTCTTTAGTGTCTTCTACCCCTCTATTCTAAATGTTCCAATCACTGGATACTCTACAAGATTTGCTTCTGATACTGTCTCAGAAGATGTAAACATACCTAACTCACTTGAGGGGAAGGCAGCAACAGGGTTCAGCACTTACTCAGGAAGGAGTAATCTTTCACAATAACACATATGTGCAAAAGTCATTACAAGGCACAGAATATATAGGTGTGTTCCACTTGATTCCCATTTATCCAGCTGTATCTCTCTTGTGATCTCTCTGTTAAGTAGAGTGCTTTTTTTTTTTTTTCAGAAGAAAGCCTCTTATCAGGGTATATTTGGCATAAAACACTTGATTCACTGTGATGGATCCATCCAGGCTGTCCATACATGTGTTAGTTAAATTGGACTGAGTACTGGAAAAAAACCTGTTGTGTCAGTCCAGTGTGGGAAGCAAGCCATGCTGCTGGACACTGTTTAGATGCAACAGAGACTTTCACTTAGTCTCTCCTGCTCTAACCTTTATATTATACTGCTCATCTTTACTATATCTTCCTCTCAGTTATTAAAACTAAATTTCTTTTTCCCTGGAAAGACTACATTTTAAGATGAATGAGAGGGATTCTAAGAGGATGGGACGATATCATATTACATGATAGATTGGTGTGCTTCATAGGGTACTTAAGGAGAATGCTGACTATAGCTGTTTTTTTATGTAATGTAGAGATACTGAGCAGGTTTGCTTTCAATCACAGTATGAATTCAAAGAAAAGACTTCAACACCACAAAGCTATATCTGGATTCCTACTCATGTAACTGAGATCAGAAACTGTCCCATTGTCACCCAATTATGAGTCACAATGAAGAACAAACTGCCTGATCAGCTGAAGGACACAGCTGTGATCCTGGAAGTACAAGGCTTGCTGGCATTTGGGAACGATGGCCAAGCCTTGGAGGGCCTGGTGAGGGGTGGGGAGCATTAAAAGGCTAAAAGTCTTTTGTGATTCCAGAGCATCTTAATATTCTGCTGCACTTAGGAAACAAAGCATATACCAAGAAACAAAAGAAAAAAAAAACATTGCAGCTAACAACACAATTCTATTTCAAAACTAATCTGGAGGTCAGCCCAGGGATCTGAATTTCAGTAAAGCTTTAGCAGCTGAAGCACAGTCTGTCATCGTTCAGGGCTGAAGAGGTTCTTATCCCCTAGAGCTAGAACTAATCTTAAATTCATTCTTCTTCTTCTCAATAATCCATGTAACTCAGATGAGGTTCCTAGCAGCATATCTAGGATTAAGAACACTGCCACTGGTGGGAAGCATTTGTGAAAGTAACTGTGGTTCCCAGCTTTCCTGCTTTCACGGGTTAATAAGCAAGCTCAGTGCATGAGGGCTGTCACGTTCTTGAACTCTGCAGTAAGAAGGAAATTGGACTTTGCTTTTCTTCGGTGGGTAACTTTTTAGTGACACATCTTGGTCGTCATCTCTTTCTGTAAAACAAGAAAGGGAGATTAAAAAGCAAATGGCATTTGTTGTAAAGTGTACACATACCTTTTCCTAGCTGACATTTCTGCATCTCTGCAAATGCATGTGGTTTTGTGTGCCACCACAGTTGTGCTCCTCTCCGTCACTTTCAAGGACAATGAACATAACTGGCAATTAGCATGCAACATTTTGTCATTTTTGACAGCTTTAATACCCTACTAATTCCCTAGCTGTGTCATGTAAATGGTACTGCATCCCACAAGAAAGAAATAAATCACCTGCAAGAGCAGGAGACCTTTTCACTTAATGTAAGAACAAGGATTGCAATTGTTGTCATTGAACCTGCAGCCAACAGGAAACAGAGATACATTTTTTGCCTACTTATTCCTGCCTACACATGGACACATCAAGCATGTGAACACAAATCTCTAAGACTTGACAAGAGCTGTGGCATTTGTCTCTAGGATGGAGCCTTGGAGCATTCACAGACTCCAACAGGAACTGGGGTTTGGGATCCATATAAGGTTTTATTTGATCTGATTTACAGGTACTTTGACACAAACTCTGTGGTAACTGGATGCCCCTTTCTAGAAAATGCTTCATATTTGTCAGTAGATTTTCTGGAAGGATGTATCAGATGATCTGTCCAACAGCCGCTTGCTGTCAATGATGAAATCTAAGGGTCTGCATCTAAGGGTCACCATAGTTAGCAGGTTGTCTCTTTATCTCCTCTTTCATGTGTCTCCAGCCTGTACAGCATTTCCCTTGGAAAATCTATTTACATTTACCAAGTTATCAGAAGTTTCTGAAAATCTCCTTAGCTTGCTTGAATAATTTGTTGTAATTTATAAGACGATTAATACCTAATGTAAAGGGCTTCCTGGCAGTCTTGTAACTGTATCTTATTCTGTGCTTAACAGACAATTCCTCCACCTACAATCCCACACAGAATCATAGGACTTTTTTTCCTCTTCCAGAGCTTTAATTAGTTTTTGTTTCTTGTAGATTCATAAGATATCTTGCACCACTTGTTATTTTGCCATCATGTGTGTAATAGAATGGAATATTGACATTTGCAGCTGTTACAAAGACAATGGTAATTAGTACAGTAATTTATACATTCATGTGTGATCTGCACAGTGATCCATACAATAATCTGAACTAGCAGTTGCTTCTTTAATTTGTTAAAGGTGACAAAGGTGAATGTTCATGGAAGAATCTGTCTCTTTTTCTCCTTAAATGTCTTGTGGGGTTTTGAGGAGTTGCTTTGTTTTGTTTTTCTTTTAAATAGCTGTAATTAGGTTTATTCCTTCAGAGCAACAAACACCAAATGCAGGACTTAATATAATTCAGTTTCCTACTGTTTTATACATAAGCAGATACAAAATGCCTCTCCCTCTTCTTTCGAGAGATCAGAAAAAGCAACTATGCTAGGAAATAACGAAGTCCAGCAGATAATTCACTATTACATCAACACCACATTAACAAGCTCTGACCATCGCAGGCATTCCAGAAGCTGGTAAAATCCAGCAGCACTCAGTTTAATATAAAGCTCCCATGAAGCTCTTCCTGGGGAGGGCAGGGCAAGGAAGGGGCCACAAGCCCTGATGCGGTTTGACACCATGCAGGGGTTTTACTGACAGGGCCTGACACCATTTTAAATAATTATTTTATTTCCCTTATTTGAAGATTAATTAGGTGCTAATGCTCCTTGAGGCAGTGTTAACCTTTGCAGACCCCTAAATTTGCACATACTCAGTGTCTGCACATCCATACTGTGCTACCAATAACTGATAGGTCTGTGAGGTAAAACAGCACTACTTCTTCCTGCAGCTACTGCTGAACAGCTGTTTGCAGTCAGACAGTAGCATCTTATCCTTCTAGAAAGGCAGTAAAGAGGGTGATGTGGACAGTATCAGAGTCCTTGTAAACTTGGCAACCCTCCTTCAGGAGCAGTGGAAGGCAAACTGCCTCCAGACAGAATAATAAAACCTCATAAGAAACACATTCAACATGCAAAATGTATCTCCATTCTCACCTTAAAGAAAAAAAATACTATCAAAGCAGGAGTTTAGACATGGATACATGTGTCCAGACAAACAGAAGAGTAGGAGCCTAGATGACCTAGGCAGAAATGTAAACTAGAGGGCTTTAAACCAGTTTGCCATGTGAGTTTCTGAAGAATGAGACGAAGGGTGATACCCCCAGAGTCCAGCCAGGGCAGCACGGGCTGTGCTGCGTGCTGCAGAGCCTACTGCTGAGCCCTTTACGGAGCAAACCGCTCCTGATCACCAAACGCTCCCTCTGGGATACTTACCTTTAAAAGCTCAGCGCTTACTCTTCACAGAGCCTGCTGGAAAATCTCTCACTGATTCTAACGGGCACCAGGGAACTTAGGACACAGTCCCACTCCAGTAAACTCAGAGAGGTCCCCCTTAAACCTTACCAGAGGTCTGGCTCCTCAGCTATCCTGGTGGTACACAGCCATTAGGTGGGCATTGCCTCCAACACAAACTCAAAGCTGAGTCTTCTTCAGTTTTTCCTGATTCTTCCTCATTTTGTGCTTCTCTGAAACTTTACTGTTAATTTTAATTTCTGAAAGGTGTCGGGTATGTTCTTGCCTAATAATCATCAATTAAAAGCACATAAGCGTACTTCTCGAACATGGGAAATGACAACTACCTGTTGACTGACTTTTCTGAGAAGGCAGGAAGACTGGAAATGCTGACTCTGTGGCTTAAGGTACTAGGATACCCAGCCCCAGCTGCATATTAAATGCAATACACAGGCTAGACAGACAAGTTGGAGAATCAGACACAGAGACACATACAGGCACACACAAACTTTAAAAAATGTATTTAAAACTTCCAAAGTCTTTCTGTGCTGACTAAACACCCAAAACATTGTTAACAGGAACTCCGTAACAGAGCTTTTCATACCAGATGCACTTCCTGTTGCAAACGAATTACAAGAAATTCCAGAGCATTATTCTGTACCACTGCATTCAGACTTGTTCCTGCTCTCAATTTTAGATTACGCAACTAACTAAAAGAATGAAGTCAGAAATAAGTGCTGTTTTTAAAAGCCAAAATACAAAACAGAAAATTAAATCTGGACCCTACCTGTGTGTTAAATAAGCCCACAGACCAACCTCTGAGGAGAATGTAACACAGAACTAACTTCTAAGTGACTTAAAGAGAAACATTTGCTATTCTTTGTCAAGTCCTTAAAATACTTCCTCGCTTGCTGGAGTTAATGCTAGCGAGCTACTTTGTAAACACCAGGAATCTGTCTGTATTGTTAGTATTTGTGATTTCATGAAAGGATGCATTCTTCAGTATTTTTCAGGGAGTACCAACATGATTTCCCAGAAGAAGAAAAAAGGCAACACACAGTCTTAAAAGGGTAATCAATCTTTACCTCTGATGGATGCCTGGTCCTCTCCCTTCCCTGCTGCTCTAACACGCATGTCAGATACATTCAGCACATAAATCTATATCTAACTATTTTAATTTCCTCTCCTGAGTTCACCTTTAAATAAGTCAGGCAAAGAATGGAAAAAATCCAACATCTTACAGCATGCATGAATAGCTGAAGAAATCTCTTTTTAACGGGACAAACTTACCTACGGGGAGACGCTGATCAAATCTGAATGGGTTACAGGAACAGTTAGTTCCACAAGAAATAATCATGTTCTTCTAAGAAAATGCTGTTTCTATGCTCGAGTAAGTCAAATAAGGAGTTGGCAAAACATAAGGCGTAAAAAACCCAGACATCAGCTTTGTAAGCTCCCTGCCCGGAGGTACCCTGCAGCTTGGAAGACCTGACCAGGTAGCCGACAGCAAGGAGATGCCAGCAATGGACACCATGCCCAATTCACTACAGAAAACAAGTTTTCACATGTAGCCTGTCATGTACTCATCTTCAAACACTGCAACCCAAAAAAAAGCATTGCCCAGCCTTAGCCACATTCTTATGGTAAGGAACTTAATTCCTGTCTAACAATCCTGTGAATAAATACATGATGTTGGCCAGGAAGGCAATACACAAACAACCCTTCTGATCTGTGGTTCATTATTAGAAAGCTTTGCTGGAGCAGGACAAGCATCACTGGGACATACCTTTCTCCTTCCTGCTCCCACAGACAAAAAAGCAAGTCACACCCAAGAGGAATCCCATATATATGCAGAGAGGCTCAGTGATGTACCCATGGAGTCAGTTCAGTCTTTTTGTTGTTCAAATCAGAATCACAGAATAAGCAGATGCAGAAGCAAAAGGTTTAAAACAACATTTTACATACTGTTCGTCAAAGCACAAATGGCTATGACTTCTGCAACTTTTTTTGTTGTTTTCTTCACGAAGATTTCAACAATTGACAAATAATCATCATGTGGACAAAGCTCTTTGTATCCCGATCACAAAAGAGGCTCTTTACTCTGGAATAGCACAGATCACGCGGTCTAAAATCTTGTGCTGCACAATTAATCTATATTCAGACAGCTAATTGACCAGGATAGGAATGCCAAAACCAGAGCTGTAACAGTTAAGTCGTTTGCAAAAGTCTTTTTTTTTTTTTTTCTGGCATTTTTAGTTAGAGCAATGTGTTGAACCTTCATTTAGAAATAGTTTTCTCCAAAGTTACTAAAAATATTTCCCTTACTTCTTTAGTCGCCCCGTCTCTGTATACTGACATAAAAAATGGCAGACTAGTAATTGCTATCCAGTGGTCATATTGATCATTTGGGTATTTCCTTTGTTTGGTTTCAGGATGTATTCCACTTGAATGAGTCTCAATAATCATGATGCACGGGACTAAATTAATCTCTCCTACAATCTGTTTGGCTTCAGGGTAGTTATTTTGAAGCTAAGGTTGGCCTGATAATAATCCCAGTTGATTACTCCTGAATTTGTATAATGATGTTTGAGGACACAGATAATATTCCTGTCTGCAAATGTAATGCCTTATCACTGATGACAAAGGCATTTTATCAACTGACTACAAACTGGAACAGGACCAGGAAATTACACTGCCAGATGCTCCTGTCAGTAGGGTTAGATCCAGGTAGACACATAGAACATGCATTTGGATGACCGACTTGCTTAAAGGATTCATATTCCAAGGAGGTACTTTCACCTTCTGCATGATGGTGCAGAACTATGATGGTGCTATTTGCCTTGCTGAATGCATGTCAGTTTGTGCTAGTGTTAAGAGAAATGAGGCGAAATAGGAGGTCTGCGTCTCTTTTGAGTCCTGAGACTTCCGTTGCGTCTGCTGAGGCAAAAGGCACAAGTCGCTTGAAATGAAAGGCAGCTAAGGCTGCAGCTGCAGCCCCTGCCCCCTGATCGCAGACACTGCGTCGGCTTCACAGGCTCAAGCTCCGGCTGCCAAGGTTGCTGCTGCCTCCTCCACTGCAGATACTGTTACTCCTCCAGGCTCAAAGGCTAACAAGGCAGCCCCTCCTTCCTCACACACTGGGCACTGTTGCTGTTGTAATCATAACAACCACCATGATTATGCCAATGCCAGTGACAGTCATTCAGACTCTGGAAACAAATCAAAGGATGGTGAGCCCATATCTGCATCAGTTGCCGGTTGTAAGAAAGTCACAAGAAAGACTACTCGTGCTGCAGGTGATGGCAAAGGGCCAGCAGGTGACTGCACAGGGCCAACATCAACCCAAGGTGCATCATCAGTGCAGGAAGGAGAGGAAGTGACCACCACTCGGTCCTTTTCTCCAGGTGAGCTGAGAGATCTGCGAAAAGACTTTAGTCGTCATGAAGGCGAGAATATTGTAACCTGGCTGCTCCAATGCTGGGATAATGGGGCTGAAGGGGGAAGTGGGGGGAGAGGAGGTTAACAATACATCTGCCATGGTTTTATTGTCACCCCGCAATCAAACCACGACAACTATGAACTACAATTTTGTTGTATATAACCGGTATTTTACATAAATAATTCTATCCACTAACAGATCTATTTAAATGGGACAATAAATACTTTTTTTTTTTTTTTTTTTACAAAACTGCCAAGTTCATTTGGCACTAGATTTTTGACAATCAGAAAAACTGGACTTGCTGTTTCTAACTTTTCTGTTTTGTGTCAGCATAGAAAGAATAATAACAGCCCAATCTAACATTCAATAAAACTAATGAAGTCACTCAATAGGTACTGTTCAAATTATGAAAACACATATTTTTAGTTAGGTAGAACAGCTTTCCTGAAACTTGTTATAAAGGTCTTCACAACTGCCTTCTGATGCCAGTTAGACTTCTGGATCAAGCCATTAAATGTTATAGAAAGGAAATAGAAATAATATATATTTTTTAATAGTTATCCAAAATTTCAAGTTGTTTTGACTTCTAGGAAATCTCAAGTTTTGCTGCTGTTGTTTTTTTTCACACAGGCTTTTATTTGTGAAGATTGACAACACCCAATCAGTGGATTGCCTCCTTGTTTCAGTCCAGTAGGGGCAGCTGATCTATGTTATTCAGAAAAGCACAGGATATATCTAAACTGGAGAGAAGATATTTTTGCCCAAGAGGATGAACAGCACTAGTTCTCTCCATAGTGACCAGAACAGTTGAGAAGCTAATGCAGACAGGACAAAAGCATTTCCAAAAGCACTGCAGGAACCACAGTGGAGGAGTCCCCACGATACCTTTCGCAATGCTGGCAAAAAAGCTTTTTCCAGTCTCCGCTTGCTGTTACTGTGCCTTCCACACAGAGCATGGACAACCAGCAAGGACGCCTTTTGCTAACTGGTGTAAGAGCTAGCGTAAATGGACACATACAAATTATAGACAGAAAAGGCCATTTCATTAAACTCTTAATGTTTTCATCACTTTCTGATTTGACCGACAGTGCATTCTCCAGGGTTTTTCCTTGATGGGGTATGAACCGCAACTCCGATTCACATCAGCCACGTGTTACTAGAACAGGCAGCGTAAGGTATCACCACTGTGGTTACTAAAGGGCAATTTTGGCTCTGATTCAGCTCAGAACTTCAGCACAGTGGAATTCCATGTGCAGGAAGCTCACATGAGTAGAAGAAACAGTTATGTAGCCATTATAAAGCAAATAGTTTCAAATTCCCTTTTTATATCACACTTGATCTGGAATGCCCCTGTCATTTTTTTGTGGTTTTGCAACCACAATTGCTCTTTTCTACTCTGTTTTCTCTCTTTGTTGCTGTAACCAAGGCAGCTATTCCCCCCACACACTGAGCTATCACAGAGTAACAACCTATTTACTAAGCAAAAAAAATCACATTAACTCATCAGAAGCTCAAAATGAATGAAATACTTATGGAAAAGACTTTTTAATATGTGATGTATCTTTCGTATTATAGCAATCTTATAGAAGTTCGGTGTAAAAAAAAAAAGAAAAAAGAAAAGAAGTGCAAAAGTATCAGATGCTATTTTGCAGTTAGTTTCTGCTCTTTTAATGTTTTGCAAAATTGAAGACATTTCGAGGAATAAACTTCTTCAAAGATTTCTTGTCCTCACGTTATTCTGGACTGTTAACTATAGCTCTTTTTATTTTGCATTAAAAATTTCTTCAAAGTACAAATGTGATGCAAACAGTGAAATGTGGATTAATTTGGAGAAGCCCTTTTTATCCAACAGGCTATAATTTACATTCATTAGCTAAACTTTAAAAGAGGACTTATGTGTTTTACTCTTCGCCAGCAACAGACACCTGTACTTATGTAACCACAAAAGAGAGATAATTGTGTCAAAGCATGAGACGGCAGAGCGGCTAATCCAGAGCACCAAGAAGAACCACTTCAAAACCTCCTATGAGTCTACGACACACAGAAAACTGTCAGTAGGAAAGTCTTTCTGTCCTCCTATTCTCACAACAGTGTGTGTTTGGGTTCAGTGCAAGCAAAGCAGCTGATATGATAAAAATAGTCATTAAAAACATGCATGCCAGAAATTATTTACTGAGAAACTCTGGCAGTGCAGTGCATCTTATGACTCTGCTTTCTTGTAGCATCAAGCTGAAAAACCTATTTTTCAGCACAGTTAAATCCCAGAGTTCTTGTTTCCACCTTATTTTCTTACAGGAAATGGAGGAGATGGAAAAGATGGTGTTGATTTAGCTGCCATTGGCTTCTTGTTCAGTTAATGATCAAATCCATTCATTGATAAATTCTCATCATTTGTACAATGTAAAAGAAATTCTGTTTCTACCACCTGCCTTGTGCCAATATCAGTCTGTGTGCAACTGTTCAGGAAAGTGTCCTGGCAAAACTTCCAGCTCTTCAAGGAGTTAGTCAACAGGATCTGCTGGGAAACTACCCTCAGGGACAAGGGAGCAGAACAGAGCTGGCAGATCTGTAAGGAGGCTTTCCACAGAGCACAAGAGATCATGATCCCTAGATGTAAGAAATCAGGTAAGGAGGGCAAGAGGCTGGTATGGCTGAGTCAACACCTGCTGGTCAAACTGAAGGGCGAGAAGGAAAATGGCAGTTGAAGCAGGGACAGGTGTCCTGGGAAGAGCACAGGGACACTGCCCAGTGGTGCAGAGATGGGTCAGGAAGGCCAAGGGACAGCTGGAGCTGAACTTGACAAGGGGTGCAAAGAATAACAAGAAGGGTTTCCACAGATAACATCAACCAGAAAAGGAAGGTCAAAGAAAGTGTACCCCCCCAATAAGCAAGACTACCAAGCTGGTATCAACGGACAAGGAGGAGGCTGAGGTAATCAACAACTTCTTTGCCTCAGTCTTCACTGGCAAGCTCTCTTCCCACACCTCTCAAGTGGAAAATGAACTGCAAGACAGGGACTGGGGGAGCAAAGTCCCTCCCATTGTAAGTGAAGATCAGGTTCGTGAGTACCTGAAGAACCTGAACATACATAAGTCTATGGGACCTGATGAGATGCATCCCATTGTCCTGAGGGAATTGGCTGGTTTAGTTGCCAAGCCACTCTCCACGACATTTGAGAAGCATGGCAGTCAGGTGAAGTCCCTGGTGACTGGAAACAGGAAAACATTGCACCTATTTTTAAAAACGGGAAGAAAGGAGGAGCCTGGGAACTACCGATCTGTCAGCCTCACCTCTGTGCCTGGGAAGATCATGAAGCGGATCCTCCTACAGGCTATGCTAAGGCACATGGAGGACGGGGAGGGGATTAAGGACAGCCAGCATGGCCTCACCAAGCACAAGTCCTGACCAACCTAGTGCCTTCTATGATCGAGTGACTGCATCAGTGGACAAGGGAAGAGCTAAGGATGTCATCTATTTGGACTTCTGTTAAGTCTTTGACATGGTTGCCCACAACATCCTTCTCTCTAAATTGGAGAGGTATGGATTTGATGGGTGGACTGTTCGGTGGATAAGGAAATGGCTTGATGGTCACATCCAGAAAGCAGTGGTCAATGGCACAATGTCCAGATGGAGGTCAGTGATGAGTGGTGTCCCTCAAGGGTCCCTACTGTGACCAGTACTGTTTAGTCATCAATGACACAGACAGTGCGATCAAGTGCACCCTCAGCAAGTTTGTGGATGACACCAAGCTGAGTCATGCAAGTGACATGCCTCAGGGAGAAGATGCCATCCAGAGAGACCTGGACAAGCTCGAGAAGCAGGCACATGTGAACCTCATGAGGTTTGAGAAGGTCATGTGCAAGGTCCTGCTCCTGGCTCAGGGCAGCCCCTGGTATCAATCCAGGCTGGGGGATGAACGGATGGAGAGCAGCCCTGCAGAGAAGGACTTGGGGGAACTAGTGGGTGAAAGACTGGACAAGAGCCGGCAATGTGCGCTTGCAGCCCAGAAGGCCAATCATATCTTGGACTGCATCAAAATTAGCACGGCCAGCAGGTCGAGGGAGGTGATTCTGCCCCTCTGCTCTGTTGTCACCCCACCTGGAGTCCTGCATCAAGCTGTGGAGCCCTCAGTATAGGAAAGACATCACAAAAATGATCAGAGGGCTGGAACAGCTCTGCCATGAGGACAGGCTGAGAGAGTTGGAGTCGTTCAGCCTGGAGAAGAGAAGGCTCCAGGGAGACCTTATTGTGGCCTTTCAGTACTTTAAAGGGGCCTATAGGAAAGATGGAGACGGACTTTTTAGCAGGGCCCATTGCAATAGAACAAAGGATAATGGTTTTAAAGTAAAACAGGGGAGATTCAGGCTGGACATGAGGAAGAAATTGTTTACAATGAGGGTGGTGAAACACTGGCACAAGTTGCCCAGGGAGGTGGTAGAAGCCCCATCCCTGGAGACATCCAAGTCCAGGCTGGACAGAGCTCTGAGCAACCTGATCTGGGTGAAGATGTCCCTGCTCATGGCAGAGGGATTGGACTAGATGACCTTTAAAGGTCCCTTCTAACCCAAACTATTCTATGATCTTATGAAAAACAACAGTTTCGGCTGAGCTGGTGCTCAGCTGATCCATCCTTGGATCTGACTACAGTAACACAAAGACTAGCTTTGACACAAGGGAAGAGGACTATCCACTAAGCAGTGATAGGAAGGGCGGGACCACCATTTCCAGTTTCAGACTACACTGAGCTTGGCTTTAAATTATTCTGGAACTATACCTTAAGTGATTAGGTCATGAAAGATACTGGCTGAAAGGCTTGGAGATGCAAACACTGTCTTTTCGCAAACAATTCCACACATATGGCAGCACTTTTGACATCCTGGCTGTAAGCAGGTTGGTGCAAAAGTAATTGCGGTTTTTGCATTGTTGAAATTTGCTGTTTGATATTGGAATACATTCTTAAATAAATGTGATTACGTTATATGTAGTAAATATCAGAGTGACCTAGTGATTCCTGTTGCTAGCATATGGCTCATGTTATTGATAAGGATGTTCTGAGTCTCATTGAGGAAACCAGATGTACTGAAACACAGGAACAGGAACAGACAAATCGTGGACTGAAGGACAAGAAGATGACCAAATGGGGGAGATAACAGAAACGTCAGCAAAAGCCAGAAGGACAGTGATTTTTTTCTACAAGGACCCCCGAGTTCAGATAAAGGACAAACTGAGGAAGAGGACAGCCTTCATCCTGACGACCACCAGATGGGGAGAGAAGACCCTAACACCAAGACAGAGCATGCGTATCTATTAGTATGAATATGTATTAGTAGGTGGGATAATTCCCAAAAATAGAGAATTGTAATCACAAAGTGGGGGTATATAATGACCACTATAAGCTTTGTCAGGTGTGCGTGTAGGTGGAACGCAGATTCCCCACGCACCCCGCGCTGCTTTGCTTAACTCTACTACAATAAATTTCTCTTGAGCATAGACTCTGTCTGTGTTGAGTGAGTTTATCTATCTACATTATACATCATTTTAATGTGCTTTTCTCACTTTTTTTTTTTGCTACTGACTTATTACTTGCTGTTTGTATTTATTTTAAACTATGAAAATGATATTAGACAAAAAGCAAATTTGAGTGATTTTCTTATTCGAGTTTAAAATGGGTAGCAAAGCAGCGGAGACAACTTGCAACATCTCTGCTCACAGATACTTCAGAAAGCAGCAGCCACCAAGAGGAGAGGCCACACGGCTGATAGCGCTGTTGCGGATGTGATTGGAGACGTACTCTTGGAAGGAAGTGCCCTGTGCCAGAGCAGGTGCACCCCTGAAAGGGGCTGTGGGTCATGGGCAACCCACACCAGGACTGGGACACCATGGAGGGACTGTGTGCCACTGTAAATCCATGCTGGAGTGGAGAGAAACAAGTTAAAAGCAAGAAGCAATACACGCATCCCTGGTCTCCTGCATTGTCCCTCACCTCACCGAAGGGACTAGGAGCAAATCCAAGGTGAGCTGAGACCCAGAAGGCAGGAAGATTAAGTTTTTTGCTGAATTTGAGCTTGGGGGAGAAAGGTGTTTCTTCACAAAGTGTTTTGTTTAATTGCCTTTTTTTTTTCCTCAATACCCAGATTTGTAATCAACAGTTTTGCTAATGGGCAACAAATCAAGACTGGTTTGCACATAATGTGCTTATAAAATACTCTGGCACATTTCTTAATCCCTACATACTATGAAATCTGTTATTAGACAAAGATAACACAGGAAGGAAATAAAGGGCATTACTCACTGTAGCTGGGCTGGTGTTTGAACAGTAAGTTGCTGTGCTCAGGCAACTATGTTAAGAATGTCACTAAAAAGCACATTTAGATGCAGTGTTTAAAGCACCCTACACAGGCAGTCACCTATATAGGTTGAGGGTGGGATGGAGGTAATAGGCAGCACTTCACTAGAGAGTTTTGGCCATGGGAAGAGGCTCAGAAGTGAATTAAGGTTAACTACTGCCAGTGAAAAATAAAGCCAGCCACACAGGGAGCCAGCACAAAGCGGATGCCACATCTTAAAATTCAAACCCTAGTTTATTTCCAGATAGCCTCCCCATGGAGGAGTGCCTTAGAGCTCGTCTGAGAGCTCTCACAGTGCAGACTGCTTTGTCTGCCTGTTAGTTGCAGAAAAGGGCAGATATGTTTTCTGGCTTCTTAGTTTCCCCCAAATTAACCAATTGGACATGCATATTTTTTTCTTCAGGACCACCTTCAGAGTCAGTGACTGTGCCAGCTTCCTTTATAGTCTTCATATGAAGTAATTCTACGAAAGTCTCAGGGATCTGTCAAATTAGCATAGTGATGGGGATGGGAAAAAGATATGCAGCATTTTAAACTATAGCTCCCTCTTTGACTGCAGAAAGGACAAATTATGCAACTCCCAAATGGGAGGGGTGACCCTATTTGGCTTATTTGCTTCATTTGATTTTGTAACTGCTGCATTGAGCTGCAAAAGGCTGATAAAATCTATTTTAAACAAAGAGCATAAGTCCTGCAGGCTAATATTACTATTAATCCACTGCCTGCTTCCCCAATTATTCTCCCTTCTTGAAGTTATGTTGATAAATCAGTTGCTTTCCTGTTTATTAAAGCATGTTGCAGGCTGTTTATTTAATCAGCTCTTGGCCCATTTTCTAATTAAGGGAGATAATGTGGGTTCATTTCCTGCCATGGTGAACCTGGCAGGGCACAGGTTGTCCTCAACTACCGCATTAAAATTCAAGATTATTTGTAATGTCTGCTTTTGTTTGGCAACTCCTTCCCTTCTCTCTGCCCAGCTGGAGAAAAAAAAATACAGACATATGTTTTTTTTCTGCATTTCCACACCGCTGACACCCGCCCAAGTCAAGGACAGGAAGATGGAAGCAGGTGGAGCTTTGTCAGTTTGCTGACATGGTGCCTTCCAAGTGCAGGTGAAAACATTTTTCTGGGAGACCTTGCATCCCAGCCAAGTTAATAATACTGCATCATATGATGATCATAAGGACGATTTTGTGAAGGGAGAGAATGCTGGAATGCAAGGGAAAAGCACATACCAGTTGAAGCATGTTCCTAACTTGCCCTGCTGCTGGACTTGGACCACATTCTGCACCACTCTGGCCCCAACCCTTCCTTTGCTTAGTGCAGGAATATTGCTAACCATCAAATGCAGCATTAAATAATTTTTGTGCTCTTCATGTTCCAAAGGAAGCAAGGATCTTTTAAGGGCCTTAAGACTGCCCCTCTTCCTACCTCTGAGATATCCTGCCTTGTATCTTGCTTGTGACACATCCTCAGCATTTAACAGCTACAGCTAACCTAGCATCACTAGTCTGGCAGTGAAGTTCTCTTTTGCAGGGCTGCCTTCTAACCCTTATGACACATTTACGTGGCATATTGGTTTATCCTATCTAGAAAGAAACCACAGATACATTGCAAGTTATCAATATATTGCCATATGCAGTGTGTTTCAGCAAGCCTTGTGAACTGCTGAAAACAAGACCATCCATTTTGTCTCACTTTACAGGCTCGCCTTCAATCAGAATAAGCATGTACGTGTATGACACCTACAACGGCTCCAATTCCTGAAGAAACGTAGGCAGACATCACTTTGCCACACTTTCAGAAGTGTTTCATACCAACTATGCTATACAATTCCTTGCAATGTGCCTTTTGGTGGAACAAGTGAAAACCTGACATGGTCCTGGGCAGCCCTCTTTAGGTGACACTGCTTTGAGCAGGGATTTGCACTACATGATATCCATAGGTGCCAGGCAACCTCAGCTGTTCTGTGATTCTGTAGAAAAAAAAAAATCCCAGTGGTTCTAGCACTTCATCAAGAAGCTGTACAACACAGTATTTTCCAAACTCTAACCCATGGAGAAATATTGTCCTGATTCCTTTTAAAGTTGGCTAAATGATCACAGTGAAGATTTGTGCATAAACTGCTTTCTGAATTGCACCTTACTTTTCCTTCTCTGCGTATACTTTTATTTTATTTGCATTTGCAAGCAACAGCAAATGTTCTTCTATTTCTGGAGCCTTAATTTTGGAAACAATGAATTTAATTTTGGTCTATTTCAGTCCAAAAGGAAGTGTCTGGTTTTGTAACATTGCTAATTGTCTGAACTGCTGTCTCACCTCATCTATCTCGCTTAGATCCACAGAGTGTGCTCTGAATGTAGCACACTCAGTACCTTCACAAACACCTATTTAAAGATTTTTTTTTTTAATCACCTTTATATAGACCACTTGTCCCTTCACATGCATTTAAGTGACTGCTATGACTACCATGCTGTTACTGACCAATGAAAAAAGAGAGAATGAAATTATATATAAAATATATAGTACAGGAAGAAACATAAGACAAAAGAGCTTCTATTTTCAAATGGCAGTATTTCCCACCTTGTATTTTTCCATACAAAATACTTTGCACTTTTCTCTTTTTACTGAGCATCTCACACATACAGTAGCAGATAAAATGGGTCTATGGATAGAGGCAAGAGTTCATTCCTTTAAATTGGCTGTGTTAAACCATGGACCTTATTCCCAGAGGAAACTCACTGCAAAGTGTGGGAAGGGCTCAGTGAAGGGAGGAGGAAAATTTCCTAGAGCTTTCTCCCAGACCCCACACTTACCAAAGGCTCTAGTTCTTTGCGGTCTATGAGGTTGAGCTCTGTCACAAAGTAATAAAAATGCTTGTAACAAGTATTGACGTGGGCCTCAGCCCCCATGAGGATGATACGGTCAAAGTGATGGATGTAGACGTGAACGAACACCCGAAAAAGCCGGCAGAGTATCTTCTTGCAGATCTGAAGGAAGTTCTTTGGAAAGGGAACACCTGTGAACAGAGAAGGCAGGGTTGTCACTACCATCCTGTCATCCTCCGAAGACAACGGCTTTGGAGCAAAGCGTGAGTTTGTAACTGCAAACTAGGTTATGGCTTCCTAGGTCTCTTTTCCAATCGGAAGATCGCTTAATGCATACATTTATCTGTTTGCTAGCACCAAAGATAACCAAACACTTAAGCAACTTTAATGGATCAAGAATGACAGATACTGGTCGTTTTTCCCTGAATAATATAATGGAAGAACATCCAGTATTGTAATGCTCAGATTTTCACTGCAGTGCACACTGTCCCATTAACATTAATAGCTTCACATCCTGAGATGGCTGTTCCCCATACTGATACACAGAGAGCTCATCCTAGAAGTGACAGACAGTCTCCTCCTCATCTTATTCAACACTGGCATTTCACAGCACCAAATTTAACAATGAATTTGAAATAACTGAGTGAAGGACAGATGCCTTTGCTTTCACCTTCCCCGCAGTTATGTGTATCAATCTGATTGCTCTTTTAATAAAAAACTCTTCAAAAGACACAAGAACAGCTCTTCCAAAATACCTTAGAATTTACACCACTTTGCAGCTGTAGACTCCAAAGCAGCAGCAAAAGCACCATTTGCAAGTAGACAGACAAGCATCCCAGTGTGGTAACAATAAAAAGACTGATCTTGCATGGCTTTGCGTACCATTGAGCTGCACCAAAAAGCTGCAGGGTTCATCTCCTTCTGTGGAGATTAAGACAATGGCTTTAGTGCTATGCTTGAAACTCTGCTGCTACTTTGCTTTGTTGCACAGTCGCTGTGTCTGTTAGCATGTGAGCAGGGAAGCACATCAGCACGCAGAAGCGTCCTGCTCAGTGTATCCCTGAATGGCCTCTACATTTGCCATCGCTGAGGTGCAGATGATGTGAGAAACTGTGTTGTTTTTTTTGGCCTGTACTGGGTTCATTGGAGGCAAATACTCTTGAAATAATTTCAAGTAGCTTTAGAGATGCAGTGCAGCCCTTCTTATTTCCTGATGTACAAACTGGGAACTGGAGAAACAGCTGCATATATCCAAGCACAACTACTTTATAAGAAATGTTGGGGTTTTGGTTGTCACATCCATTCATCTCAGTGCTGAAGCTAATACTGAAGGTCACAGAGAAGGAGGTCTAAATGCTCAAGCCATGAACTGAGACATTGCTGTACTACAGAACTGATAATACATACAGATGTCTTGGCAATATTTGAATCAAAACTCCACACAATTAGCCAAACACCTGGATTATAACAAACAACTGTTGTTACTTCCAAGGGCAAAATAAATACAATCTATCGAAAAACATAAAGAAACCCCAGTCAGTTGTTTATTAACCAGGAGGATCACATTGCAGCCATCAGAGCATGGCTAAATTCAGGAATGATACCAGCAGCAGCATGCTTTGCATTTTTGTAAAAGCTACCCAAACCAGAATTTTAAAAATATACCCAATAAAATGTTAAGTCTTAAAAAAGGGGGAAGATGAATGGCTGGCACTTGTAACTGCAAGCTGGTTCACTGAAGTGAGAAAAGAATTCTTGAAGGCCCTACCTTTTCTGATCTGGAACAGGCATGTCCCCAAATGGAGAATAATTAATCTTCCACGGGCTGACATATGATTGTTATTGAAGAATGTTACTATAATGAAGAAACCCATACTTCTGTATTAATTGACTAAAACAAGCTTAATAAAGAAAGCTGACAAGTCCCTACGTGCAGTAAGTGCAAAGGCTGTAGAGCACTGTTTCTGCCACAAACAAGGACCTTCAACTGTCTTGTTTTAGATGTGTTAGGCAGTCAATTTGAGGACACAAAAATAACAGACAGAAAAAAAATAGCTGGTGCAGAGCAGCCTAGGGTGTGTAATAAGCTTACAGTGCTCCCACTGCTCCTCACATGCACTAAGTTTTCAGACAGGCTGTGTAGTTTCATTTACCACTGCGGAACTTCTCTAATTTTGCAGGGCTGTTTCATTTACTCTTAACTAAACAGTGAAACATTGCTGCTATCACAGATATGTCACCTGGGTAGGGTAGAATCCATAGTGGCTCTCTGACTTCTCCTTCCTGCAAAACTGTTTTACAAACTGACATGGTGATCTAAATAGTTTAAAAGTGCCTCCTTGTACCCCTAAGAGCAACTGGTAGCTGTGCAGTAAGGCAGGATCCTCAGCCTTGGAGAGCCTGCCAGCCAGTCCGCCCCAGAGCACAGAGGAGGCTCAAAGTCTGGGCAGCCTCACGGTGCAGATGAACATATGGAAATGGCTGCATCACTAGTTTAAACATACACTCTGCTGCTCTTTGTGTTCAAAATTAGACAAAAGTATGGTAGAAATGCAGTCTAGAAGAAAAAAAAATCTCATACAACAGCACAGATTCTGATCTCAGTTACAACAGAATGAATACAATGCAATGACATAAAAATTTAAAAAATCAGAGTGAAATGATTCTGGAGTTATATTCTGAGGTCAGAATTTGGCCTAATGTTTTGTTCCTACTGCAACTGCTATAGTTATAAATAAATCAACCACAGAACATAATCATTTTGAATGGCTCTTGTAAATGGACTAGCTTAGATACTTGACTTGTTAAGGAGCCTGTTCCCTGTCCCTCATCAGTCACCATGGTTTTTGCCTTCTCTTCCTCCAAGCCTTCATTTAACATGGAACCCAGGTTTAATAATTCCTTTCCTGGGAATTTGTAGTTAAAAAAGGAGAGGAAGAAAAAGAAGAATAGCTGCACCCATATATCCTGGTGACAGATGCACCGCAGCAGGACAGGGAAATGATCATGTCATTTCCCCCATGCTCTGGCCTCCCTATGCTCCACTGACCTTTTTGCTTCTGTTGCCTTTCTAGAAAAGGTTACTTCTAACATGAGTAGGACTCTCTACAATTTCCAAAACTTACCCAAACCATTTATCAAGTTATTTTCCATCAGAAAATGGAAGGATTTTCCTTTTTGTTTTGAAAACAGCCTTATACTCAGAGCTCTCTTCTTAATTTGCCACCACATGATTTGCTCCTGCACCAGAGTGAGCACCCAGATCTAATCCATCCATCCTCAGACAGACATATAGCACAGTGCTAACAAAGTGATCATGCCACTGATCTGTTGTCTTATTTCTTTGAGTATTCCACACACATGACAACTGCAGACAGTGTCATGGACCTCCTCTGACAACACACTCCCCAAGGAATATTACAACTGCTACCTGCTCAAAAGACTGGTCACAATGACAGGGAAAAGTATGCTGACCATCTCGCATGGTGATTACCAGTAAGTCTGTTAAAGCACACATGTTTTAATGCCATGATGAAGGTCCTCATTTAAACCCTGCTGATCCAAACCTATTCTTTGTATAATGTAAAAAATGGTGAGATAAGAGAGAGTAAAAGTTAAAGAAACTAGATTAGGTGGGGATAAAGGAGGGTAACTAAAGGTCTGAAATGAATGGAACGGGCGAAAAGTCTTTCTCCTTTGATATATGAAAACTTTTAATCTTCTTCAGTATGTATCACAATCTCCCCTGAAGTAGATCAGTTGCACAAGTTAGAGAGGAAACAGAAGAAAAGTTGTGATGCAGTTTGTCTTTGTTGCCTGATTCATTACCTTTAGGCAAGAGTCAGAAAGTGCATTGTCTCAGAAAGTTGATGCTGAGGAACCAGAGAGAAATCCAGACTTTTTCTTGTAATGTTACATGTGGTTCTTGACTGGCTTACATTCCAGACTGTAACATGCAATGAAAACAACTGTCCAGTTAAATCTTCTGTGATGACAGACACATGAGCACTTCTGACCTTCTGTATTTGTGTGCAGTCTTGTTTTGCTCAAGGGAAGCTGGTAAACCCTTTAGCAATTGTGCACAGAAATTTTGCTGCACATTTGAAAATGTTTTTTACAGGCCACAGTCATAATTAATTCTTTTTTAAATAAACGCAGGTGGGAAAAAATAGAGACTCCCTTCTTCATTGGTAAAAAGGCTTGACACTATACTATTGCAAACACAGCTTAAAAACATACCAATGTGGTAAAGGAAGATGGTTTTTCCAGTTTTATATTAAGAAGCAAGAAAACAGTGCTACCAGAAACTAACAATTAGGAGAAGGTACCTCAACCAAACCCTTCCTCTGCTCTTCCCTCGGTGTTTTCCTTCCCCTATCCCTGCCCCAAGCACACAAATTTGCAAAAGATGCCTTCGGCTATTGCTAGAAGCTTTGCTGGAAAAAACACCTACCCTGATTCAAACGGATGTTTAATGTTATCTCTGTATGTTAGTCAATGAAGCGTCTGTCTCAAGGGCCAATGAAAACAATGACACTTTTGCTGGACTTTGTTCCTCATGTAAATAAGCAGAGAGCTGCAAAATATTCATGATAAACTAGACTACCATGTACCTACTTGCTCCTGATACTGCCCTCCCTTATGCTCTCATTACAGATAGAGCAGAAGGAAGGAAAACACTCTGGAGATTATCTGGCTTTCTAAGCAAAAGGGTGTCCCTTTTTTCAAGTGGGACTGCCTCTAACAGTGTTACTCTTGAATTAATAAATCAGCAGGCAGACTCTGTCAGATTTTCAATGAAGATACTCATGTGCTGTCCTGGAAAGAACTCTAAATGTAACAGAGTAGAGATCAGAAAATTGTTTGAGGTTTTGTACTACCTGAACATCCACAACAGCTCTCCCTACTCCTATATATCAAGAAATCGGTGATGGCACTATAGTTTGCCATTTAATTAAAAATTTCATCAGAAAAGGTGTCTTATAATGCAAATACTGCAAAACACCTAAGTATGCAAAGCACCTGAATTAACTCTCCCTGAAATCAGTGGACAGAAGGACCTAAAGCCTTGCACTGCACAAGCCAGATCTCTTAGATCTTAAGCAAATTTACAATGGCTGTTCCTTACTATAATTTGACCTCCTCATTGTTACTTATTAATTCTGCTTCTGCTGCTGCAGATGAACAGAAGAGAAACACTGCAATGCCATATAGTAGAACACTCTTGCTGTCTGTACCAAGCAATGTTAATTTTATCCCAGACAATGATCAGGCTGATAAACCCATTAGAATAGATCTGTAGGTCTTGAAAGTAATGAGAACACTGAACGCCATAAAAAGCTGCAGAGTCATGGCTGTGTGACAGTGTAACTCACCTGCCCTTTAAGATACATCTTCATAATATTAACAAAATGAGATTTGTCGGAGCATTGCATTTGAACAACTTTATATGGCATTAATATAAACATAGTCTAAAATATGCTTGGAGCTCCATTAGATTAATTTAGAGCTCTCCCCACCTTAGCAGAAACTGTACTACAGATGAACAAAATGCAGCCTCTTCTGGGACAGAAAATATAGTAGCCATTATACAGTATAACAACTTAGGATAGCAAAAGGTAATTTATTAACCTGATGAGTGAACTTACAGGAAAAGTATGTACAAATACTGGAGTCTGGCCAAGATATCAATGGAAAAACTTTCCTCCCCACCTGGCAGAGGTTTGTTAATAGCTTTGTTCTTACAATACCTACAATGGCCTGACAGTTTCTGGATAATGACACGGTTTTGGCTTTCCATACTGAGTGCACCGCTGTCCAGCATGGCTTTTATATTTGTTATTAACTTCTGACACCTTGGGGAAGCAAACATTTTGGTTCCCCATTAATTTCACAGGGACACTGGAAGAAATGTGCTGTTCTTAGGGCCCCTCTCAGGTTTACTGATGTAGCAAGACAAAACACGAGTGGTGTTTCCCAGGGCTCAGTATTGGGGCCAGATCTGTTTAATCTCTTTATCAATGATCTGGACGAGGGGATCAATTGCACCCTTGTAACTTTGCAGATGACACCAAATTGGGTGGGAGTGTTGATCTTCTGGAGGGTAGGAAGGCCATACAGAGGGATTTGGACCAGCTGGATTGTTGGGCTGAGGCAAACTGAATGAGGTTTAACAAGGATCTCGGGGTGTTGACTGACAGCCAGCTGAATGTGAGCCAGCAGTGTGCCCAGGTGGCCAAAAAGGCCAACAGCATCCTTGAATATTGTGTTCAGTTTTGGGCCTCTCACTACAAGAGAGAGTCTATTCCAACCAAAGTGGTTCTGTGATTCTATGACTGTCAGATGCAGCAAGCAGCATGGTCTTGGAGATGCACTCAGGATCAGAAAAAACAGCTTCCTGTCCCCAGGACAGAGATGTTCCAGCAGTTAATCTAAAAGCAGAGGCCTCCATTTGTCAAAACTCATGGCATGATATTAACAAGTAACTGTAGCTGAAAGGTTAATAATACAAAAGAAACATGTGTTCTTCAGATGATTACTGTGCTAAGTTCCTTTTCAGTGGGTCACTAGAAGAAACATTTGGGCAGTTCTGACACCTCAGATCACAGCCCTTGTGTCTTGTAATGAAAGCTGTTTTCTGGCCCTTTGATATCTTTGCTGACATACCCTGTTTCTCTGAAAATAAGCCCTAGCATGATTTTTCAGGATTTTGGAGGCTGCTCGAAACATTAGTCCTACTCCAAAAATAAGTCCTAGTTACAGTTCATAAACAAGTCAATTTAAATAGTGTCCAGGCAGCTATACATGTAAAAAAGTAATATGTTTCAGAGCAAAAATTAATATAAGACCCTGTCTTATTTTCAGGGAAACAGGAATCTTATATGTTTATGAGAATATCGTCAGTGCATATCGATAGTTCCTTGGAGAGGTGACTCAGAAGTTCTAAATAAGTTAGTTTTCCCTGCAGTAGAACATAGCTCTTTCATGAGACAGGGAAAGACAATTATATAGCAGCATGTAAAGGAAGTTTAGGGGAAGAGTGGAAGTTCAGATCCAGAAAACCAAGAACAAAACCAAACCACACCAAACACAAAGAAAAAGAACCCTGGTACCTGACTTTGCTTGAGTTAATCCTGATTCATAGCAGCACAGCTCGGAATAAAGTCTGGTATCCTGGGAGAGAATTCTGCAGGCTGACAAGCAAGAGCCAGTCTGGGCTTTTAAATCTGCTTTTTCATTTTTAACTATTTTTGCTTTTATAACATGGGATCTGGGGGTAACATAACAGATGCTTTTCACTGCTTTGTTTTTACAACTGTTAAGAGGGATGTGAAATTGAATGAATCCATTAGCTGAAGAAAAAAGACCTGAGCAACCCCCTGCCAGCACACTTAAGCACTCTCAAACATCAGAGAGCTAAGCCAGATTCATTCTTCCGAAGTCTGTAACTGCAACCTAAGCTAGTCTGTCTTCAGCTGCTGCCAATCCATGCCCTTGCTCAACCCTGGACCTCCTCAGGCATTTTGCTTCCCTTGTTTTCTCAGAACTGGCCTACTGGAAGAGGTCAGTCCTTCCCTCCCATGTAAACACTAACTGGTGTCCAAACACTAAACAAGATATCCAGCTTTCCTCTGAGGAATGCTCGGCACATGCCTGGTATGCACTGGTTGCTTCAGGTTCAGTACTAAAGGCAGTGGCCACTGTTTTCATCTCAGAGCAAAGCCAGTGAAGCTAGTGTTGTCTGTTTTTTACATATCACTTGGGTTTTTTTGACGGTATTTCCAGAGCTAAAAACACTCAAATCTCTTCATACTGTTTTGCAGGGAAGTATGTTTATCAATAGAAAACTGATGAATCCAGACAGCTGCACTCCTCATGCCATCTTGAAGCCACTGTGCTGAAAGGAAGAGAAGACTTGCCATGTCAGAAGGTAGTAGAAAGCAGAGCATGACTCTGTAGCCCAGTGGGTAAGGTCCTGCTCCTGGAAGTGCTCCTGCATTTTGCAGTAATGTGTTCATGTCATAAAAGGAAACTCATTTCAAATCATTCTGGAATAGGAACCAGAATACACAGGACTTCACGCTCACAGATGACAGCACAGCACAGATTTTAGGTTATGCCAGCAGGCACATGCACACATACACAAATTCACACATGCAAACACATCCACACACAGTCATACTGTGAAGTCTGCGTAAAAGCTATCATTGACTGACAGGTTTTGGATCCAGGAGGTCTTGAATATTTTGATTGCATATGCCCCTGTAAGATTATCTTTACTGTTAAAGTATAGGCCAGTGACCTTTGGATTTACAAGGCACTCAAAACCTACTATTGCCCATGAAAAGGAGCAACTATCATTTAAACAGGTTCTTCCAATATGTCATGAATAGATAAGATCTGTCTCTTCAGATGCCTAGGGCTCCATCTGTTATCTGGAACTCAAAAGAAGCTTTATCACTAATTTAATTGAAAATGCATGTGGAAAATCAATGAACAAGAATATCCTGTTTCTTTTAAAGTATCATGAAGCTAAGCAGCACAATATTATTTTAATGTCACTAGCAAAGGACAATTATGGAAACAACTTCAAAAGCTGCATTAACTTGACCTTAACCAACTACTTTTGCAAGATTCATGTGCTAATAAAAATTTGAAATGAATGTAAGTCAATAAAAATCAAATGCACTACAGGGCCAAAAGTTTTCAAAGATAACAAATGAAAGGAATATTTCAAAATATAACTAGTCAAAAATAAGTTGTTTTGCTCTATTATCAAATTCAGCTGAGAAAGGGAAGCACCCTCATTTCGCTAGAGTAAAATTTTCTCTTTAAGAGATCTTTTGCAGGGTTAATACACCCTGAATCCTTCCCTAACTCAGCATCCATCATCCAATTCCCAGTCACTGAAGCCTGGAATATCAAAGATTTTTCGCAGCCTCAAACACTACCTTTAGAAGAATCATCTCAGGCCCCACTAGTCATGGCTGACACTATCTTATCAATAGATCTTTTAACTGTTACATAAAGAACACTTACACATTGCAAGAGCTTCAGCTACAAGAACTCTTCTTTGGGTCTTAAAAAGTGCTTATAAACATTTTCTGTGATTCCAAGAAAAAGAAAACAGTGATCATGCCTTATTTTTCATAAGTGAAAAGGTTAAAGAATTTCAAGGACAGAATCATAAAATGTTTCTTTAGGGTGCCTGCTTTCCATACAAATTAATAAAATACTTTTTTTATGTGTGCCAGAAAAACAGTATATACCCACACTCCAGTCCTCAGATACACAACAGATACCATCTATGCTTCTGCCTTTCACTTTATATCTGAAATCCAAATACTGGTAAGATTGCGAAATTGTTTTTATTATGCAAGAAGAATTTAACTGAAGGTGAGATTTACAGGGATATTTTGTTGTTGCTAGCACAGCTTTAGAAACCTACAGTAAGACTAAGTGCACTTATACTAACTAGCAAGGGTAATTACTCCACTTCAGTAATAGAGCTAAACATATACTTTTAAGTTTCTTGCTGAAGAGACTGATTTATCTATATGTTTAACATTAATCATCTGAGGAGTAAACATTAATTTATCTTCATGTTTAATGTTTTAATGTCTACACTTTTTATCTATAGGTTTAACTTAAGTTTATATGATGTCTGCCACTGCACATATGGTGTATAACATCAATCACCTTTTAAGCTTGTGGGCACATAATGGTCACACTGTAACTGACATAGCCTGAGAGCTAAGACACTAAAGGATGCATAAAATTTGTGTGTAAAACCTGACAGAGAGCCAGCAGCTGCATACATCCGGATACTTAAAATTTCCTGTCTGTAAATTAGGAAGGGTGAAATGTGGTCTTAGCTCAGCAACTATCCCTAAGCATCGTTAAAGAGGAGGCACAGGGCAGCACAGGTGCCGGTTGCCACCTCTTTTGTGCTTGCAGGCTTTGAGTCCGTATCTTCAGGCTCTGAGCACCAATGAACTGTGTAAGAAGCAAAGCGCCTGCATCTCAGACAGTGCTGCTGAAGACAAATTAAGTACTAGCAACTGAAGTGAAGTCACCTGTGCACTACTGAGAAAAGGACTACCAGGAAAACCAGATGGGGGCTTCCAACTACTGCAGGCCCGCTTCTCTGATACATGGTTACTAGCAGAGTTCTGACAGGTCAGTGTGTCGGCAGGCGAAGACAGACTTCGAAAAAGGTTTTGCTTTTGCATTTTGATGAGTATCTATCTGTAGGTGCAGGGCTCAATCTTGCTGTTCCATGGAACCAAAAAACCATGAATAAATCAAAGAAAATGGATATCTAATTTCCTCCTGTTTACTCACATGAGACCTGTTTATATTTTTGATTTCTAAAATCCTGAGGACAGCATCCATACTAGTCTCTAAAATCCTCCTCTCACCCTCAGGATTTGCAGTTCATTGTGTCTTAAAACATTAGATCTTCATGAGAGTGAACAGGCCAACCTGCCGACTTACCCATTAGTGATGTTCCAGGAAGCTGAATGTTATGGAAATAATGTCTAATGAGGTGCAATTTGTTATGAGTACCCTGGAGACTTCCACCTGTGACAGAAGATACACAGAGACTCTAGAGTTCACATGCTCAAGGCATTGTGCCTTTTTATTTGCTCCTCTCTCAAAGACAAACACAGCAGCAGCTGTGAATGTGCTGAGAGCAACAGTTAAACATGGCCATGGAAGTGGGAGTGATCAAAGAACAACGGCAATAAACTCTCACATTTCCACAGCAAGGAGTTCATTGCTAGTAACTGTGATGAGATAAAACTGATGGTCTGCAAAGATCAAACACTTGATCTTCTCTGCTTGGGTCACATAGATCTGTCAGGACAACAGCAAAACACTGAGCAAAACAATTAATTTTTAACAACAGCACGGTATGCACTGATGGTGCACCGTACGAGGCAACCGTATGAGAAGTAGAAACCTGGGAAGGGATCTAGTGACATGTTACATGTCTACAGTTTCAATACAGTGCCTTCATCTGCAAATACACATAGGCTTGTGAACCTAAAAAGTAGATTTCTGCGAACAGTAGCTAAACAATTGAGAACTTAGGTAATATATTATTTAGACAAGAGATTATTTGTGCATGCCCTGAGATCCAGCAGGTTCATTTATTACATTTACGAATTAACACATGACTCTGCAGAAAAAAAGTAAGTATTGAGGAGGCTCTGCAGCCAACCACTCAGATTCAGCATGGGTCTGTGCTAGAAAATACAATGACATTCAAAGAAAAATGATTACAGACGGTGTTCAAAAACCTCCTCCAACAAACATGCTATACTGAGGGCAAAAACCTAGACAGAAGTGGTAAGAAGAAAGAGATGGCTGTTATACTCCATTTGGCCATAACAGACCGATACTACAGTGTAGTGTTGTTCAATATACAGGGCACGAAACTTCACATACTCATTTCTACATCAAGTCATACTTTCTGCCTATAACATAGATAGGAATCCACTCATTGTTTCCCAGAAATGTCACATTTTGTGACTAAATATGCAAAAATGTTCAACAGCAGCACTGCATCAGTGTGGATGCTCCATTATTGCACATTCTGGAAGAGTTTCTCAATTTCTACTTATGGGAACTGAGTTAAGTTTACCCTGACCTCAATGGATACAACTGCATTGTTCTCCACACACTTAAGGTCATGGTTAGTCAGTTTATTTTTCCTCCGAAAGCATCACTGTGATTAGTGTCTTCCCCTCCTGCTCCTGATTCAGGACAGTTTTTCAGTGGGAGAATTCCCAGTATTGAGGTGTGGTCAGCGTATTCCAAACATTGTGAAAGCTGCAAGACATTAAAAAATGACTGACTTTCTGCCCAGGCCTCTCCAATGGCTTAAGGAGGTCATGCTGCCTTAGGGAGGATGGGGAACTCTTATAGCACTATCACGAGTATTCCCACATGGACATTTTTTCTTGCAGCACTTAAGCGCCTAGAATCATTTGGCTATGTGAAAAACTGGACTGGTTTTATACACAAGTATATACAAAATCTTTTAATATCTATCCAAAATTAAATGCAAGGTTTGAGCCTTCTTGATTCTCCAGAAAAAAAAAATGTTTGAAATACAAACACTAAACACAGAATCCAGGAAACTAAACAAAGTAAATTAATTTAAAAATCTGCTCTTTTTAAGTTATTAAGACAGACTGAAGGTTCAGTTAAAAGGTGCCTTTTAAGTTGTGTTTACGTTTGCATACAACATGGCTGAAGAGCACACTGAAACAGGACACTGACCTCCATGTCCACATTGTGTGTTCATTCATTAAAAATTTGCTATGGATGTTCCTTTACAAAAAACTTTGCTACAGTTTTAGATCTTCTCCAGACCACTGAGAAGTGTTGCTGCTGCTGTGGAGAGCATTGCTTAACAATCAGGCAAAAGGAAGAGAATATATAGATACATGTATGTAATGAAAGCTCTCCCTGAGTATAGATCATGAACAGTATGTACAGTCCATAATACTTTCACTTCCTCCCTAGTAGTAAACTTCAGGTTAGAATAAAGGCTGCATCAATCCCTGAATCTGTTTGTGGCACCCTGTCAATTTGAAAAAATGTTTACAGCACAGACGTTTTCAGGATGCAATACTAAGCACTAAGAGCAGCTGAAGTATCTCTGCTGAACTTTCTGGTGCTAAAACTAGAACATGCAGCAGCTCTAGAAATATTAAAGAGAGAAGCCCAAGTGTAAAATATGTAGCCTCATAGACAGAATCCAGATCAACCTTCCAGGTAGACTTACCTTTAATTCACTGTTTTCAGTTAAATTTAAATTGTTCCAACTGAGAACATACAATTAAAACCTTGGGTTTTTTTCTGGCAAAACCTCTGTGTGACAAAGAAGGACAATTTCTGCCATTCTGTTTTGTAATTGCTTTAGAAACCCCACAGTTTGGGGGGAAAGAGGAGATAACATGACCTCCAAATGTAACCTCCCTAAACTATTCTTCGAGTATGTAATTCCATTAAAGCATCACATTTCTGCTGTCAGAAAGCTTGGGGGCTTAGTAAAAATGAAAAATACATAAGGACAGCTGAAGGTAAGATACCCTAATACTACCATAGCCCATTTTATGTCTTTGCTCTTGGGTGTTTACCTGAAGAGGCGCCGATGTACGCACAGGCTTAATATCAAATATAGAAAGTAGGGCCTCATGGAATCACAGAGTTATGTCTCTGCTTTGTGTTCTCTTTCCTTTTTCATTCTGTCTTTTGCTCTACTTCCTTTATCTTTTTATCATGTTAACACCAAAATATTGCTCCACAGAATAAGTGGATCGCAAAGCTCTCTTAAGCTCTGCCAGCCTCTAAGGCTGGCTGTTCTCCTACTGATGTATTGCATAAAAGAAAACTTTCTAGAGTCAAATTATTTGTCTACCAGTCTCATTTGGTTTTGATGCCTTACCAAATTTCTCCATTAGCATGATTATTTTTGTGAATTTTCTTATGTCTGTAAATGTATTTAGCATTTTTGTTTGTCCAAAACTTGTATTATTCTCTTATGTGATGAGAAAACTCTGAACATCTTACTCTGACAAAACCCAGAAAAAATAAGTTTTTTTTTTCTTAGACACTTTTGGGTCTAATTTACATACTTTGAATATGAGGATTGGCAAAACTGTAACTCATTTCATGAGGTTGTTCTTACACTTCTAACTCTTGCAATGAGATGGAAATAAGCAATGCATATTGAAATTGTCATGAAGTTTAACTTCTACTACAATATACTGAAAATTAATGGTTTCTGATTTCTGGGTGACCCATGTAGCTAAATGCACATTGCTCAGAACTGGAAAGGAAAATAATGAGGTCGCTCCATCACAGTACTTGCAAAAAGGTCAACTGTAGTTCCTCACAAATATGCAAGTCTCAAGAAGAAACAGAAAACTATTCTGAATTGAGACTTTCTGCATAAAGCTTTACAAAGACTCTTCCTTTGGATGCTGCGTAGAATGCCTAAGGACAGTTCCTTCTCCTGCAATGACAAAATCAGTATGCATGGAAGTCCAGGAAAATTATGGCCAGAATTCCCTGTGATTGATTCCTGGGACTTGTCTAAGCACCAAAAAAAAAAAAAAAAAAATTCCTGTGGTTATTGTCGTTGGTCCTTCATAGTCAAGAAGAAGTAAAAAAAATTCTTAAACAAGTTGGTTGCTTTGTTCCTGCAAAACTAGAGGAGCTGCTGCACTTGCAGTATGTGACAGCTGCTAAACTCCTACATTTGTAAAGTGGTAAAACTTCTTAAAATAATCCAGTACACAACATGAGGTGATAAGTCACACGGGAAGCCCAAGTGTAACAAACATTTCTCAATGCAATGTTCCAAAATTTCTTGTCTTTCTATTACCCCCCACTTGAAAATCTAAGATGAGTATTAGTAACAAAGCTAATAAGAGGGGGGGAAAAAAGCCCGTTGCATTCAGTGCTCAATGTAGCACTATATCAATAACTCAAAAGATGTACTATGCTGCCAAACATAATGGAGATTCTCAGCTTGCCAGCCACAAATCTGTCTTCTACGAAACTTACAGCTCAGGCAGACAAACTGTGGGGCACCAGCAAATCAATTCGCTCTTACTGCTTCAACCTGTCATCCCACTCCCTTCACATACTTTGCTATTATTATGATAGGTATGTCTGATGTACTTACAAAAGTTAAATCGCAGCTGGTTTACTGTAATGCGCTAAAAAGTGCAGCAGTTTGGGTCCTGGTTTATAAGCAGGCCATGAGGGAAGGCACTGTCTGGCAGAAGGGTGCAACACACAACTCAGAACAGCAACAACCTGGGGTATGTTGTTTCCATTTTTTTCAACCTGTTTGTCCAAGCTGAATTAGATGTTGAGGTGAATAGAATCACAGAATCACAGAAAGTCCTGAGTTGGACACAATATTGCCTTCTGCAATCCTTCAAAGTCAGTCCCTGTCCTGCTACCTTGAATAACTTCATAACATCAACAAATGTTATCACCTCGTCGCTCACTGTTTTTTCCAGCTTACCTATGACTATGTTAAGCAATTGAAGTCCCAGCATGTCAGGCTGCAGAACTCTACTGTTGACCTTCTTCACTTCCACAGTGGAAGAATTCGACTATTTACTCCTATCCTTTGCTTACTTTTCTAGCAAATATTTTAATGCATTTATGACCTGCAGCCTCAACATCGCAAAGTAGCTTTTAGTATGCAAATATCACAATTGTATCACAATCAAGACACCACTTTTTTCAAGGGGATTAATCAAAAATGGATAAGAAACAAGGACTATATGGGGAAAAAACTTCATGTACAGTGCCCTTCAATTGTGTTGGCTCTTAAAAGATAACAGAAGATCCCTCTACACATTAGGAGGTAAACTAAGACTGTTTACGTGACAAGGCCTCAATACTGAATCAAAGCAAATCAAGTCACCCTGAAACAAATTTTCCAGAGAAAGAGAAACTAATGTACACAGGAAAGTGACTCTGTGATAAGTCTATTGAAAAAAGACATAGTTTTTTGAAACCCTTTCTGTTGGCCACAGCCATACATGTTATCGTGACCAGTTATCCAGAATGTTGTCAAAATGCAGTCATAAAGCTGGGGAATTCTCACCAGAAAAAAAAGAGAGGGTGTGAGGAGAGGGAGATGAATATAGACACAAAAGATAATCAAGGAGATGGATTTCCCTAAGAAAAGTAATGTTTGGGTCAATTAATTCAAGAGACAAAACAAAACATCAGCAAGGCAGATACAGAGTAACACTGAATTACAGTAGAAAAATTAATTGACCCATTCCCTGCAGTAACACCTCATTAACAGGAACGGTTAGACCTTTCTAAGACCAATTTCAGTTGCCACTGAAGCTGGAGTATAATCTACTTCAGCTGCCTCTGGCTTTTGTTCCTTATTCTGTTAGCTCACCCACTAATAATCCTTTGGTCTGCTTGATTTTCTTTGGCAGTTGTTCACAGTCAACCATGGCAGTTTAACCATTTTCTGCTATTTCAATTTAAGAGCACAGGTGTATGGCATCACTGAGAACTAATCTGGTGCCCTGTGAGTATAGGACTTTTGTAAACAGCCCCTGCCACTTTCCAGGTCACACAAAACTCTTACAACTTTCCTACTACTCTCTATTCTTTCAGGCAGCAGAGCTTCACCACACTGCTGGAAGCTAATGCTGAGTATAGCCTTAGATTCAGATATTGTCCATTGCATTGAATCATGAGCTGCCTCCTACACATTCCAAGCATCTAGAAAGCAAGGGTTCTTCAAAGAATCTCTCATTTCTGGCATTCACACCCTGACATCCTCAAGTAATCAATAATTTCTGAGATTTTAAAAGCAACTGCAATCTGTTCTTTGTCCTTTGGGACCATGAAAGCTAAAAGTAAACATTCAGAAAGTTTTGCACTTCCGCTTAAAAAATCTTTAAGTAAAAAAAATTTCAAAATGCAGATGATGTTTGGAAACAAACGAAACAGAAATTGGAAGCTTTGTGGCTGCATCTCTTGGGAAAACCACGTTAGCAACATGACAGTGTGTGGAGTTCAAATGTGGTACACAAATGGCAAGTTTAATAGGTACCTTTAAGTACCATTAGATAATTTTACAGCTTGTCCCTGGCTAACATGCGGAAGTAGGCCATTAAAGATGTAGCTAAGAAAGAACCATCTGCCAAAGCCAGAAGAGGCTGGTTGGTTGCATTAGGGACTGAAGTCTGCAGCTGAGAGTCCTCAGGCTCATTTCTTTGTCTGTCTCAGTCACCAGGAAGTAACAATAGAAAGCTTAAACGAGAAAGCAGTGTCCATTTTGCTCAGTACTGGAAGTTCACAAACTACTTGCCTTTTTGGGATCATATTCTGTTTAATAGATTATAAATCAAAACTTCAGTCCCAGCAGAACAGGGTTGTTGGTGGAAGTTCACAGCTTTCAATTCCAATCTGGGTGATTAAATCTAGACCAGGTGAACGTAGACATTACAGAGGAAAATGCTGGGGACATGTAGCAGCCAAACAGAGCCAAAATATAAAAAAGAGAAAGATACTGTTCACTGCCATTTTATTAAAGAAGAAAATATTAGGAAAATCAAAATAGTTACAAAACCCAACCTAGTGATAAAAATTGTCAGGGGAAAATGCAGAACCAACAAAACAAGATCTTGAAACAACAAACGTAACTGTTGTAAATTAGCCCTATAAAAACTCAAATAAAGAAAAGCCTGTCATTGTCACCAGCATTTACTCAGTGAATGGAAAGATTTTAAAATTTTATTTAAAGAGGAACTGTTAAGACATATTTTAAATGGAATTCAAAGAAGTTTTGTGTTGTTAACAGCTGAGCCCTCATAATAGGAGACATGCTAGGATAAGCTTGGGCAGATGACAGGAGAGATAACAAGGAAATCCTTCATTTTAGTTGAAGGTTACATTCCATGTGACAATTTTTTCATCTTGAATATTTACATCATTGCTTGCTTTAATGTGAAGCTTCTTAGCTCACATGCAAGCAGCTGCAGCTTCAAAATTAAGTCCTCAGTGTCCTGCAACCCAGTTGTCTGCAGGAGGCATGGATTATGCCCAACTAAAACTTTATCACAATCCTGGTGGCAAACATCCACATGGGTGAATAAACCTGATTTCTTTGCATCAACAAGCATCAGTTGTGGCGTTTTTCCTCTCTTTTGCTGCTGTTGGTTTCTCAGAAGCAATTAAATTACTGCACCATTTTTCTTTTTTTTTCAGTTCCTTGACATCTGTCTGCTGTGCCTTGGGATAGTTACAAATGTTTATGTTCTCTGTAGCAAAAATTGGTTAACAGGTAATCAACTAGCTCATGTTACAACCCAACCTGAATACAAAAATGAGCACTGATTTTGGGTCTGGGTGTGATGGCTACTGTGATATAAAGAGTTTTGAAAATATGCCTGTCCAAAGACAATTTATAGATTATTTAAAGGATCTCCAAGTGTAAATGAAAGACAAAACGGGCATAAAGGTTTACATCCCTTATTTTCACTTCAAAGGAGAACAGAAGGATGTATCTTCAGCACAAACCTTCCAACTGCTCTTTTCTTCAGCAGGAAAATTTATGAGCAAAAACTCTCAATGCAGCCCAAACCAGTAGAAAACTGAAATGAGCAGAACAGGGAGTCACCATGTAGACAAAGCAGTGGGACTGCTGTTTCTGAGATCATCATTCTTGCCAGAATCCCTCACATCAAAGGATGTTCTGACACCTCTGAGAGAACCTCTTCCATGTGTATTGCTGGAAGGTGGGAAATAGCACCTTCTCCTTTTCCTACACTCTTCTCCAATAGTCATTCTCTGTTGGGCTGGATGGACACTTGCTTTGAACCTTACATCCTTTCTTCTGCAAACCATGTGCTCAAAAGTCATAGATCTGGAGCCAAATATTCAAAAGACTGTAATCTTGTGGGTCCTGAGTAAACAAACACCAAGGCAAAAACTTCCTCTGTTTGAGCTGCAGTTTTGATTCCTCCAGAAACTCTGTCAAGCATTCTCCTGAAGGGCTAGAAAAGTATGGGATTGGAGTCCTTCTAAAGCCTTTCAGTTTTCATTTCCTTTACTCCAAATGCATACACAAAGCTAGGGGTTTAGGAAAAGATCAAGAGTATTTTTGGAACCACTGACATTACCAGTTTCTGAATCCACCAACAAACCACTGCATAATCCAAGAAAAATCACTTCGACTTAGAATTTCTTATCTGAATAGCTGCTCATACATCATGTAGACTACTTGGATTACCTGAGCTTTGGTCTTTTACTTGACAAATGAAATAGTAACATTAACCATGCTTTGTAAGGCTCTTCAGCAACTAGATCTTTAAAAAAAAGTAGCAAAACCAAGCTCTAAAACTCCAAGAGAAAGGCAGGCATGGCATGCATCTAATTTTAAAGCACATAAATTCTAAACAGATTGTTTTAATGCCAAAATATCCACTGGCACTTTTCTAAAAGGTCTGACGTCATCCAGTGTGTGGTTGGGAAGTGTCTCTGTTGCTGAGTACTATAGCTTCAAGCTTTAAGGTATTTGTCTATTACAGGGCTGACTTCTTTCTATTAAGGCTCATTTGAGCCAACAGTGTATGAACAATTACTGTTATTTCACCATGCTAATGTTGACAGTATACATTTATTGGTAAACTATAATGTTTCTCAGTTCAGCTGAACATCTGCTTCTTAAAAGAAAAGGTACTACTTTTCAAATCTAGATGAGAATTTTGTCTTTCAAAGATAAGCTGTTAATTGTCTTCCCTTTCCCTTTATAACTATAACCAGATTTTGATTATTCCTTTCTCGACCATCTCCAATTCCAGATGTCTCGGTAACCTTCCTTTTGTTTCTCATGAGTCAAAGTGCCATTGATTCATGTTATGACACGAACATACAAGTTTCCACTGTACATAATATTTTCAAGCATATGAAAGGGCACAGCCTCCCTGGTTCCTCAGACACATGACTAACTGTGAGATGGAAACAAGAAAAGAATCTTCTGTGTCACCACTGTCGGTAAAGCCTGTTTCACTCTTTACTGTGCTGCTGAGATACTCTGAGTATTTGTCAGGTCTTTTCTAATCTTTGACTTCACTGTAAGTGGGTTTTTCTGCTCAGTCATACTAAACAGTCACCCATCAGGTACCACAGCCTGCATTTACCCCTATTCCAAGGATTCTAAGCATGGCTCAAAGGATGCTCCAAGTAAACCAAAACTTTTGAAAAGGGAGACTAATGAAACACTAAAAAAATCTGTGTTTTAAGAAATTCCTATATCCATTTACACGTGAAGGCACCAACTGCTGTGGTGCATCATCTGCTGGACAACACCTTGTGTCAGTCTTCAAGGAAAATGGAACAATTTAGACCTTGGCTTTGTGGTTTTCTCTACTTGAAAACAATTCTTTGAAGTTAAATGTGTAACAAGACACTGAAAATTATTTGATATTTCTACAGTCCCTATGCTGCACATGTAAGCTTTGTAGCACATCACAGAATCACAGAAAGTTAGGGATTGGAAGGGACCTCAAAAGATCATCTAGTCCAATTCCCCTGCCAGAGCAGGAACACCCAGATGAGGTTACATGGCCTACTATAACCAAAGAATTTTTACTGTAAGAGTTGTTCATCCCTGTGACACATCCCTGTGAGTCGGCCTGAGAATGGCTGTCGGGCTGCAGAGCCTTTCTCTGGGGATCCTGTCATTAATGTGAGCTACGGCCTAATAACAGTTGTCTGGCAATCTCATAATGCACTGCTTAGGCACATGGAAGCTGCATTAATCATCAGTGGAGGAGAAGGGAAGTTTGTTGCTTTAATTAAGACAGCTTACCCAGTTCTGTTCACACAGCTGGTAGAAGGCAAAAGTGAAGATAACTATTTCACGTTACTCCTGTGACTCTTCAGATCTCTTCACGGGACAAGTGCTTGTCCTGTCACAGCTACATTGATAAGATTGGCCTTCATCTTTTGGCTTCAAATACCAACAGGCATACGCAGGACGCACATTTTGTTTCCTGTTTCACTGCAAGCAGTTCCTGGACTATGTTGGCTACCGGTTCCAGGCAAAACTGCCCAGCTTACAGGGAAAAAAATCTAAACAATTATGCCAGCAGCTACATATGTTAAGAGCAGAATGAAAGAGAACATAAATGAAATTCCAGCTTCTGTTGTATACCTGTGCAATTCCAACAGCCAAATAGCAAGCAGATTTTCAGAGGGGTAACAGCACTGTGTAGATGTACCTTGAGGGCAGATGGGAGATTTGATGGAGTTCCACAGTGCTGAAAAACCATGAACACATAAAGTTGTATGTCACATGTACAGCCACAGGACAGTTGTTTTAAGGGCAAGTCACACAGCAAGACAAGCTTGCATGCACCAGTGGACCAAAAAACACAGCTCACAATTATCAAGGAAGAAAAAAACCTCTTTCACTCACGACCTACAGACATGCCTTGTGTTGGTCATATCCACAGAAGTGTTTGCATTGCAGCTGTGGAAGGCCAGCAGCCAGTACTTCTGCTTGGATTTCTCCAGGACATTAACAAAGGTGTAGGAAAGCATTTTATCCCTGCTTGGATGGACTCATAGAAGCACAGAGAGCAATAACCTAGCAAAGCTTTTAATTTTTGTTTCAGTTCTCCTGAAGTCAGGTGGTGGCCCAGCATGTAACCATTGGCCGTGTTAGAATCGCAGCACACATACACTCCCATTGAATCATAGGGCATAAGCTCGTAAGTATCCATTTTTGTTCTGTTGTTCAAGTCTTTTCTTCCTTTCAGTGTGGATCTATACACACACAAATACACTTCAAAAACTTCTTTTGTGCTCCTTGGTTTTTGAAGCTTTCCACTAGCAAGGATATTGCAGAAAACATGTTTTTGGAGTATGACAGCACAACTGGCTAATATGCACAGTTCTATGCTCAAACCCCATTTTTGACAGGAAAACAATTATCCATTTAAAAATGACTTGCTCGATACAGAAATATAAAATGAAGAAACATGTTTTACAGCAGTGTCGCTAACTAATATTTGTGTACTCTCCCAAACCATTTCATGGAGTATTTCGTGCTTTACCGCTGTTGGATGCTAGCTAGCATCAGCACCACGTGCCTGGTTTAACTGGATAAAAAGCTATAAGGTATATTACATGATAGTTAGACACAGTAAAGTAAGGTCCGTTCATGTTATACATGTTCTGACCAAAGACTCTCAGTACACAAATATCAGTAAAAACAAGAAGGATGCTTTACATTACCACTAAGTATGACTACTAGGCAAAATAACAGAGACCACCAACTGTGAATCCTGTGTGGTGATGGTAGCTCGCTACCTATGACAAAACATACTCACAAACTAATCCCCATTACTGAGCCTATGACAATTTGAACCTGCTTTCAATAATAATTCAGCATTTCCTGAATGCAGAAGATAATCAAGCTTAAATGTATTCCATTTTAACAAATGTCTGGATGAGTCTAATGCAATCTTGTGGAACAGAAGCTACAAGCCTTGGTCCCCTCTACTGAGCATAGAGGGACAGTGAATAAGCAGGAGGTTTGAGTATGCTGTAGAAAAGCTGTTCTAACAAAACGAACGTTGTCCTTAATGGTGCAAAGACTGACCTCTGCTTTTTTTCTTCTCCTCTTCTCTAGCAATGGTATGTGAAGAAAAGATAAACTGTAAGATGCAGCCATGCAGACAAGGGCTAGTCATGTCATGTGCAACACTACCAGTGAGCGTTCAGCTGAAGACAGAGGTCAAGCTAATACAGTGCAGAAAAATCAGTTCTAGCAGGAGCCATGCTAAACAGCTTTTCTCTGGGAATAATTTTTCATCCCATAATATCTTGATGACTTTTATTTCTCTAAGCATGTAAGGTCCTCAAGGCAGAGAACTTCTGCATAACTAGGCAGAAATCTACTACTACAGTTGTCTTCAATTACAAGCACACAAATTAATCACACTTACAAGTAATACTGATAAGAAAGCTTGGTGGTTTTCTCTGCAGCATTATCAGGGTGACCACTGTGCTTGCAAATGCTTCACATTATCTGAATATGTCATTCTTGCTTTTGTGTTCAAAGAGCAAAGAATCACAGAATAATTCAGGCTGGAAATAACTTTAAGATCATTGAGTCCAAGTGTAAACCTAACACGCTAAACCATGTCCCTAAGAACCTCATCTATGCATCTTTTAAACCCCTCCAAGGACTGTGACTCCACCACTTCCCTGGGCAGCCTGTTCCAATGCCTGACAACCCTCTCCATGAAGAATTTTTTCCTAATATTCAATCTGAATCTTCCCTGGCACAACTTGAGGCCATTTCCTCTCGTATTATTAGTTGCTGCTTGGAAGAAAAGACCAACACCCTCCATGCTACAACGTCCTTTCAGGTAGTTGTAGACAGTGACAAGATCTCCCCTCAGCCTCCTTTTCTCCAGGCTGAACAGCCCCAGTTCCCTCAGCCGCTCCTCATCAGACTTGTGCTCCAGACCCCTCACCAGCTTCATTGCCCTTCTCTGAACTCTCTCCAGCACCTCCATGTCTTTCTTGTAGTGAGGGGCCCGAAATTGAACACAGTGGTTGAAGTGCAGCCTCACCAGTGCTGAGTACAGGGGGATGATCACTGCCCTGGTCCTGCTGGCCACACTATTTTGATACAAAGGCTCACATATGGCGTTTATCAACAGAAGGGGTTTAGAACCATGTATTTTTAAGTACATATTTGACTTTCCTCCAAAAAATATCTACAAAGGACATGAGGACCTTATTTAAAAGATACTAATCAGGTTTTCCCTGTTAAGGTTTCTATTTTTGCTCAATTTATATACTCTATGTGAATCTAGAAGGCCAAAATTCTATTTGAAAAAAGGTGACCAAAGTTAAAGGCAGTATTTGTGCACATACCTTTGTCTGAAGCAAAGGCCTTATCCTTGGCTTTAGGCTTTTCAGAAGTTCCCTTAGAACCACACTACTGTAGCACTGCAGCCATTCCACAGTGAAGTTAAACTGAGACTGTATGTTAAACAAGATTAAATTATTTTATTTTCATACCTCTATGACCACATTTTATTCTGATGACTATCACCATATATCTGGGGCAGCTGAAGACCCCACTGACATATGCCTCTTCCCTTGGCTAGATTCTGCATAAAACATACCTCAAAGTACCAGCGTTGTCCTCAAAACATTGACCTTCAAGATGAAAATAATTTATGGGAGTAGGGACTACCATGAATTTTCTACAATATTTCTGAGCTTAAATGACAACTGAAATTTAGCAAAATAAACACAGGCAAAAAGTAGCCCCTAAGAATGCTGATAGTTGTGAATCTTATTTTGGGTTCCAAAAAATGAACCATTGAAGTCATTATGATATGTAAATGTTACTCCTACACATATTCTGCTTTGCAGCATATCAGACAAAGTCTGTTTCATAAGTTTTCAAACAAGGCACTATTATCCTTGTTCATCAAGGAAAGGAATGCACACAACACCAAGGAATGCAGACCACTCAGTTCACACAATCCCACTTTCCAAGGCAAAACCATGTTCAAGGTATCAAATTTCCCACACTTGAGCTGGGCACAAGCTGAACCCCAGTATGCCAGAGACTTCACAATCTGTAGACACCAGCCAAGCTGTGAAGGCAGCTGAAGGGAAGGGATTACAAGTTCTGTTAGGGTAGAAGCTCTGGTTGTGGAGTAGCAGATCCTCTGAGAGACTAATTTAAGTAATGTCCCACAGTGTATGCAAACACAGTGTTCTGGAGACCTAAATTCCTTAAGAACAAGGGACCTGGCAGCTACACCACAGACTACTCTAGTTCCCACCTGGGACCTGCTTTTTGCAGGTGTTCCACATTTCTTTCTTCCTCCTAAAGCAGTATCAGAGTGAGCAGAGATCCTGACACTTTCCAGCCTTTGCAGAGCCAGCTATCACATCCCTCTCCACTTGAGCTTCCCCTTCACCATTCATGCTACCACTTTTTATTCTTTTTGTGGTGTTGTTGTGTGGTTGTTTTTTTTCAAGTTTCTGTAGCATGGAGAATGGAAGAAGACATCTGCTGAGACCTGCCTTTCTACATGTTAGTAAAAATGCTTTTTAGCCCTTAATGATTGCCATAATACAGAAAACCTGGCATACGAGGCATCAACCTTCTAACACGCATTCTCCAGGTGAGGCAGCAGTGCCAAACAATACTAGCAGTGCCAAATCCTTCTCATGGAAAAGCAAAGAATGTGCTAAAGAATTTGCACTTCCTTTCTATTGCACATATTTTCTATTATTATCAGAACTAGGCTAAAGAATGGATTAATTTTTATGTCTGAGCTGGAAGCGGACCTGTATGTTCCTCAAATGGCACATCTAGCATCAGACCAAGAGGGCACACTGGGGAAGAAAGCTTTGGGACCAGTCACCTGTCAGTTGACAATGACTGGACTTGAGGATTGTCTAGACTACTGCTAAGCTTCAGTCCCTATTCTTGTACAAGCAGGATACCCAGACTCATCAAGGCATTTCAGGCACCAGACAAAAACAGGAAAGCAAATTGCTCCGAAGTATAATCAGTTGGTGAGAAAGCAATGCAAAGCTAAGAAGGTCAGATAGATAGCTATCTAGTAAATTGCATCACTTACTATACAGATGGTGCCAACACAATTTTTATCAATCTTCTTTGATGGTAATGTTGAAGTGTACTAGGTTTGTGGGTTGATTCATCTGCCAGCTTAGTTTACATAGAAGCATCTGTTAGATCCTGAACCACAGCAACAGGAAAAAGGGGAGAGAAAAGAGGAAGCTCTGACACATAACTACTTGTAAAATATCTAACTAATATTTTCCAGGCACATTTCAAGACACCAAACTTTCTAAGAGAATCACTGTGATGCTGCTATAACTTTGCTGTAACATACATATACGCACAGAATTCACAAAGTTTTATGACTAGAGGAAAGCTACAGTTATACAATAGTCCATGTCTTGCAGAATATTCTTTATTTAATTTGCACAAGAGATTAACTCAAAACTCTTGGCAAGCACATCCATGCCAAAGGAGAGACTAAGGAAGGGCAGCAACAGTGAAAAGAAGATAAGCTTTACAAAATGAACCTTTTCTTTGGCCCAAACCCAGCATTAGTGTGAAGATGTAAAGATCAGGCAGAAACAATTGTTTGGAATTTACAATGGTCTTCAGCTGACAGCCTACAGCTATGTGAATTCATCACTGGGTGACTGAATGACCAGTTAACAGCCAGTAATCTAACCCTTCCCTTCAGCCTCTGGCAAAGCTTTGTCTTAAAACGAAAGAAACAAACCAGCTGTAGAGATTGTACATTTTTTATTGCAGGGCAGGTATGTATGAAGCAATGGTGGTTCCTGGATGTTGCAATTGCAATGGCTGCAAAGAATGAAGAAAAAGTATATGCAGCAAATGCCAGCAAACACCACTTTGCTCACACCATGGCCACCTCCTCATACTTCGGAAGAGCAATAAAACAGGGACAGTTGTAAGACAAAGTCAGTGATGTCAGTCACTCTCCCCACAATTCTACAGGCTGTATTGTGAAGAGGTCTTTGCTCAGTAAAAGTAGTTGAGGAGCCTCTATTCACACCCATCAGTCAGCTGCTCCCCTGCCTCTACAGAAAAGTTCCCTAAGTGGTAACTATTATAACTGGCTAGAGAACCAGAAAAATTCTACCACAATATTAGCAAGAAACAATTGAAAAATTGTAGTTCATGATTTAGTAGTTGTTTTGAAGCACATCCACAAGGGCCCTCCACAGTCTTGGTCTCCTTTTGTAGGTTCATTGTGGTGACATATTGGGCTCCTCTTTTGGAAGCAGCGTTACACACATGCTCTGTGCAAAAACTCAGAAGCTGTCAGCTACCAAAACCTACTAGTTAAGCATGGACCAGGCAGTGTATTTCTAAAGATGCCTTAACTTTTCAGCTGAATTCTTAGGCTTTAAACGCTTTAAAAGTATGTTTTGATTATGATCAGACATAACTAGGCTATTTCATGACAGTAACTTAATAACCTTTGAAATCATCCTCTGCAAAAACTCTCATAGCTTAAAAGCAATTTTTAACTTCCACTGAATGCCAAATTGCAGCTTCTTAAACTGCTTAATCAGTTTCTAATCAACTTAGCTCTTGTTCCTGAAGCAGTCTGTCAGTGCTGAAATTAGAATTAAGAATCATGGGATAATAGAGGCTGGCATAGATTTTGGGAGGTCCGCACCCCAGCTTTCTGCATTATATAGCCATCAGATCAGGTTGCTCAGGGCTTTATCCAGCCTGGTCTTGAAAACCGCAAAGGAAGACGACAGCACAACCTCTCTGGTGACCCTCTCAACTGCTTTATTGTCCTAACTGGGAAACGTTTTTCATTATGTCAAGTCAGAAAAGAAGTTCACGTTCTTGTTTATTTCAGCAGAACTCTGTCTTCTGACTGTCTTCTCACTTCAAACCATGGACCTGATGAAGAAATCATGTGGTGATGTTCTCTGGCCTGTGTTATGCTGGAGGTCAGATTAGAATAAATGAAATAATCCCCCATGGCCTTAAATATCTGGATATCTTTCCTAGCAACCCTTACAACAGAAAAAACCAACAACCAAACAAAAACCAACAAACCAACATTCCATTCACTGAAAATCCAAACAAGGCAGAATTACTCCCAATTTAAGGCTGCAATGAGGAGGAGAAAAAACCTAAGGCAGCTGAACTTGTCTTGTTTGGGAATCACGGCCTGAAGGGATCACAGCAGTATAGAGTCACTCGCCTTCCTAGCTCCTTTTTTGACACTGCCCAAACACCTATGATGAAAGCTGACAATTGCGGTTCACCAAAACCTGCAATCGTCCCAATGATCTGCTGCATCCCACTCCCACTGATTTCTTCAGACTGTTTACCAAAGAGCAGAGAGAGCAAAAAAGTAGGGGGACTGGGGTACACTTCTGAGGCTATGGAGCATTTAAGATGTCCATATTAGCTTGGGAAATACACCCTTTGAAATGTGCTTAAATCGTGAGACCACTAGGTGCCTGGAGCAACCAGTATTTACTGAAGAAAAAGAGTTTACCCTAAAGCTAAATAAAACTCCAAGACACTACAAAAAAATCATGCTGGCGATAGCTTCACCAGAGTGAAGCAGGAGTACACAGTGAACTCTGTTCTGTTCCTGCATTCACACTCAGTGAGGGCTGAGACAGGTCTGGGTACATCTGTGGTTACATACAGAACGTATTTCCAGAGCTGTCAGCCTCTTACATACCTTAAACCCACTTAAAATGGATAAATGAGACCAAGAATAATGGAAATAAGAACAAGGACATAATGATGTCTAAAATCCTCTACAGGCTGTGAGGCCATTTTATAAAGACAGTCCTTAAAGCTTTGCAATACAAAGAAGTGTTCCTAATATTCAGCACTTGGTTTTGTCACCTGCATACAATACTTGACAGCTCTTCTCTTCTCATACCAGCTCCCTTTTCTCCTGCCAGCCAGTTCAGTGTTAGTAGGAAAGTGGCTAGAGGAAGAGGGTATTTACCAGTGAATGAATAGACCAGAATGACTTGAGAAAGCAGAGGAAATAGCACCAGGCTACAGGAAATACAGAGACTGGTAAGTGGCCAGAGGTTCTTGTGCCAACGTAAACACCGAGATGGTTAAAAATAACATTCAGAACAATTTATAACTCAACTGCATTCATGTTTTTTTTTAAACCACAGAGGAACAACAACACACAAAAAAAGGCCACCAAGCCTGGCTATCCCTATCCTGAAATGATTTTCCTTTAAAGTAACTCCTCAATGAAAGATGTACTTTTAATCACAGTTCTTGAAGTCCCTTTTTTAGATAGTTTCATGACATATGTCAAATGAAAGAGGACATGTTTAATAGGATTAAGCTGAGAAAATGTGTTCAAGGTTCTGTGGACAGCTCCTATGAACCCCAGTCTGGATCTCTTCACCAAACTCATTTGCTAATGGAAAGGTCAGCCCAAATCCCATCCACTGGACAGACAGTTTTTCCAGAACAATTCTCTGTAGACCATATGCTACAAAGAGACAAAGCAATAAATTAATCTTTTTAAGTTAAAGCCACTCAATACTTTAAAACTGTTGTACTATTACTAAAGACGTAAGTCTGTTTTGTTTTCACATCTGAGTATATCATATTTTGAGATCTATTTCAATTGCTTTGAAAAATGAACAATCATCATTTTCACTTTCATTCATTTCTCCGAACGAAAACAGAGGTTTGCATTAATACTAAGTCTATGGTGCATCTAACCAAAGGCTGCTGCAGAGCAGGTAGGAACAATAACAGTATCCAACACAATAACAAATCTGCTCTCTTTGATCAGTTGTAAAAAGCAAGACATGTAATAATATACATGCTGAGTGACTGCATTCCATTCAGCAGTTTTATTAGTAGTACTCAAGACAGGATGGCAGGTAGTATCATCTCCATTTTACAGATACAGACTTGATGTGCAAATAAAACACAAAGATTTCCTTGAAAGGAAAGTAACTTATCCAGGAATAGACTCAAACTTCCCTTTGAGCATTCTGGGTGCCTAAGTAGTGACTTGGTAAGAGAAGAAATACCCAGAACAACAACTTCAACACAGCACCTATTTCTGAACTGTAAGATCTAAGGCCTCCCACGCAATTGTACCAACAGTTTCATACTGCAAATTGGTTACTGAAGAAGATAATGAGAAGTGTGCAGGTGGCCACTATGGTATCTGCAACAAAGACTCAAGAAGAGGGGAGGATAGAATACATATGAATGTGCTGCTCTATGGAATAATGCTCCAAAGGGTATGTATAAAATCTCTTTATGGGACTGTCCAGTCATTTTGGTCTGTAATTCAACCATGGTGCAGTCCACTGCCCCATAAAGGCTCAGGCAGACTTTTCCCCTTCCTTTGGGTCAATTCAGAGTGAGATGATTTTTCACAGACATCAAGCATTCCTGTTGTAAGTTGTATCAGAGTCAAGTCCCATTTTAGAGACCACTACTCCTTCCCCTTCCTCAGTTTCTTCAGATTTAATTTGATCTACAACAGCAGGAGCTGTTTGCAGAAGAAAATTAGTAGACTGAAGGTATTTACTTATTCCATTCTTAGGCTTACAATAGGTAAGCCTTTAGGATAAAATTTCTTCCAGATGTATCATACTACAAACATAAGGGGGGAGCATCTAGAGCTGAAAGCTTGTACGTTGTAGATTTTATTGTTGGTTCAGTGAAGCCCATCAGCATGCCAGTGCATTACCTGCTCCTCATGCTTGCAGACAGGCCATATTTTCTGCATGTGCAAACTGTAAGACCACACAGTAATACTGAAATACTCCAAGATGGAAACTTGGTATAACAAAAGCCTGCAGAAATGCCAATGGAAGCAAAATAATATCTTTCACTGCACCTTCAACTCCAAAAATCACTCACCCTGAAGAAACATAAAACAACAAGTGCTTGAGAAATCAAAGCCATTTTTTCACTGCACAAAATACGTAGTACTGCTTCCTTTGAAATCTTCCTTCTTCTCACTGCGCTGGCAAAGTCCAGATTAAAAGATATATTTACTGCCTTCTTTCTATCTGTTAGTATAGAAAAGTGATAGGAACTGGGAAACAAACCACAACTTTGTACAGACAATTAGCTATCATAGCCAAGAATGAGGTATTTAAAAGGTCAGGAAATACTAATAGACACAGCCTCTTGATGTATCATCTACCAGTTAGCCACAGGCCCCAGCTGCATGTAACCTGCGAAATATTCAGCTGAATTAATTTTAACGTAGGTGCGTTCTTCTTGTTTGTTACTTATCTGGGCCAAGTACTTACATATACATTTCTTACAGCAAGCTCCCGGTTTCCTGCTTGCAAGAAGTGACATCTGTAAGGCATAACATCCTGTCTGTTCTTATTACCTGCAGCCATAGCTAAAGATTTAGGCTGCCTAGCCTCCACAAGGTGCTCTTCTGCAAAGTCCTCCACATCCAGAGGGAACTATTCCAGCAAAGATACTTCCACCTACTTGACCCGCTCTTCAGGAAAACTAACTATAGTATTATAAAAGGAAAATTCTGCTGCATTTAACAGCTCTCTCATCTGAGCTCTCTGTTTAAACCACAGCAAAGCTTTTTAGCTATATATAATCTTAGAAACAGTGATCTGGAGAATAATTCGCTTTCCAATTCGTCAGTTTTGCATGGAAAGTCAAGAGAAGGTGGGAGGGCAGAGTCCACTGCATTCCTGACTTCCATTGCTTTGCACTGCACATAGCTGCACACACTTCAAAGGGAGGATATCACTCTAATTAGGCTTTGCTTTCTTTCCATTCTGTATCTGCCTAAGTGGCCAGGCAAAATGCACAGCAAAGCAAATTTGATCAGCTTTCAACAAGCTAATAATGCAATGCTGACCAACCTTAGTGATTAATCAGGGAGGCCTACCAGAGACAAATGGCTAGAATGAACACATTTTAGGCTAACGAACCCCACCATATCTAGCATCCACAGTTAACATTTCACATTATTCCTGCAAGATAGCCTCTTCCTCCCCACCTGTTGATTAAAGACTTGAATTTCACAGTCCTTAAAAAGGAGTTTGGGAAGAGAACATGCTTAGTACACAGAATGAGAAGCAGTTCATGCTTCAGGGCTTCTTCCTCACACTTACCTACACTCGTAGGAAATATATCCTCATTGTTGATTTGCACCTCGATCCAGTCCATGAGAAGATTCATATACTGGGGTGCTGGCAATGCTGTGGGCCTCTTGTACTTCATATCATCCTGCCACCGGTACTCATACTTGGGGCCTCCAGACATCACCGGGCAGGTCCTCTCTGTGCAGAACTCACAAATAGTTCCATAAATGAGGTTGATCCTGTTGAAGAAGTCAACAACATGGACAGCCACCCAGTCATTTTGGTCTTCTCCGCTGGGCAACTGCACAGCCGCTTTCAAGTCCACGCCTGAGTTCAGAGAGGCCTGCGCTCGTTTGTGAAGTTCAAACCTCTGGGTTCCAGGTTCAAACTTGCGTTTTGGGCGGAAAGTCTTATCTTTATTAAAGACTTGCTTGAGTGCTATGGACATGTCTGCTAATCCTTGGCTCTGCAGCAGCTGGCAGAAAAGCAGAGCTGAAATTTCGTGCAGGTACCTGAAAACAGTTGCTTCCTATCACAGGTGCTCCAGGCCCTTCTTGTCTTCTCAGAGAAGCTCTTATCAACTTCAGAGAAGTCTAATAACTCTTCCTCTTGAAAGCCTTCCCGAAAGGCTTCATGTCCCTAAGGATATGGAAACAATATTCATTACTGGTAAGCCCAAGTCTAGGCCTGTCAGTTTGTTACCATCTTACCATCATTTTCTAGTGATTATGAGCTGAAAAGCTAATATGTAACAAGTTAGCCTTAAAAACTGTCTAACCCTAACCTGATGAATACTAAAAAAAAAGCCTCATTTTTTGAAGTATTAAGGAATTAAATTCTCTGCTCGTTTTAAATATCTACCCAGAGGCTCTTATCAAAAAGACGGGAATTCAATAAATCTTTTATAATCTTCTCATCTTTAGATAATTTTTAAATCAACCTTTTCATTTTTTTTGCATTTTTACAGTGACTGCATACCATGCATTATGTACGTACAAATTTAGTAGACAAAATACTATGTGACAACTTAGAAGTCTTATCTAACTGCTCCTAAAGTGACTGATGGTGCCTTGAAGCATCCACCATAATTTTAGTGCTCTTCTCTGAAGGAAAAAAATCTCTGAGCAAGATTTTTCCATATTTGTTCTCTATTTTTAATTAATGAGCTATTTGTTTTTTTCAAACCTCATAGAACCTAGTTAAAGTGAAAGCTACAGTACTGCACAGAAATAATTCCTGTTTCCCACAGAACTGTACAGATATTGTTATTTTTCTTGACCCATCTTCAGGAATTCAGTAGTGGTGTTAATTTTCTATTGGATTATGCAGAAAGATTAGAAAGCAATGGTGAAGCTGCCACTTACTTTATAGGTCTATTCATCTTCTCTACAAGGGAATACTTGGCATTGTCATTCCTACAAAGGAAGAGCATAGACTTTGTGTTGTTCCATCTAACCTACTCTGTCAAGAAAGAATGGTTTTGACAGTTTGCTGAAAAAATAAATCACTGCATTAGTTCTGATTTGTTCGGATATATACGTGCAGAAGAACATTATCATCACTTAACGTAGGTGATCAGTAGGTGATAGGATAGATAGCTATCTCAGTTAGACTTTTATTTTAGTACCGAAGGTTTTATGATTAAAGACAGGGAGTAAACATTTCATGCTATGCATTATTTAAATTAAGTAACACAATATGTTTTGAATTTGCACAGTGATACAAAAATCCTACCTTATCAGTGGCTGATGAATTCTCATAATGGGATTACATACACCCCACTGTTTCCCTTAACAGAAATAATGTCCCTGAAAATTTTACAAGGCTGTGTGTGGAAAGCATTAAATTCCTCTGAAGACAGTTGCCCAATGCTTTGCTAAGGGGCAGAAAGGAAGAGAAAAAAGCTGGGGGTGGGGTGGGGGGTGTGTTTGTCTGGGTTTTTTTTTTTTTTTTTTTTTTTTTTTTTAAAGCACCACAGGTAACACATCTGTAAGCAAAGAGGAATCTGGTGTGCTAGACCCCATACTCACACAATAGAACGTAAGTGCCAAGAAGAGATCCTCTCCCAAACAGATGAAAGATTATCATCCAGCCAATAAGCAAGCAAGCAGCAGCTAAACAAAACCAGCAGAGAAGTGCCTCTTTTTCCTTTTACTAACGGCACGATGGAGGGATACTCCAACAATGAGTTTATAAACAGTCATTCATTCTGTGGCAGCAAAATACGAGAAGTTCAGGGATGAACTCCAGGGAGACTATTGTCATATCTGACATGACCCTTGGAGTAATGTTTGAACACAGATATCCTGAATGTTCAAATCCAGAGACCCTGAAACCTGACAAAGGTCAGGGAAAGAAGACTTTAAACAAAACTAGTCTTGGAACAGTTTAGTTAAGTGTCATTGGGAGGGAATGAAGGCACTTGAAAGAGACAACTTTTGCCCTACAGTTTGTTGTTTGTTACTAAGACCTATAACCTCCATCTCTCATATGCTCCGTGGCAGTCAGCTTTTTATTTAAAAGCCTTTCAAAGAATAGCTGAGTACTGCTCAGACTGAGCTTGTGACTGACACGCTTTGAGATGGCATGGAGCCAATGTACCAGTTTGCAATAATATGGATGTTAGCTCCAGGCTTTCATAGTTTAGGTAAGTACTTTTTTCGCCACTTTAATATACCTGGCGCTCTTATGTGGCTACTTTGACTCTCTTCCTCACCTATAAATATTCACCAGAACATGCAAGGAGTTTTTATTTAAAACAACAAGCTGAGCAACAAATAAAACTCATCTTCAAAGGACACATTTTGAAGCACAGTACTCACTGCTGTTAAACCTCTTCCAAGAAAAACAGAAGACGCCCTATTTTATAGGCTATTTTCTAATGAATGTGCAAACATAATTAATCATATTGAATATGTACTCTTTCCTACTCATCTCCATACACTCAGTAAGTCTGCATAAAACAAATTAACGCAGAGAAGAAGCAACCAAAACATTCAGCAAACAACTCATTATCTCAAATCTTCCGTGTACCAGGAGTCACAGGTTGAAATTGTCTGTGGAAGCACACATACATCATGGTCAAATTCAACCCAAGGACTAATCCAAAAGATTACTATGCAGCCAGATGAAAATGGTCTTTAATGCACCAGGGCAGAATAGAATTTCCTATACATTTCCTGTCTGGAGAGTCTTCTGTTCTGCATCCTGCAATGAAAGCCAGGGCTCTTACTCTTTCATCTTCCTACCAGTCTACACAACACAGAACCACATACTGTCTTTGCAAAGCTGGGCTGCAGAAGTCAAACTCCCTTTTTAACTTCTCTTCAAGACTTAGCTCTGCTAAGAGCTGATTTTTTTTTCCTCTCTCAAAATACGACCGAAGGCTGCGCAAAGCCAGGGGATGGATGAACTTGCTTTCTCGTGCATTTTCATGTGCAAGAATACAAAAATAGAATATACGACCTGAATTTCACAGAAATACTGCAACAAATCAGCTCTCTGAAATATTTTTTTGCATCCTACTTGCTAATTAACCCTTGTCTTCACTCAAAAGCTAACAGAAATGAATGAAGAAATAAACAAGAATTTTGAGACTTGCTCCCTCACTTCTGAAACAGACTCCTTTCCTGCAGGTTACACAGCTACCCTTATGCCCCCCACTCAAGCAACCAGCTCAGTTAGGCTTTTCTAAACACTTACCAACAGCATAACCATTGCTTCCCTGGAACAAAGAAGCTTCCACGTTACTCTCAAAAGAACACGCTCACCTGATTTTCAGCAGAGATTAAACATAGACGCTTTAGGTTTAGATCCTTCATAGGCTGCAACTAATGGGAAAGCTCTAGCCAGAGTTTGTGGGCTCTAAAAGCATGTTTACAGCTTGGGCAACGAAGTGGTGGTAGTTAATGGTAGGGTGGCCACTCCTCTGCTTTGGACTGAATCATTAAGGCATTGCAGGAACTCATTCACCATTAGACTTCCAACGTGTTGCTCCATTGTGTTTGAATCAACAGTCAGTGATGACAGGTTTGTCATTCCATCCCAGAGCAGGTACTGTCAATTGCTTCAAAATCGCATAGCATTAGCAAAACCACATCAGATAACCTGAACAACAAATGGTGAGCAAAATACCTATATTTTTAAAGCACTGAGAATGTAATTTGGCTGGCCAGCCATCACTGTCACTTCCATGACAATTTTCATCTGACAAGAACGAGAAATGCTGTCAGTTTCATAATCTCAGTTGGTCTTGTAGAGAGCTGCTTCACAGATAAAACACTGAACAATGTTGTTGTATTACACTGGATCATAACTCCTCGAAATCTGTAGTACAGTGGCACCCACCTTCCTTCCACGTAAAATTAAATTTGACTATTGCTAACAGATATTTTGCAGTCTCCTCTCGTTTCATAGTAATGCCAGCAGAACTGCTCCTTCTTTATACCTGTGTCAAAGGTGATAGAAACTGGCTTCTGATCTTTTATGACAGGTCTTAATTATACAACAGGGCATTGTGGCTCATGGTGTTTGGTGTGAAAGTATAGGGAGCCCATATTCTGGATGCCCTTCTGAACTAGATGCTTAATATTGTCTGTGCTGGTATGGACAGCTCAGATAACTTCTTCCAGCACTTCAGCTCCTCTTCTTTCTTTCCTGAGCAATGGATTTCTGAAGACATGTGACACCCACCAATAGCTTTTCCCGAGCAACTACTCCATGGCATGAATAATGAAGCTGGATGAATTCCCTTGCTAGCAGAGCCATGACTGAGGATGGTAACCACAGATTTGGAGATGACCTCAGAACAGACAACCAGGCCCTCAAAAGCTTCATCCATGGTGTCAGTATAACAGTAATCAATGCTGTCCCCAGCCTTGTGCAGAAACACACACATATAGAGACAGCAACTCAGTCTAAATATCGGGTATACCAAGTCAACACATGGAAATAACAAACCAGTCCTACCCATGCAGATACCACTAAAAAAACAACCCACAACAAACCACACAGCCTGATCACCATCATGTCTGAGTCACTGTTGAGTTAAAAAACGTACTACATCATTTTGTCTTATACTTTCTATTAAATCACTGGTAATAAGAATGTTAAATGACCACTGTTTACAAATACACACCTTTCATCACGGAACTCTAGTGAGCATTACACAACTTTTAGAGGGTGGCTGGGAAGATAGTTGGTATAATTCCCATTTTGTTAGCCAAGAAAGTGAGGACACATGACTTCTCCAGCATCAAATACACAGTAAGCTGCAAGACACTGTCTGAAAATCAACTCAGTATCAGCTGATTTTTACATTTTCCTTCCAAAATATGTCTTCATTTTGAGTACATGCAGAGTCTGATCTAAAGCCAGCTAAAGCCCGTAGGAAAGCACACATTTGATCAAAATCCTGTTAAGGTCCATAATTTTGTAGACTTCTCATGTTTGGCTTTATATTTCACTATCCATACAAGGGGCCATTTTACTACGGCTACATTGGAGAACTGGGACAGCAAATACATTCTATGGAGCCACATACACATACCATGCTCTTTTCTGACTGAGCAAATGTACACCTTTTCTACTTTTAGGCTCTTGTTTGAGAGCCAGTATTATACTATACAAGGAACAGGTTCTGTTTAACACACTGAACTACGAACAATTATGCAGCACGGAAAAGCCTGTCCTGAAATCACCTTTCCTATTTACTAAGTAAAAATCAGCCAAGTGACTAGGAACAATAATATTCAACGTATCTTATTTACATACTTCAATTTGTGCAGTGCAGCAAAGTTTTTCCTGAAATCACATGGAAAATAATTAATTACACAACATTTGTGTTCGCAGCAAAAATTTCTTGATATGATAAGACATTCTTCATGCAAAAAAACCCTCCCCTTACTAACCTGTAATGTACACAAGGAGATTAAGTTTGTCTTATGGTTGCGCCAGAGTTGAAAGGGAAAGGAAAAAGGATCAAAGCAAGTTTAGGTTACTGAGAAAATGTTAAAAGCAGTATACACAAACACAGGAACGAGGTTCTGGGGGTCAGTGTATCTTTTCTTACATTCCTTCCTATCTTCAATGATCTTGCAAGTTCCATAAAGACTAAGCTCCTGGAATTAAGGGTGTCTAAGACTTAGAAGAAGTATACACAGAAATGCGTAAACAATGTCTCCATTTCCGAGGTGCTGGCTTGGATAGCTTCTCCATGGCTTCAACAGTGAAAGGTTTCAGGTAGAACCAACATACTACTGCAGCCTTTGTCCATAGTTTCTATGTTATTTACATGAAACCTGTAGCATATAAATTAATACAAAAAATAACAAAAGTAAATGGTAGCATCCAGTTAAAGGAAGCTTACTGATGCTTCACTACAAGAATTTGCTTTTCTTTATTGCAGTAGAAGTCCCAGGAACTTTAGGGGAAAAAAATGAGAATTTGGCTTGAAGTCCTGCCCAAGAAAGGATTCCTGGGCTTTCTCCAAGTTCTCCCCTTTTCTCTAAAGCTACTAGGATTACCTTACACTAATCTGCATGTGATAACCACAATAACAGCACTGCAGCCTCAAGGTACTCAGGTGGAAAGAAGCCTTCCCATAGCCAGAAACATTTCCCACATACCACAACATCCATTCATTTGGCATGCAGTAACTAGCCTTTGGTCTGAGAACAGGAAAAATAATGAACGAATGATTTCATGAGACTAACAAAAGCCACAATTGTAAAAGATCACAGAAAACTGCATAAATAGTATTTTCATAATCAAAGTGTCAAGGTTCAATTAAGTAAATAGAAATGACCTTTGATTCTTTTCTTGTTTAGACTAATAACCACTACACTCCATTTGTAAGGTAAAAAATTGGAAAGGGAAAGCAAAATACAATGGATAACTGTCTATAAAACTGTGTGCTTTAAAAATGAATGTAGCTACGTAACATGTGAAAACGATAACTAAATTATCATCAGATGCTTCTGCCTGAAAATCTCTAAGCTATGCTAATACTGTAGCAACATTTGACAAAGGGAATAAAATGATGCTTTATGATTCTGCCAAAAATTTTCATAGGGATAAAACTGAAAAATAATAAATTGCTAAAGAACAGGGTCGGTCCCTGTGACAACTTTGAAGCACCCCGCCCATCTTTTGCAAAACAAAGGACTCATTAACAGTATATGTTATGCCTTAAACAGCCGGTTTTTGCAACTTTGGACAGGAAAAGACAGGTGTCTGTGAAGACAGACACTCTATCTGTTCTCTTTCAAGGTCTCTGCGAAACAAAGGCATAAATTTTTGAGATAAAGACAATTAACAGTGTTGCCTTCTGAAGTCTATCAAGGCCTCAGTCCTCATTCCTGGTTAACTGCGATTACCAAGATGGGTCATCTAGTGGACAGTCAACTGCTAGGAGAAATCACAAACTTACCAGCTACCCCTATCAGACAGAACAACTCACTTCAGGTCAGCACCGCAACCAACCCTCTAATTTTTTGACCACTGACCCATTTCTGGAACAGTCTTCTTAATTAGCACGAAGAGTGAGGAGAGGGAGGAGATGAGTCACCTCTCTCCTATCTTGCATGTAAATGGACTGGGTTATAAAACTTCCTCACTTGGGACACTTTTTAGTCTGTTTGTGTTTTGTGTGTTTGTGTGTGTGTGTGTGTGTTGTGCAGTATTAACAAAGTTTCATAGCACCCACCACCAAGACAGCTACAGAGAAGGTCACTGGAACAACGACCTTCAGAGTGGTGAGATCTTCCCTTTCTTCTGATATCTTAATCTATCTCGTTTTCTTCTCTCTCCCTCTTTTTCGAACTTTATTCTGGATACATAAGAGTAATATCTTGTGAGTTCTGCTGTTGAAGTCTTCCTAAGTTTTATGATATAGTTACAAACTTCTGCCAAGTCATTATTCACTGTAATTCCACTGAGTGTTTTTAGTAAATTCGTGATTTAATTGAACCTCTTGGGTGACTGTCGTCACTTTGTGTTACTGTACAAAGTATTCAGAGTTAACTCATCCCTAATGTCACCTGGTGGGACGGGACAGTCCCTCTATCGTGACTAAGTAGCAATGGCTTGAGCAGGCACCAAGGGATAACACGTTTGCAGTCCTTTATAGACAAATGCCATTAATCATATTATCTTCATATTTGTCATAAGCATATTTCAGAAGCAATGTTAGGTACAACTATTATATTTTAGTATCCCAGTGCTTTATTTACAACCATTTAATTCCACTACTTCCAACAAATTTCCCTTCTGTACAGACTACAGTTTTAGGAGAACTGTTTGTACAAAACAATGAGAAGTTGACCTAAACAGCAGTCTTCTCTATGATGACATACATCAGCTGTTTGACAGCAGCAGAATCAGATATGACTGCTAAAATCTTAGGTCACAAAAGCTGTTTATTAATCCAAATGAAGTTTGCTTTTCAGCATGGGGATTAATGTTCGCGTCTTAACAGAGAACTCGCCTCCGGAGCAGTTATCATTCTACTGCCTTTTACAAGTATTAATGTAGTTAAACCTCATCTGAAGTTCTGGAAATGTACACTGATCACTATGAAGATCCTGAGCATAACCTGGCACTTACTTATTCACTGCAAGTTTATTTTGTAACAGCATCTGTAGCAATCCAGTCAGGAACATGGCCTTACTGTAGCATACATTTTAAGATGGACTGAAATAGGTTCTCTCTCAGAACCACAGTGAAGAAATTGCAAAAAAATGCATGGTTCAGAGTACACTTAAATTCAGCCTCTGTTATCCGGGAATTTAAGGTTTTAACCCTCTACAGACTGATACCCATGCAGGGGTATGCATGGCTACATTTTTTTTCCTGAAAAGTCAGTCCTGCCCAACCTTTCATGTTCCTACCATCTTCCCTGTGATAGCTGGCCCAGGTGTTTATATATATACCCTTGCAGGGAGCTGTATAAGGCTAAGATGTAAATTGGAATAATTAAACAAACCAGTGATTTTTTATCCCAATCAATTTCTTTGATCCCTTGCTTGGCCACACAGCACAGAACAGTATAAGGAAAGGTCTGAATGGAAGGCAGAGGATGACACAGGTGGAATAGGAAACCCATGGGAGTGGTTTTTCAGCGACGGATGCTTTAGTGAATCAGTGTTTGCCATGATCGTTACAGGCTTCTTAAACCTTTAAAGCAGGTGGGGAACTCCCTTTAGCTCAGGCAACTACGGAGGCTCAAGTCTGACAGAGTGACAGATCACAGTGAAGCATGCATTTCTGACAGTCCCTTTGAATGCTGTCTTTCTATTACACACCCAGGTTCTTCCAGTTGTCTCTCCGGTTCACAGGCTTTTACTGGTCTGAGCTGTGGCTAGCACATGTGCAAGCACAGTCACCAAACCACATTCACTGTAAGTACACAGCCTCTGCTTTCAGTTACCAAGCCCTTGTAATGTGCTATGTCCTTCCACCACTAATATAGCAAACCCTTTATGAGGGGTTTCGCCAGTTGCTGTTATAATCATTGCTCTTGTAAGCAGTTACTGTGCTGGTGAATTGGGAGGTTCAGCTTACTGCAGTAGGAATAGCAATAGAATGAGTTCCCTAACCCTGCTTCTGCCAAAATCCGAAAAAATGCTAGTCAGGTTATGTGAGTGATAGGGAGCAACAAAACACACACACACAGAAATCTGGTGTCAGACCTCCTACCAGGGCCTTCCTCTACTCCTTTGTGTACAGACCAAGGAGAGGGCAGGTCTTTCTGTACAAGGCAATACAATGGCTTATCTGCTAGAAGCCAGCACTTTACCCCCTAGACCAGGGGTGTCAAACTCATATTCACCGGGGGCCACGTCAGCCTCGCGGTTGCCTTCAAAGGGATGACTAATTTTAGGACTGTAGGAGAAGTTATATTTATACAGTCCTAAAACTACAGTCGGCCCTTTGAAGGCAACCGCGAGGCTGATGTGGCCCCCAGTGAAAATAAGTTTGACAGCCCTGTTCTAGAACTTCAAGAGCCCTATTCTCCATGCAGTAGCCAAACTCAGTTTTATCTTTTGTCTAAATCTTAGCTTTGGGAAACCATGTATGTGTTCTGCTTTAAGAAAAAAAATCTAAATCATATGTTCCATCTCAGTGACATTTCAATTAAAACCACTCATTTTCTTGTCCACGGAAAGCATGCAAAGAAACAGATATAAAGGCAGAGTTATGTTACATACACTATGCTGGCAGAGACAAATAACTAACACTCTATGGAGAAAATAGGACTTCCTGCAAGTATATTGAAAACCAGATGTAAGAACATCAGCTCAAATCTACTCAGACCCTTTAGCCTTAATCTGGCTTCTCCCACCAAAGCCCATGTTAATGTGGCGTGGGTGAACATGGGAGAGAGAGGCTGGTGACACCGGGTGACTCAGCAACTGTTCTTATTAGCTCAGGATTTCAGAGATGTTTTCCAGATCAAATATCTGCAAGGGGGCTATGGCATCTTCAACTGGTGCACTGCACCACTTCCAACAAACATTGGTAATTATCAACATGGGCATGGTGATTTTCCATTACAAAACACTACCCTTAACTCTATGCTCCTGAGAGACAACATTTGCCTAAAATCATGTGGGAGTCAGAAACTTGAGGTCAAGCCTGACCTATGCAGCCCCTTGAACTGACTGACAATAACTGAAAACTGAGGGTGATTGCTATGGGCACAAAACAGTTCAGTAGGAGGACAGTGAAGGTAGCTTCATTATTAACAAAGGGGAGACATTTATTTGTCTTTATAAAGTAAGATGGATCAAGACAAGGCAAAATGCATAATTCTTTAAAAATGGAGGAATATTAAAAAAAACCAATAATTTAATTGCAAATATTTTTCAATTATTTAGATCATAAATCTAAAACCTTGTCCAGAAATGGAGCTCCAACAGCTCTAGGACCCAATCCATTGACTTTAAAACACAGCTCTGCATGGTTATCAGAAAAGCTAAGTGTATGAAACAACAGAATAAATATTTGTTTCTGATGGTTTGGATCAAAGTGCGCAATATGGCAGGTAGTGAGAGAGGCAGCAATACCTTTGATTACGGATATATGCAAACTCCTACCAAGGAGACATAAAGGCAAGGTATTTGTATATGTGTCTTTTGAAGAATACAAAAGATTTCACAGATCTGAGAGAGACGATGATTTTGTAGGTGAAGGCTCTGGTGTACTGGTAGTCTGGAACTTGGCAAGTCATACTGTGCTTCAGCAGCATGCAGGCACAAGGTATTGCCTCTGCAGTTGGTCATGGGGTCATAAGTGTCTAGCTGTGTGATCTGTGTTTTCAAAATTCAGAGAAATAAATCATCCACTATGTTGGTCTTAACTTGCGGGACTAAACTGACTTGATAGCTGAAGAGATTTTTCTCCAGAGAACCATTCTGATCAACACCCTGCAATTTTATCATGCTCAGCCTTTTCATTTGGTCAAAATGACCTACTGTTATGCACAGGGGGAAAACCAGAGATTCTGCTAAATATATGCACCACCCCATAAACCAGGCTAGAAACAGAATACCTGGAGTGAGTTAATCATCCACACTGCAGAGCTCTGAATCAGTGATCCTGCAGGACTCACTTGGAGAAGAAAAACAATGTTTTCTTTGCCATCTGTGATACCTGAAATATAATGAAAGCAAGCAAATGAAGTCAAAGAAATGATATATCAAGCATGTAATATTGGAAAGAACACTGAGGACGGTAACTACCTCCTCTGAGGATGGTAACTACCTCCTCTGAGGACGGCCAGCCTCCTCAAATTCATGAAACAACTGTTGCTGTAACAAGGATTGTTCACCTAGGGAGAGTATAGGACAGAAAAAAAAATGCGCTGTCCTTTAATGCAGTTTAGCAGACAGTAAGTAGCCAGGACCATACTGACTGGGTAGCTGTGCACAGACCATCATGCACAAGCACTTGATGAGCAATATGCTGTAGGGAACAACTGCGGAACTGCCTTCTTCCTCCTAAACACAGAAAAATAACTTTCCAGTTTATGATTCCACTTTACCTTTCCAGTGAATCAAAATCCTTTCAAAGCCTTTTCTACATACTGCTTAACCCACACTGTGCTTCAGAAGGCATTTAACACACAAGAAAGCCCTTCTACTCACAAACTGATCTGGAATGAGGGTTTGGGTGTGTTTTTTTAAGTAGTCCCTGCAGTAAGCATTTTATAGGCTGAAGTACAGTATTTGACTGCTCTTTACAGTTTGTGGTCAGAGCAACCCTCATCCAGCACTAGCTAAGGATCTGGCTTTTCAAACCAAGTCACCCACAGCTGTTGCCAGTTAATACCCTATACTACAGAAAGAAGGGAACAAAAATCGTTATTGATACAACAGGCAAAAATGACCAGCAGGAAGGGTTAAGATGGGTTCTTTCCCAACCATTGTAGCAAGCCATTTACTCTGAAGGAAACTAATTGAGTACTCCTTGTGGTCTGTGTGGCCATAGCTGCCAGCAAACAGGGAATGCACAGCTGATAATCTCTGGAAGGTGCCATTTGAAGGACTCTGCTGTGAATTAGAGCAGTTCACCATAGCCTGGCACTGCTCAGTTTAGCTCTAGCTGAAAGCCAGTTGCTGATTTTAATAAAAAATTGACCATATAACCACTACAGTTTGAAGCTGGGAGTTGTCAAGGTGGCTAAACTTCCTCCTACCTAACTAGTTTATGCAGCATGTTTGCCACACCATAATTTCAGTAACTCCCCAACTATTTCTGACCAACAAAAAAAGAAAACCTGATAGCTTCCTGTTGCTACTTGCACACCTGGTTGTAGCACATGCTGTGACTCTCTGTCTTAGACCCTGACCAGAGCAACACCATTAAAAGCATTTATCTGCTGGTATTAATATGACTAAAATGTGCATAAGAAGGTGCTGTGGTGATGTTTCTTAATGAACCCTTGAAACTTTAAGGACACTTTCCACCATACCTCATCCCATGGCCTCATATCTCCTAAAGCAGAGACAGACAGAAGGGCTTTAGATGGAACTGCTAAAAGGCACCTAAATCCTGTCACTTTTTGCTAAGAGAGCATAGATGCTGGGGAATACATGTTACAGGAGAGGCTGTCTTACCAAAGACATCCAAACCAACAGGAGGTTGCAGTGGTTATAGCAGTGAGCAAATTCCAGCACCTCCAGTATATCACTAAACACATGCTTATAAGCCATACACTAGTAAGATTCTTATTCCCTCAAAATAATGCTTCATAAGACTCACACGCATAACCCTTAAGACATCAGAAGCAGAGGTTGGTTCAGAGTAATTATAGCAAAAAATTCTCAAACAAACAACAAAAACACACACAAAAACCCCCAAAGAAACCCCAAAACAAAACAAAAAAACCCCACGAACACCAAACCAAAAAAAAAGCAGAAGATCACTGAAGAGAGAAAACAGGCTTTGTGAGCAGGAAAGTCACCCAAATGTGTTGAGAAATCAATGGAGTGAACAGCCCTGTAGTACCTGCACTCAGACTGAGTCTTCTGTCTCTCTTAACAGCTCACTCCGAGTTTCAGAATCTGAATATATGGCACTAATATTCTGCTGCTGGAAAACTGACTTAAAAGTATTCCCAGGAGGGCTGCAAGATACAATTTTTGCAGATAATTTGTAGAACCTTACGTAAATCATAATTCGTACACTCAAGTTAACTGTACTCAACTGAAGAAAAACAACACCAAATAATATCCCCCTAAAACACCACTTATTGCCTGGTCTTAGAAGGTGATTAACATCTGAGGTTTCTATCCTATTCCAGCCCGCCCCTCACTTTTGTGCAGTCTTCCAAACAGAAGCTCTTGGATCAGCAACACGCTTCCATTCCTTCGTTCAGACTCTGGCCCAGGTGCTGTACTCCAGCTGACACCATAATTGAAACAAGAGTATCTGTTACATTGTTGAATACCTCTCTGCCCAGGTTCTATATCTCTTTCCCTCTCCTACTTCCTACCAGAAACACACATCCTTCCACAACACCCGGAAGATAATGGTGTTGATTTTTTTTTTTCACTATATATTTAGCACTTCTCCTACATGGCTTCATTATATCAACATTTTAATTAATCCATTACAATTTTACTGAATCTTGAACAATACTGAGAATGTTGATTATGTTCACACAAATTTTAGCACCTGTAATTTTTCTTAAACTGGCTTTAAGCCAAAACAGCCTTACACCTACTGCCCTTTAGGATGCTTTCATCATTCTGGTTGCTACATAAACGTATGGTTAGGAAATTGCTTTGCTACCTTGCTGTTCTTTATCCCATTTCGATCACATCTTTTGCCACCCACACATTCCGTACATTATGGTTTTGATGCAGTCCCAAATTATTTGAGTAAACCTAGCTGTATCACACACAATATCTGCTATTAGAGAGGCAGATGCCATCATAATTTTTGAGCCATCAATCACCATAGATCCCAAGAGTACTCCCAAATAATAATACATCTGCTCTCTGAAAAGCATGCCACCCAGGTGACTAACTGAGAAGACTGAATCCCTGTCCTAACACAGCAGGGACAGAAGTCCAAGTTTTCTTTAGAAAAATTAATGAGAAGCTAGGATGGCAAGTCACCAAGTTTCTAAGCAAACAGTTTTTTGAGAGAGTCACTGCCTTGCAGACCACTACTCTGGTTGTGGCAAGACTTGAAACTCAGAGTATAGATATTTCTTCGGGAACCACCAATAATACCGAAGGTGTACAAAAGATGCCATGAATAGAGCAAATTGAACGGTAGCTAATAGGCAGCTTCTCCCATCCTGTTTCATAGGCTGAAAACACAGATCTCAGCAATGCTGTAAGATCATAAAAAGATTCAGAAATGCTCTCCTTTTTTTCTCTATAAGGAGTTTCTATCCCTCCAAGTCCTCTCTCTGTTCCAAAATATCCTTTTCATGTTCCTTGTGCTTTTTGTCTTTCTCCCTTTCTTCATTCTTCCACTTAGTGTTTCTCACAATAACATCCAGGAACTGCAACAGGCTTTGATTTAAGTGCCAGCTAAACAGCAATTTGTAAGGCTGACAGCTGACACCAAAGCAAAGGCTGCTGGCTACATTCCATTTTGTCTCTGTTGAGTTTCTAACCCTGGGTTCAACTACGAAAAACAATCAGGTAAATATACAAATACAGTGTAAACCACCTGTGTTTGCTGCTTTTTATACTATCATGGGCAGACAGGTTCAATTATTAAACAACCACATGTGTGGGAGTCTGTGCAATTAGAGAAGTATTCTCCTTGTGCACTTCCTGTTTCAAGAACAGACCAACATGCTGCAAGTTACACAGCCCGTAAGACCAGAGCCTATCACTCAATTCTTCACCTGCCTGCTCTAAAATAAAACAAGATTAGCTCCATTTAAGTCAGAGTCAGACTGATGTGGCACACCTAGGAATTCCAGATAAAATCTACTATTCTGTGATTCACTCTTTAATGTACCTGCTTAAGCTGCCATGAAAAGTGTGGTATAAGTAATATGTAAATTTAGAGAACATGATCAGTATAAAAGAAAATTATAAATACAAGAGAAAACAAGCAGAAGCTGGCATGGCTACTACTCCTGTTGTCAAACCAAGTTGATATCAATATTCTGTCCTCACCTTATTTCACATGTGTTCACAAAAAGTCCACTGCAACTACAGTTGATTACAAAGCTTAATTCCAAAGACATACTACCTATACATGTTATAACTTTTAACAACTTTTAAAGGAAAAATACATAACTGTAACTCTATTACACTTCTGAACCAATTTCCTGGAAACAAGATGCTGCACAGTCCAACTGTCTGTCTTGCTTCCCACAGTAACTTTCCAAGACATCATGCAGCTTCAATTATTTTTGAGAGAGTAGTTCAAACTTCAAAATAAATACCGTTCTCCATAGTTTACAAAATTAGCAGCTGGAGAGGGATGAAAACAAGTCTACTGACCTCACTAAGGAAAAACCTAATGGCTCAGCACATGTGGAGTTGAAAATTAGTTGCAGTATGTCCTATGTCTAACCTTTTGAAAGCTTTGACAGAACACAAGGAGGAGGAGTTGGAGAAACAAGTTAAAGGAGGTCAGAAACCAGGATTCATTAGTTCACGAAATAAGATTTTAAAAATTATGAACACACCTGGACAGGGCTTCGAGCAACCTAATATGGTTGAAGACATCCCTGCTCATTGCAGAGGGGTTGGACTAGATGACCTTTGAAGGTCCCTTCCAACACAAACTATTCTGTGATTCTATGATACAGTTAAGTCTTCACCTCACCATGTCTGGGCAACTCTGCATCACTACTCAGCAGTCTTCCTACAGTCATGCCTCATTGTTCAAGACATTTCTCACAAGCAAACAGCCATGCTGATATAAAAAGGATTCATCAGCAACACAAAAGTTTTCGTTACATCAGAACAGTAGTTGCCTTCCACCTGATCTAAGTGATCAGAAATACTCTGTTATTTGTTATTATGAGGATGATACAGGATAGCCTACAGAATCACTGTATGCATATATTGTGAAGTGGAATAGTATTACTGCACATTTGTAGCCTCTAATACTCATGCAGGCTAACATACAACACAGACTGATCTGTACCTGGTATCAGTTCTGTAAGAGAGAGGTCTGCAGCACACATACAGTGGTCAGAAATCTCAGGTTAAATTGGTAGGGTTCTTAGCTTTTTATTAGTTCAGTTTTACATGGTTTTGCTCTGTTCTACATGCTGCTGCCAGTCTCAGGATCAAGTACTAGAAATGAGGAGCTGAGACATTTTCCAATATAGCTAATGCTTCACTCTCCTGCAAAATGGGACTTCTGGATGCCACAATGACGCAAGATCACATGGCTACTTCAGGTTGCCTTCCACAGAGCCCAGGCTCCTAAACTCAGACTACCAAGTTTCCAGCCCCTTAGTGTCACATCTCCTTTTAAAAAGGTCTGAAGGCAAAGAGACGTGATGCAAATTGTTGGCATCGCTCTAAAAGCTAAGAAAACAATTTTTTTTCTTCAGATGCCTTACCATGGGAAATCAGCAAGATCAGATCACCCAAGCCTAAACATATAATCTCATCTGATCTGAAAGCTGCCAGCTGATGAAAGCAGGTCCTGCTCCTGTGCTAATAGTCATGTTCTTCCAGTCATCCCTACGGGCCAGCACCAGTTCTACTCTGATGAGCCAGTTCAAGGTAGAAAAGCAGGCAAAAAATTGTCCCTCCGTGCCCTGCCCCCCTCCCCCGAGAAAGGGAAGGGGCTTGGCTTTTCAGTCACATTAGTTTCCTAAGCTGAAACAGTCCTAACGCCAAACAGGAGAGAAAGAGGACCAAGTCTTTGGGTGGGAGCTAACTATTTATATTTGATCAATGTGGCTGTCTGTGGTAAAACTGCACCCTAAACTCGACATAATCTGTGCCTTATTAGAGGCTTCCTCCCAAGAGTAATTTGACTGACAAAGATCTCAAAAAACACATGAAACATATCCTCTGTGGTTAGGGGTAAACAAGTTGGCTGGGTGGAGCTTTCCCTATCATGTTTATCGGAATCTGTGATTCAGGCCTAAGGGTTTTTCACATCTGAGAGAAGACATATAGCGATGTTTGCACTCTTCCCAAAAGGAAAGAAGTGTTGCTCATCAGGACAACCAAGTGAGTCTCTCTCTTGGAAGAGAGTCTAGCATTTTTGTTTCTTACTTTACCACAAAACCACCCAATTTTAACAAGACCAGCACTGACTAGTACAAGTGAGAAAACATTAGGAATCATTTTAAAATCTAACATAGAGAGTCTGGCAGTGCAGCCAGATGGAAACTTCCTTGGAAAGCAAAACAGCTTTTGCGGGGTATTTCACCACAGCTTTTCTGGTAGGCTATGAATTCTAAGTCTTCCCCTTGGCACATACTCCAATAAAGATAAATCTTTTCTTCTTATCCCTGCAAGTGTTCACTCAATTGTACAGCTCTCAATAACATGAATGAGGTGAGATGGGTACTTTGTAAGCACTTAGATGAGACTGTGGATTTCCTACTAGAATTGCTGGTCCCTGGCTGAGAGAAAATGACCATAATTTATTAGGTTGGGCAGAATTCAGAAGCGCAACAGAGGTGAGGCTGCAACAGCTCCACACCCCCAGGTCCACACAGTAGTGAGGTTGAGCATGCATTCCCAGTACGCACACACAAGCAAACATGTACAAGACATATATACACATACACATGACCAGATCAACACAGGGAGAAAAACACAGACCAGTCACATGAATACCAACAGCTTCTTCCTGTTTCTCTCTTGTTCTGAGCGGGATGGAGGTCTGCTAGTGGGGATATTTATGTATACACATATGTACAAAGTGAACCCCTCCAGCAGCTGGGCTCAGACACATCATCTGCCCTGTAGCTGTCTCTGGATGTTGACACCTGGAAATATGGGCCACCAAGTCTTCAGCCCCACTCCACTTGCTGGTACGAACCCCCTCACACACATGCAAGCACATACATACAGAGTTCCATAGCAGATGACCAGGACTCCCGTGGTCTCCTCAACAGCCAGCCCCCTCCTGTGGTGTCACCTTGAGAGACGGACACACACATGGCTCTCAGACCACACAATCCACTCACTGGATAGTCTAGCTTGAGACTCTCCAGCACTCACAGGCTCTATCGCACACTCTCACTGCAGGCACCGACAGCACAGACATACCGATTTCTGATCTCCAGTCCAGCTTCTGGCACCTGAAGTCCACTCATTCTGGCCTCTACAGTTGCTGGTACCAATGACATGTGGGCATTCCGACCTGTGGTCTGACTCTGGATGCTTGCACTTAGACCCCATACTCACACACACCTACAGAATACAGACCTGCACCCAGGAAAATACTTAGAAATGGAGTTCATTAAGAGAGGACATACTGTTGTTCAGGTGCACAGCACAACCAGAGAAATGTATTAACCAGCTTCTGTTTACAAATGACCAATCCTTTTTAACCTTTCATCCCTCTATTTTGACACATTTGTTCCTTTCCCAAACACCCATATCTATCCCTTTCCTGAAACCTTTGGTTTCTCCTCTAAACATCCCATAATAGGTCCCATGTAATCCTGAAATGCTTTTCCTCTGCATCTCATAATACGTGCCCCACCTCTGGGCAGCAACCCACAGGAAATCTGTAAGGTGCTCCAGCATTGACTCATCTTGATGTGTTTCTCCCCCAGGCCATGAGGGTGAGGCTCCCCCAGGACAATACCCGAAGGGGCCCTTCCTCCAAGTCCTTAATTTGGGTTCCTGTCTGCCACTGTGCCCCTGTGCTTCCCTGGGTTTGTGGAGATAGGCATTTGTTGGGCTGATGCCTCTTGTGATGGGGCTGGGAGCAGCCGGGGAAAGCCTTACTCAGGCTCCACCACCAGCTAATGTCTCTGTGCTACACTGTGGGGTGCTTGCAAGTTTGTGTCATATAAAAAACTAACAGAGATTATTACCATTACTTTTTAAACCAGCAAACAGGGCAATACTGAGTGAAACAAAAACAATCCAGAAATTAAAGTAGCCTCTCTCTCAGAAAGTAGGGTCATCCAGATTCAAAACTGATTTCCATTTATTGGGCCTCAGCCTTTTTTTCCTCTTTTTTTCAGCATTTCTCACAATACTTCCAGTAGACAACCTTGACATAGAGCCTGGGTAAATCTGTATAACACTACCAAGGCAAGTAGCAACCAGGTATATCTACTGTGTGAAGATACAGTTAAAATACAGGGAAACTAAGACACTTTGAACCTAGGCATCACCTAGGTGAATTCAGATCTGGGATCTCAGTTCCATTCAGTTGACTCCTAGTCCTTTTGATCAGCGTTAACCCCTGAATTTTGTTTTCAGCTCCCACCTGAGCCACAAAATCTTCATGTCCTCAGCTGCTTTGGCAGAAAATGGGATCCACAGCCCAAGAAAAGTTCTTTAGCCTTCACTGAAGCATGACAGGCTATGTGAGTACAACAACAAATTTTGATGTTCACGTTTGTTACAGACATAGAAATTTTGTAATGGAGTTATTTTTAAAATTATTCTTAAAAAATAAACCAACCAACCAACCACAAACCCCAAACCAAGAAAAAAAACCCAGCAACAATAAACAAACACATTTTACCTCACTAGCAACAAAATGGCTCTTCTGAGTCCGTTGACCAAACACCAGTGAGGTGTTTAAGGGAAAAAAAAAATGTAATGCCAAGCTTAGAAAAACCTGAAGCACTGAAACAGCAGCATAGATTCATAGCTCCTGATTTGCTTACTCCAGCCATTCTTCTCATTACCACAGGGGAAGTATTTCCATGTTTGGAGGAACAGCCAGAGATGGTTTAAGAAAGGGTCAGTGTGAGGAGACTGGTAGCCAGGTGGATGGTTTGCACTAGAAGGTAGAATGTGTATATATTTTTTTCCTTTCTGTGTTTTCAGGGAAGGAGAGTTTAAATTTGGACGAGGGTAATCTTCATGCAGTTAAGGTCCCCTCAAAGTAGGGGACTTACACATAGTTTTGTATAGAGACAACTCAGCTTCCCTGGGAACAAATTGTTCTTATTTGTCCGTAAATAAGCAGCACAAAGCCAATGGGTCTCTTGATCACTAATCATGGCCAAAAGGTTCTTCCACAATTAATATATGCTCTCCATCACCTACAATCAGCTCATCTAAAAGTGGCTGTGAATGGGTTTTCGCTTGTTGCCTTTTTTTTTTTGATAAAATAAAATTTCTTCAGTTTCTTCAATAACAGCTAAAAGACTCTTAATTCTTAATTAATCTCCCCTTGAATAAAGACTTTAGTATATTTTTAGGATATTTTTTCACAATATCCAAACAGCTCATAGATCACCTATGAAATCACAATGGAAGGAAAACAAGCGATGACTGGGGATGTCACTCTGCTCTCCAATGTGTAAAAAGAATAAAACTGTTTAACAGTGAATCAGGACCAGCTTTCCCATGCAACACTAAGCTATTTTTCACGTTGCTTTAGTAGATGAAAGGACCCGTCCTCACCCAATATAAACTGATGGTGTTCAATTTAATGCAACAGAGCCTTGCACATGTACACCAAACTGAAAGCTTGTCCTGAGATTTTAACTGCAAAGAGTGAGCCAAATTAAAGGTGAGATGAATTAGCATTTAATTCTGAACTAAACTATCAAAACTGTGGCCAGACGTTAAAATTGTGCTCCCAACGGTAAAGCTTTTGGATCAGACTCAGATCTCTCTGGCATTACTGTATAGACACTAATCTTAATGTGATTAGTTTAGCTGTAACCTAGACATGAATCTCAAGCGATTTATTCTCATAAGATACCTTGAATTAACCCATTTCAGCTCAGTATACGTAACTAATCTCTCACAATACACTTCCAGCCATGCATCAAGATCTGATTCAGTCCGCTACTTATTTTTATTCTGCTCAGTTGTGTCTATTAAAGCCGGAATTTTTTGACTCAGTTAAAAAAGAAATGCTCTGCTGCCTTTTTTAACACTAACTTTATATCAACAAAAAAGAGTCAAGCTGGGAGAAGTGGCTGACACGCCAGAGGCTGTGCTGCCATCCAGCGAGACCTGGACAGCCTAGAGAGTTAGGCAGGGAAAAATTTAATGAAATATAACGAGGGAAAATGTAGAGTCTTGCATCTGGGCAGGAACAACCCCAAGTTCCAGTATAGGTTGGGGAATGACCTATTAGAGAGCAGTGTAGGGGAAAGGGACCTGGGGGTCCTGGTGGACAGCAGGATGACCATGAGCCAGCACTGGGCCCTTGTGGCCAGGAAGGCCAATGGTACCTGGGGTGTATTAGAAGGGGGGTGGTTAGTAGGTCGAGAGAGGTTCTCCTTCCCCTCTCCTCTGCCCTGGTGAGACCTCATCTGGAATATTGTGTCCAGTTCTGGGCTCCTCAGTTCAAGAAGGACAGGGAACTGCTGGAGAGAGTCCAGCGCAGGGCAACAAAGATGATGAAGGGAGTGGAGCATCTCCCTTATGAGGAAAGGCTGAGGGAGCTGGGTCTCTTTAGCTTGGAGAAGAGGAGACTGAGGGGTGACCTCATCAATGTTTATAAATATATAAAGGGTGGGTGTCACGAGGATGGAGCCAGGCTCTTCTCAGTGACAACCAGCAGTAAGACAAGGGGTAATGGGTTCAAGCTGGAACACAAGAGGTTCCACTTAAATTTGAGAAGAAACTTCTTCTCAGTCAGGGTGACGGAACACTGGAACAGGCTGCCCAGGGAGGTTGTGGAGTCTCCTTCTCTGGAGACATTCAAAACCCGCCTGGACGTCTTCCTGTGTAACCTCACCTAGGTGTTCCTGCCCTGGCAGGGGGATTGGACTAGATGATCTTTTGAGGTCCCTTCCAATCCCTAACTTTCTGTGATTCTGTGACTCAGAGAAAGATATTACATTTGCTGCTGCTTTAGACAGTGTGTAACGACTAGTAAATGCATTCTGTGTTCTGGCATCTTTTGTGACAGATATAATTTTAAGAGAACTCATAATTGTCCCTTTAGTACAGGGGTGTCAAACTCATTTTCACTGGGGGCCGCATCAGCCTCGAATGACATTTTAGGACTGGATAAATGTAACTACTCCTACATTCATCCCTTGGAAGGCAACCGTGAGGCTGATGTGGTCCCTGGTGAAAATGAATTTGACACCCCTGCTCTAGTGTGAGCTTCAGTAACCTTTACGCTAAACCTTTACAATTTAACCTTTACACTAAATTTCAACTAGATATTCTGATCTTCCTAACACTACATGTTAACACTACATGCTAATGACAGCTTAAATCACTTTGATATGTCCAGATCCTTAAAAAAAAAAATATATATATATATATATATAACTAAGGCAAAACCTCCAACTAAGTTTACATGCCTTAAACACTAGAAGTCATATCTTAAATGTGCTAAGCAGCACAAACAGATACAGCAAACAAAAAGCAAGGGAAATATGATAATCCTGTCTTTAAAAAAGGAACTGAAAGAGAAAGTAATTCAATGTCTCACCAAAAGATATCTGTGGCAAATCCATGCATTAAATCTACCATAACCTTCTTGATTCTCTGTCCAGTCTTCCAAACACAAAACCATGCTCCCAACAATTTCATTCATAAGTTAACTTCTGTGAAGATCTGTGGGTGTCGATGATTTACGATAATACCACAATATTACTACAGTATTAGCATCAGCAGTAGGAAAACAAGAAGAATAACCACAGGAGCATTAGTATATTACTACAGTTCTACTGTAAAACTGCTGAAGTCACCCTGTGGCTTGCTAAAAAAACTGCCTATCCAAAACAATCTTTCAGTCTGCCACACTATAACAGGTCCTCCTAAAAATTTACAGGTTGTTTGTTGTTTTTTCTGTGTGTAGTTTTTTGTTTGTTTGGTTTTGGTTTTGTTTTTTAACAAAATGCTTTCTAATCTCAAAACCACCACCGAGTTCCTTTTTCAAATACCCCTGTAATTATGCAGGTCGAGTTACATAAGGGCATGTCCCCTGGCTTTCTAAACTCTGTACGCTTCAGTGACCAAATCACTTCGGGTCACATAAGGATTTAGCAATCCTTAAAGATTCCCACAAGAAGAGAAGCAAAAGCCATGTAATTTTGCCTATTTTATCATTCAGCCTGGTCTTCTTTTTCAACCACCAGTGAGTTCTCACACTGTGATTACAGGAACCAGTGAAAAGGGCTGGTACCACACTAGAAACATGACATCTTGCTAGTGCAATATTTGGGAACCAACCAAGCACTTTCATTTCAAGCCACAGTGTGTCTCTAGCACTGTCTCAGAACTGTCATCACAAAAGGCTGAGACTGTTATGGCCACTTAAAATTAACACTCTGGTGGCTACTTGCAGTCCTACTACAAGATAGCCCAAAGACCTGATATTCAGAGAAGTACACTGGCCAGACACTGGGAGATAGGTTCCAGCATTACACTGGCTGAGTGGTCCTGAATATACAACATTTGCTACCAAAACAGTAAAGTCAGTCTCTTTCAAAGCTTGTGTTCACAAGAGGAGGCTTCAGAAAAGAAGTTTTCTTATGCTGCAATGTAGGAATTCCTTTTCTTTGCAGAAATGCATGCTTTCCTTTACAGGTCTAAAAATTTAGGCTGATTTCTCAAGTGATGAAGTAGAAGAAAGCTTCTCTGACCAGCAAACTGTCAGAGAAAAAAATAATCTGCCTTAAGATATATACTTCACAGAATCACAGAATGTTAGGGATTGGAAGGGACCTCAAAAGGTCATCTAGTCCAATCCCCCTACCAGAGCAGGAACACCTAGATGAGGCTACACAGGAAGGTGTCCAGGCAGGTTTTGAATGTATCCAGAGAACGAGACTGTTCCAGTGTCTGTTACCCTCACTGAGAAGAAGTTTCTTCTCAAATTTAAGTGGAACCTCTCGTGTTTGAACCCATTACCCCTTGTCTTACTGCTGGTTGTCACCGAGAAGAGCCTGGCTCCATCCTCCTGACACTCACCCTTTACATATTTATAAACATTAATGAGGTCACCCCTCAGTCTCCTCTTCTCCAAGCTAAAGAGACCCAGCTCCCTCAGCCTTTCCTCATAAGGGAGATGCTCCACTCCCTTCATCATCTTTGTTGCCCTGCGCTGGACTCTCTCCAGCAGTTCCCTGTCCTTCTTGAACTGAGGGGCCCAGAACTGGACACAATATTCCAGATGAGGTCTCACCAGGGCAGAGGAGAGGGGAAGGAGAACCTCTCTCGACCTACGAACCACCCCCCTTGTAATACACCCCAGGATGCCATTGGCCTTCCTGGCCACAAGGGCCCAGTGCTGGCTCATGGTCATCCTGCTGTCCACCAGGACCCCCAGGTCCCTTTCCCCTACACTGCTCTCTAACAGGTCGTTCCCCAACTTATGCTGGAACCTGGAGTTGCTCCTATCCAGATGCGTGACTCTACACTTGCCCTTGTTATATTTCATTAAATTTTTCCCCGCCCAACTCTCCAGCCTGTCCAGGTCTCGCTGGATGGCAGCACAGCCTTCTGGCATGTCAGCCACTCCTCCCAGTTTCATGTCACCAGCAGACTTGCTGACAGTGCACTCAATTCCCTCATCCAAGTCATTGATGAATATATTGAATAATACTGGCCCCAGAACAGACCCTTGAGGCACTCCTCTAGATATAGGCCTCCAACCAGACTCCAGCCCATTGACCACAACTCTCTGGCTTCTTTCCTTCAGCCAGTTCACAGTCCACGTCACTACCCAATCGTTCAGACCACACTTCCTCAGTTTAGCTGTGAGGATGCTGGGGGAGACGGTGTCAAATGCTTTACTGAAGTCAAGGTAGACCACATCCACCGCTCTGCCATCATCTATCCACCTTGTTAGGTCTTCATAAAAGGCTATGAGGTTGGTCAAGCATGACTTCCCCTTGGTGAAGCCATGTTGACTGCCCCTAATGACTCTCTTATCCTTGATATGCCTTAAGATGGCACCAAGGATAAGGTGTTCCATCACTTTCCCAGGGATGGAGGTGAGGCTGAGTGGTCTATAGTTACCAGGGTCCTCCTTCTTGCACTTTTTGAAGACTTGAGTGACATTTGCTTTCCTCCAGTCCTCAGGCACCTCTCCCATTTCCCAAGACTTGGCAAAGATGATGGAGATTGGTCCAGTAATGACTTCAGCCAGCTCCCTTGGCACCTGCGGGTGCATCCCATCTGGACCCATGGATTTATGGATGTCCAGATTGCTTAATTGCTCCCTAACCAAAGCCTCACCAACCAAGGCAAACTCCTCCATTGCCCTGCCTTCCTCTGGGGCCTCAGGGGTACGGGGCTCCTCAGGACAGCCTCTGGCAGAGTAGACAGAGACAAAGAAGGCATTCAGTAACTCTGCCTTCTCTGTATGTTCTGTCACCAGGGCACCCACCCCATTCATCAGTGGGCCTACATTGCCTCTGGTGTTAGTTTTATCTGCCATGTATTTGAAGAAGCTCTTTCTGTTGTCCTTGACCCCTCCCACCAGGTTTAACTCTAAGGAGGCCTTAGCTTTCCTAGTTGCCTCCCTACATCCTCTGACAACAGCCTTATATTCTTCCCAAGTGGCCAGCCCCTCCTTCCATGATCTCTAAATTCTCCTCTTCCACTTGAGCTTGCTCAGCAGTTCCCTGTTTAACCACAGAGGTCTCCTGGCTCCCTTCCTTGACTTCCTACATGTCAGGATGCTCTGATCTTGAGCTTGGAAGAAGCAGTCCCTGAACGTTAACCAACTATCTTGGGCCCCTTTACCTTCAAGCAGCCTTGGCCATGGAATTTCCCCTAGCAATTGTTTGAAAAGGCCAAAGTTTGCCCTGCTGAAGTCCAGGGTTACAATTCTGCTTGCTATTCTGTTGCTGCCACACGAGATCCTGAACTCCACCATTTCATGGCCACTGCAACCAAGGCAGCCCTCAACCTCTACTGCTTCAACCATAAAAAAAAAAAACCAAACTTTTTTTTTTTTTTTTTTTTAACCAGCATGGTAATAGCAACATATGCCCCCAGTGAGTCAATGTTTGTGTCAACAATAGGGCTCTTTTGCTAATAAAATTTAAGCCACTCCCCAAACAGAACAACTTGACCTACAAATAAAAGACATTTGTATTTAAATCAATAAAATTATGTCTTGTTTAGAGCACATATCTGCATATCTGTTGGCTGTGGATGTGATTCTTTTTCACAGTCTTTGCCAACTTAAGCATAAAAGTAACATTTCTCAGTATAAAGCAAGATTTCCTGTTCTAGTAAGAACATGAGAAGATGAAATGCTCTTATCGGATACTAACCTGCTAATCTGTCCATGTCCTCTTGACTGACCAGATTGACTCACTTGCTCTTTTTTGATCTAAATACAGTCAAAGCAGAAATGAGCAAACCTTTGCAACATTTTGAAACTGAAATCAACAGTAAACATTGGCAGGATCACAGTCGATAAAAATGCAATTCCTACAAAATGAGTAATACCCAGCATGTCATACAAAGGAAATAAATTCAGAGACATGAAAGAGAAGCATGCGAGCACAGAGAACACAACCGAGAAACTGCAAGTTTAGAGATCTGCAAAAAGTCAAGGAAAATAGTACTGACTTTTTCATCAGCATGACCATCTTGATTCAGAGAAGTTTACTGCAAGTTTGCATTACAGTGGCATTGTACATCAAAATCTCACATCCAGTTTGCCTTTTCCAAGGAATTAAAGTGAACTACCATAACATGAACATTCTGTGCACAATAGGTGGCTATTTTTCACAGCAATGTCTCAGTGAAACAACTGATTTCAGATTCCCCATGGAGATTACCAAGGTGACACAGAAGAATGTCACGATGATAGTCTACGAGTTTCTCCAACAGATCTTTCAACTCTTCAGCAAAAATCTTCCTGTTGCTGCTTGGAATACAAGCAAGATTGAGAAATTCCAAAATGGAATTCATCAGCAAATTGAAGAATTAGAGATATGTTTGTCAGAAGAGCAATCAAAAACAAGAAACGTCTTTCAAACATGGATCCTAAAAAGCGCTACTTTCAGTGTGAAAAAATATTTCCAAAGGATCACCAGTTTCCTAAAAGATAAGCAATATAGTCACTGTTCCTGGGAAGCAGTCCAAATGGAATTGAGAACATGCCTTATAATTTTTGACAGCCTCTTGAAAAAACAAGCAACATAAAGAGGTAACATCTTTTCTTTTCGATTCTTAGTAAGAATCTGATAATTTCCCCCTATCTAATAGGTTTTTAATTTCCACATTGTAATTATTTTAAAATTGATAATTGATGCTTGTTTTCAAAAAGCTTTCAGTGCTTTAAGTTAAACATGTAGAATACTCAAGTGAAGGGGCACTTGGTACCACCGCTTCTGTAGAAGATAAACTGTTTAAAAAACATGTGGATATCGCTCCTCTCTGTTCTCTGTTTGCACCTTAACAAAGTTTTGTAATCTTTCCACAGAATACAGCAATTGTTTTATAATCTGAAACTGTTGCATTTGGACACCAAATAGATTTTATTTTTGTATTACTTCACTAATGAAGAAAAAAGTACAAGATGCAGACATGCGTAAGGAAGACAGGCCTTCCTAGAGTCCTACATGCTAAAAAGATCTTAATTTACAAAACAGATGAGAATTTAACATGACTTTTACCTCTTTAAATTCAAAAATAACGATGGGTAGACCTTCTCAATTAGAAAAATCAGCTCCCACCTTTGATGCTCATTTTGCAAGTAGACTCATCTTTATATCCTATGGGGATATAAAACCCATCTTGCTATACAGCATATTCAATAATTACAGTATGGATTTTTAGGATATGTTGGTTCACAACACTATATAAAATACGTATCTGTTCTATCTGCTTTGAGTTCATAAGCAGACAAGATTAATCTGAAAATATTTACTCTACAGACATAAGTGCAAACAAATTTCTTCCACTCTTCTCCCACCTTTCTTTCCCTCATACAGGCACAGCCAAACAGTGCTTCAGGTCATCATCTTCCCCAATTAACTGCTACTAAGGAGACTCTGGGTCTCAGTACCACTCCTTATACATTAGAAGACTGGAGGAGTTCTGACAGGGGTTTTTTCCCACCTCATATTTTTAAGCATATCTAATTCCTAAAATATGTTTATGATAAATGGAACACATTGAATTGGAATGTAAGAAGAAAAGACTTTAAATATTTCTGTGACCAAATAGGACTGTGGAAGAAAAACGAAATATTCTGAAGAGGAAAAATTCAGTGGGCTGGTACGACTACCTGAGCACAGAATTTCAATATTTTGCCTGAGAAAAAACCCCATAATTCTGGATGTAGCAATCTTTATGAAATGGTACTGTTACTCCTGATCCCAGGAGCGCAACAACAGGATGCTTACTATTGCCTAATTTTAGACATCTAAATTAGACATGGAGCTAAGGAGAGGAGGCAGACCTACCTCAGTGTCACATGCTCCTATTTTACGGAAATGGGGAGGAGTAAATGTGTTTCGGGCTACTTATATTCAATCACCAATGTAAGAGCTTAGCTCTTTAACTAGCTGTGTAGGGAGCACATGATCAATTTGGTACACAGTTAATGCTAAATTCCCAACAACCTCATTAATCAATGTCTGGAATATCTTTTTTGTCAATTAGCAACTACATTGACACCATAGTGACATTTGGCAGTAGCAATATGTGTTCAAGCACATTTAGTTCTGTTTGGTTGTTTTTGTTTGGCTTGTTTTTTCCTGCTTTTAATGTATGGTTACTGTGGGGAATTAATACAGACCAATTTAGAGAAGATGCTGAACTGAAGCCCACAAACTTGAGGTTTCCCTATGCATAATGTATCATGCAAGAAGATGTCAAGTTGCATCTATATACATATATCTATGCTGGACGTACTTCTCTTTGCTCAAATTTGCACTTGGATTTCAGTCTTTGAAAAGCCAAGAGTCAGCACAGAGTTCAGCAGATATGACTGGACACAACCTTACACATCCTACTAGATTCTGTCAGTTCTTCATGGGATCACAGCATATTTTGGTTAGGTAATGACAGCGCCACAAGTAAAAGCCCATCTGTGGACAGTGTGGAAACACTTCCTTCATCTGCTCTTCTGGGGAAGTACTTTCCTGAATCTAAAGCAGATACGCCTATTAACTCAAGAAGCAGTGGGGGTGTTTTGTTTTGTTTTTTGAAAGGGGGAAATAGAGAGGCTGTAAAGCTATACACTCATTAGGTGATAATTTGGGGTATCCAGGTGAGCTTAACAGACTGTTGTCAGCTAAGCATTTATAGGACCAGATGTTTAAGAACTGTCTATGCTAGCTTTCTGCAAAAAAAAAATCTTTGCTTCGGCAAGTTAGAGTTAATTATATCTTACAGAAGCAAAAAGAAGTTACTGTACACAATATTATTTTCACCTTGCCATCTGGAATTCAGTGTTAACCCTCAATGAGGATACATATGCAACTTTCTAGTCCTGTGGAAAGAGCTGAACTGAGACTGAATACGGTCTTCTACTATTTGAAGTCAAATAACTTTAACTTTAAATCTTGGCAGTTTCCCTTGCAGGACTATTTAGAAATTAAGTACTGCACTTTTCTATGAAAAATTCTAGGCTACTTTTGTTACATGTAACTTTTACAATTAAACTTTTTTGCTACTTTTGTAACTTCTTGTGATTACTGTAACTACAGACACAGAGAAACAGAATCATGTCTGTTTGTTCCAGTTTTTTTGATTGTTGTTTTTGATTCCACTGTAGATACACACCACTTCAATGTCTACCTTATCAAGCACTCTATTACCATGTCAGTAGGTATTTCCATACAAAAACAAAGGGGAAAAGACACTAAAATGAGAAAGCAAAAATTATATTCTAAGAGTCTCAGAATTAGTACAGAGATTCAAAGTCGCTTAACATTTCTTTTAAGAAAAAATCTGACTATGTCTCAAGATCCTCTAATTGGGCAATTTCTTGACTATTTTCCTGGGTAAAAGAAGAAAAAGTAGAAGTCTATATTTTTTCAGGGAAGAGCCATCTGAAACATTCACTGCTAGCATTTGTACTATATTGTACTGGTCAATGTAAGGTTGGATCACTTTGAAATTTAGACAGTCGTATGATGGAAAAGACAAATTGCAGTTCTTCCAAGATCTAGAGCTGGAGTGAGGAATGCATGACCAAAGGGTGAGAAATAAAATGGAACTTCATTTCTTACAGCACTCAGCCACATTTCATTGGTTTCAGCACACTGAGAGTACCACCCAGATAAGGGCTGATGTCAAGACTCCATAGGCTGTTTTAAATCAGTTGGGAAAAGGTTCTTCACCCAGAGGGTGTTAGAGCACTAGGACAGGCTTCCCAGGGAAATAGTCACAGCCCCAAGCCTGACAGTGTTCAAGGGTTTGTCCTATGCAGGGATAGGAGCTGGACATTATGATCCTTGTGGGTGCCTTCCAACTCAGGACTTTCTATGATATGTCTGTTCAGGACTCCCTCCAGACCCTGATTTAGAGACTGCACTCATCTAACCGCTAGTATTTATTTTAAAACTTCAGAGCTGCATAATTCTAATAGATATATTTTCATTTTTTGTATCCCCAAATGGTAATAAGTGTAAAATTACAAAAACAAAAATCCAAAAATAATGCTCACGACAGTGGAGAAAGACTTGTTTTTAAGATGGGAAAGCTCCTCTATCAACAAGCACTTGGATATACTGCATGTTACTAGCCACAGAATTTGCTACAGTCTTTCTGGATTAAAAACCTGCATCTTTTGACAGCATGACAGTATGGTCAGTCTTCACACAAAAACAGAAAATCCTTTTTTTCCTGACTGTATTGATGTCGTAAGGAAACACCCTCAACGGCAAAAGTGACAGATATTTTAAACTAAATCTGAACACAGATCTCCTAGTTCAAACCAATCATGAAAAGTCTTGACTGTAGAGACCCCGCTCTTAAAAAGTCTGTTCCCATGAAGCTATTTATTGAGTTGAAGTCCCTTTTTGTCTCTTTGGGGTAAATCAAACTAAAGTTATGGTTCACAAGACAGCATGATCCAATTTTACACCCTCTCTTCTCTCTCCCTCACTTTTCAATCCCACATTCTTGTTCTGATCTAACACTTGTCGAACCTTTTCCTGAACTCACCAAACCAATAGGAAATCATCAGAAAAACCCCACAAAGCCCATATTTTTGTTCCAAGGTAAAGATTTAAAGTAAAGTAGGGAAGAACAGCCAGTGCATATGAGAACCAGCACAAAAGAGAAAGGAGAGTGTGGCAGCAATACTGCATATCAACCACAGGAGAACAGCGAGGAAAACCTCCTCTTCTGTTGTTGTCTCATCCAAAGTCCTTTAAAAGAGCCTCTCAGTTACTCTGTGTACAACCAGCTATTAAATCTTCAGCCATACTCACAGTTTGTTCGTACGCTTTTTTCCTTTAATGTACTAATTACTCGTAACTAAAGAATTTTACTGCAGTAGTAAGCTGGTAATGTCTCTGGAAGTAAATTTAATTGTATAGTAGTTAGCATTAAAAGTCCAGTTATATCTTACTCATTTCAGCTTTCTGTCTCCATCTCACCTGCACAGGCTTAAGTGCGTTTCTCAAAAGAGGCTCACAAGACTCACATCTGTCAAAGGCTACTAAAGCTTCTAATCCTGCAATAATATCCCCAAACAAACAAAAAAATAAAGTAACATTGTGTTTTGTCTGTAAACTATTCTATCCAATATGCCAATTTACCTGACGCGTAATAAAAACTGAATATTAAACAAAGAACAGTACCACGGTTTTCCTGTAACATTTTTAAACAGTTGCTATTCTGAATCATTCTGTGATCCATGTTCCCAGTGCACTTGGCCCTCTCTGTTTCTCTCGGTTTCTGTTCCAGAACATGAGTACCTTCCTCAGAAATCTCAAATGATGCTGAGTAGTTTGCTGGCAGTTGATAAAGAAACACTTATCTTGAAAAACATACCAGCAAAGGAGCTGAAGTGATTTGGTCCAGTCCCAAGTTTCACATCACTCACTAATGCACTCTACGCAGCATCAGCTACTACACCAACACTGTGGCAAACAGCATTAAATCACCATTCCAAGTGCTTGAGGCCAAACATCATCACGCTATTCTGCCTCCATCTCCTTTTGTTCTTTAGTGCTTTCTAGAACTCAGTATTGCTAGACTACCCTGTCTGCCTTGTGTTCTTCTTTCTGCCTTATCCCCCTCTTCAAGATGTGCATACTCTCTTACAAAACAACAGTTTCCTCCTTTTTTTTTTTTCTGTTGTGCCAGGAATGCTCTTTTCTCTACCCCACAGAGCAGAGAAGCAAAACTGTCACAAATGTTGGTCCACTCAAGAGTCTGCAAATCTTAGAACAACATGCTTTGCTATGGCGAAAAGGCTCTCTGTCTATCTACTGCAGAGCATCTGGCCCATAAACTCCAGTCTGAGAAGAATGTCTGGAAGATTGCCTCATGAATATCCCTCATTATATACAAATTACATATGCATGTAAAAACACAATTAAATGGCTTGGAGAACCGAAACAATCCTCTTGTCTATATAGGAAATCACTGCAATCTAAGCAGGGGTGGGAAGGATCCTCAACCACCCTTTATACATCTGCTAACCATACAGGTAACACGTTCTTGCTCTAACTTGGTTTTGGAGACGCCCCCGCATCAATTAGAACATTTCGTTTATGAGAGCTGCGCACAACCAGCCCGAGAACAGGTTGATCTGACCATCTAGTGGAGCAAGAAGGCCTGTACATCTTCAAATGCCAGCTGGCAGCAATCTTGCTAAAAGATGATTTGCAGGGTCAATCAGCTGCATGCAGGACTGCTCTGTGCTTGCATCGCAGCTGTTCTTTTTCAAGCCAACAGTGGGCACTCCTAGGGTTTTCTCCACAACACGCCCTGGGGCAGACTCTGAGAGACCAGCTGTCAGGTTGTCATGTCATGATGCAGCAATTACTTGCAGATATTTCAAACCTGTGTTCCACTAGTGAACAAGGAGTTAAACACAGAACATTTTTCACTGAGCAACCTTGCAAACTAAAGCAAAATGCGGCACCCTGAGCCTGTCTCTCCATAACTAAAAGACCTGGCAGATCAGCTGCATGGCAAGTTTCTTGAGACACTAACTTTACGCTCAACATTAAAAGAACTGCAGCAAAATTGCCAGTTTTAATGGGCTGTGCCTCAGTGTTTGCTATGCCAGAAGATGAACTTCCCAGCCTGTGGTGCTGAGGCTCCTATCCCGTTGCTCAACACGGGTACGACAGGACCAGCAGGCAGGTCTCTGGATCGCAGCTCCCCACCTCATAGTACAGTGCAGAAGGGCAGCAGGACAAGCGGGCTGGGAAGGAGCCACCATACTGGGATTAAAACACATAGAGTGGAGGGGGTAAAGCCAATCCAAACCCCAGTCTGACGACTGCTTGCCTCCTCCTTTCTCGCTTCAATCGGCGGCACCCTCGCCCACCCGATGCCTGACACAGCGGGCAGCAGGAGCCCCCCGGGCCTGCCCAGGTGCGGGTTGATCCTCTCAGCTCGGATTCCAGGCACCCGCCGTGCGGCAGCAGATCTTCCATCAGAGCCAGCAGCTCCCTGAGGAAGCCCGAGCAAAGCCCTGCACCTCTGGAGGAAAGCACACAGCGACCTACCTTTCGGAGACAGGGGCGGAGGGTGCGGGGGGCGGGAGGGGAGGATAAAAGCTCGCAGGGAAATGCACCTTTCTTTCCGCGGGGTCCGGGCCAGGCGGCTGCTGCACCCGCAGCGGTACCAGTGACCGCGGAGCCAAGGCCCCCTCGCAGGGACGGGAGCGTCCCGTCCGCGCACACGGCCCTCACCTGTCGTTTGGGCCGGGACAAGGGGTGCGTTCCCCTTTCCCCCGCGACCTCCCAAAGGAGGAGGCCCCGGGCCGGCGGGGCGCGGCGGCCGCCGGGGAGCGGGACACCCTCCCCGGCGGGGGCGGACACCGGCCGAGCCCCCGGGTTTGGCAGGTGCGGGCCGCTCCCCCGCGGGGCTGGGGGGAGCTGGGGGCGGGGGGGGGGGCACCTCCGCTTGGGCTGAGCGGGACGGGGAACGGGCGGGAAGTTTGCGGGGCGGCGCGACCGACCTCTCCCCTCGCACGGACCGGCCAGACCCGCCGCCCCTGCCTTACCTCCACGCCTCCGCCTGCCGCCGCACGCCCAGGTGCCTTCCTCGCCGGACCAGCCAGGGCAAGGACGCGGCAGCCCGGCGCGGCTCCCCCGCGTACCGAAGCCGCGGCAGCTGCGAAGCGCCGCCACCCGCCCGGCCCGGCCCGCGCTCCCGCCGCGCGGCTCCACGCGCTCGGCGTGGCCCTCGGCGGAGGCCGCCCCCTGGCGGGCGCGGAGCGGCCAGCGGCGGCAGCCGCCGAAATGGCGGCGCTGCCCTCCCGCCTGCCCGGCAGCGCCGCCCGCCCGCCGGGGAGCACCCCGCCTGCCTCGGGGGCACCGGGAGGCGCGGGGCGGCGGGTCGCCTCAGCCCAGGCCGCGGCAGCCCCCTCCCGCGCGGCCCCGTCTGAGGGGCAGCCCCTTCCCCACGGCTCCCGCGAAGGGGCCTGACCCTGCGCGGCACGGCGCTGGGCAGAGCTTCGTGGAAGACTTACCTGAGTTTAGGCAACGAATGCGGAATTTCGACTTGTCGCAGAGCGTGTAAGAAGCAGCAGGCAATTCTCAACCCCCACGACCTCGCAGACGCAATGCTCTGGAGGACTTTGCCCTCACAAAGGAATCGCTTTTCCACATCAGCACAGACCAAAGACCACAGTCCCTTCCCTTAGGGTAGGAGGATAATATAATTAATCGTATTAGTGCCGCTGTTATATCAGCTAAAGGGATTTTTGGAATATCTAATTCATGGCATTTATGGGAATAGGCTGATAGACAACCATTTGTATAGCTAAATCCATAAATCCACCTTTGCAGTTGCATTGATTTGATTGTCTCAGTAGCAGGGGGGGAAAATCAGCTGAGTACATATAGATACACACACACACACACAGAGCTTGGACAAAAAGCTTTTTCTTTTTCATGCCAATTAAGACTTCAGGGTATTGCATCTTCCCATCTGACCCATGTGTTCCACTGGCAAAAAAAAGGAGGGGGCAGGAGCGGAAGAGATGATAACAGGAGAGACCTGTTTCAGTGCCACCCAACTCAAAATAAAATGTCTGTGTGCCAAACTCTTTATTAAGTGGAAAAAATTCAAACCCAACAGAAAGGCTGAGTTTGGGAAATCCTGTTTTTGTGAAGACTGAGTGAACAAAAACCAAATCCCCTTCTTTTCAAGCAGCAGAAACGCATGAGGAGCCATGCAGCCTAACAAAGATGCAAGACAAACAACCATGCAAAGTTGAAGGCATTATGAGGACAAGAACAGCATGGCAAGCATTGGTAAATGTCCCTGGGGACTGATCAGTCTGGCCTCTGGAGGAATCCTGTCTCAGAAGGCATGGGGAAGAGGCCTGCCCACTTCTGCAGAAAATTACCAAAAAATTGACAAGGTAAGACTGACATTGCCTCCTTTCCCACTGTAAAAGGCAAAGGAAAGTGGCCTCTTAGGACAACACCAGGTCAAAACCTAGCAACAATGTTTAGACAATTTCCCTATTGAAAACAACTGAATGACCTACACAAGCTATATTTTTTTCTTTGTCCCAGTATCCCCCAAAATTATAAGTTTGCATCCCTCTAAACACTGCATGGAAAAATGTTTTTAAAATGCAGTGGATGAGGTTGACAAGATCCATATTGTTAAATATACTCAAACAAGGATAGACAGTGTCTTTGAGGACAGCGTTCTCTTTTCTGGGATTCATAATCATCAAAGCATATCAAGAACCTGCCAGTGTTGCCTAGGAAGAATTTATTTTTGGTGACAAACTAGAACCCAGAAAGGACAAACTACAGACATGATTATTTTCCTGAACTCCACAACCCTTTTCTGCTCTTCTAACCCTCACAAATTGCTATAGGTACTCCAGCAAGAGGGACAAAGTACTTCAATGTACATCAGGGACAGCCAACTTTCCCAGCAGGAAGGTGCCTGAACCTCCCTTCTCTGTAGTCATGTTGTACACGACATCATTACCATGGCCATATTCTCCAGCACACTTGCTGGAAGTTAATACAGAGAGAGAAGCCAGAGACCAGGACTGTGGACCCAGTCAGTCAATTTTCTTAGCAGAATTTGACCATGAATTCATTCAGTCATGTATGCCTTATTATTCTCAGCACATACAGCAAAGACGCTGAAGTCAAGGGTCTTTCCTTTTTCTACCACATAAAATACACAGCTCAAGAGAAAAAAAAAATAGCAGATCTTCTGATTAATTGTTGTCAGTACAAGCGAACTGAAATGCAATTTAATTCAGCATCAGATGGTTGAAGACTACTGGGTATCTTCCACTGTTGGGAATCTAGAATAGAGGAGGACACAGATGGAGCAGATCACAGTGGCACAAACAATTTAAACTAGCAGGAACAACTTGTCTTGTTGCTCTGTTTGATGCTAGATGTGCTTGGATGCTCTGAAAGAACTAAGATCCTGCAAGTGGAGCTTACAAGGATTATTTTCCTGTGGCCCTTTCCTGTCTGTTTTTTGTTTTGTTTTGGGGTTTTGTGCCTGATAAGACTAAATTCTTGCTACCCCCTTGGTAGGTCACAGTATTTGTGTACATCTCTGTGCCTACCCTGACATAAATTTGCATAGGTGTTGCTGGAACATACCCTCTTTGAGATTCGTGTCCCTTAATCAAATTTACAAAACTGGCTAGGAAAATCAAATTTGATCTGGGGACAGTGAGAAGAATAGAAACACGTATGTAACAAAGATACTACCATATACTTGGTTTTCTTGAGAAAGCAGGATAAAATTAAAGCATGCCTCATCCGCTTGCCTTTTTCAAGAGGCCAGTTTATGGTTTTGATTTGAGTCTACAAGAAATTGCTGTGGCTTTGTTAAACCAAATTTAAACTTAGAGATAATTTATACTTCATTCTTCATCAAACTTACTGACTTAGTTTTATGTCAAGGCCATGAATCAGCTTAAAACAAACCAAAGCAGACCATTGCGAAGTACTGGCTGGTGGAATCAACTGAGGCATTTAAGAAGTTGTTGTCCACAGCAGCTTATTGCCTCCCATTTGGTGATAATTAACATCCCTAAAGCTGAGTCCACTTTACTAAAAGAAAAAGCATCTTCCTTTGACTCAGCCCCCATCAATGGCAGTTCAGACCAGCTGATTTTGCACTGAGATAGGTTATAGCACGCTTTTATATCATGGGCTGTAGGCACACGAAGCTTCAAAATACTGTGATTAAAGGGAACTTAAAAATGTAACTTAAGCAGCTCAATCTGATTTTGAAGTAAATGCGTCTTTGTGACTACCAGCACCCAATTCTGTGTGTGTTAGGACTCACCTTACTACTGACTACAAATTACGGAGCTTTTTTTGAAACCACAGAACTATGCCATGCTATACCCTCTGAGCATACAGCCAGTGACATATAACTGATCTGCTATCAGAAGTATTGTATTTGTAAGTTCTCTTCCAAGTTTAATAAAAAGAACTTTTTTGGTATTTTTTTGCAGCTATTTAACTAATACCCGGGGTACAGAGGGTGCATTGTGATGTGAGGAAGGAAGGAGGACACATTACAGCAAAGTACCATAATAGAATATACCTACCTTTTCAGTGGTTTTGGCTCCCTGACTTGGATGTCAGCAGAATATCTTGAAAGAAGGAAGAGAACACTGCATACTCCTCATATCTGTAGAGGAAATCTTCCTCTATGGTCACCTTTAAAAGAGTTTTCCTATTTTTTAATCACCAGCATGACTTAGTGCCCCTGTATGATCTATAGAACAATGATAAAGCAAAAAAATTGAAAACAGGCAAACAAAAAAATTTAACACATACAGAGAATCAATCAATGACATTCTGAAAAGCTGAAAACCACAATGCATGCAAAATTAAATATAGTTTCTTATAAGATTATATCTCCCTGCAGTCTTTTCAGTTGGTAGACCATAAGGTACTTCATGTAAGCATCCATCACGGATGGCTCATGATTTTAACAGCTCTTCATTTTTCACAGCATAACCATGCTCTACACAGTACCAACCACTAAGTTCCGACTGAACCCCAAATTACTGCATAGTAGACACCCGCTGCCATACAAACATTCAACACTACAAATCTTTCATGCTGTACTACCTCCTTGAAATTCCTGTGCACAGCACAGATCTGGCACAGTTGCTTCTCAAATAGTTCTGGCAACGTAAAGAGTATTCACCAACCTAGGCAAGGCCACAACTGGCAGCAGGTTGGCCCACGGCAGCTTGGAGTGCAAACAGCTGGGGCTGCACAGCAGAAGTGTCTGCACCTGGGTTGAAGACAAGGTGATGCTGGTGTTGCTGAGGGAGTCCGATGTGCAGCAAGGCCAGAACTGCTCTCTCAGGAGCAGGTACCCCACTGTATGGTTTGCACCTGCTGCTGCAAACAAATGTGTGTCTTCCACACACTCATTCCTAGCTTTATTTCTACTCCCTAGCCACCTGCTTGACATGGCCAGAAAAATCCAGACCTAGAAGTGTGGTCTCCACTCCCCTCCCATGTGGGACTGGTAGACAATTTACGCTCCCCACCATACACAAGTGTATCTGTGACTGCAAATAGAAAGAGACTGTTTCTTTCCCATAAAAAACAAGCCATATATTTTTTTTCTTCTTATATGTCCATACATCTGATGCTGTAAATATTCTTAATAGAAAGTCTAAATACTCTACTCCAAAATCCCTAGACTCACATGTTACTGTGGGTTTTTTAAAATATGGTGAACATACATTGAAGTTGTTGGCATTAAGCAGAAGTATTACAGCAGTAATTCTTCTCTCTGTTATATTTAGGAACTGTGCCACCAGGCTTGATTTTTCACTTATTCCAAAGCATCACATTCTGGAAATCTCCTACTGCTATACCTGGTAAAGGAACATGTTTTGGCAGGGGGCAGTTTCAAATAGTGTCCTTATTATCATGAGTGGACACAGAATCATTTTTTTTCAGACTTAGTTTTTTTTCATATGTTGACTTATTTTAAATATTTTTTTTATATTAAGATGGCTTTCTGCAGTTTGGAGATGTTCCGGTATATGCAGTATGCTGTCAAGCAGCAGTAGAGAATAGAGTGATACAAAAAGCACTGTAAGAATAGCTTTGCCATTTTTATGGGTGGCTCACAGAACATCCACAACCAGCTCCTCCATAATGGCTACTACTTGCAACCAGAGCTCCCAGTTCCTAGACCTGGGGAGAGGCAGGATACAAGAAGCAAAGGTACAAGAACTCTGAATAAAGGTATTGGATGGCTCCATGACAGCTTCATTAGGGCTGGAATCCTTTTCTGTTGATGTTGGCCAGAGATTATGATGATCCTGTCAAAAGCCTGTTTTCTGGTTCAGTGATTCAGAAAGACAGCTATTCCCTCTGCCGATTGTCCTGATAATTGTCGTTGCCCATAGAACAATTCATTTCCAGCGGCTGAATGGCATCAGCAAGAGCATTTGGTGGCCTCATTGCGGTGCCAGAGGCCTGAGCACATTTTGTTGCATATTGCCTGCCTTTGCTCCAGGTCTGTCATAACTGCCTCAAGAGCATGGTGTCTGGCTGTAAATCTGCTCAGGGGGGAGAAGAAAATAACCCATATTTAACTGAGGTCTGACACTGGTGATAACCTGTGGGTAGGGTACTCAGATACAGTTATTGCTGTCAAAACCCAGGGCATGAGCTCGCAGAAGGAATCCTGTTTTGTTTGCAGAGCAACTGAACACAGCAGACTGAATTTGCTGGTGGTTTCTGGAGTGAAAGAGAAACGCTGAGATCAAGAGACCTACATGAATCATCTTGTTTACCTCTGCTGCCTGCCTGTTTCTGCTCACCTGTGGGATATTCTCACAGGTTTCTGTGGCTGACAGCTGATGGGAAAGGCAGGGACTTGTGTATTTCTATGGAATCTCTTTAGTGTTTGCTAAGCAGCGTGGGTGATACTAAAATTAAGGAGGGAACACAATAGCTAGAGGGAAAAGGCAGCATGTAACTGAATTTTTTTACTTGCCTCTTCATGAAGAAAACTTTTCTAGAGCTCTCCAGTGCAAAATATAACCCCTCTTCTGACATTGGGTAATGCCCTCCAGATTCTATATTGAAGTACATGGAAACAAGTTTCGTCCAATCTTAGCCACATAAACTGAGAAAATCTTCCACTCCTAGTAATGAAGAGATTTTACTTTTATATGAAGGTGACGAAGAGTGGAGCTCAGTGCCCTTTGTCCCTTTGAGATTAGAGTATTGTTTGCCATCTCTACTCAGCAAAAAGTAAACAGCAAAATCCAATTAGTTTCCTCTAACTCAAACACTGCTCATGGCTTCTCTCAAGACAATGGTTGTATTCAAGCTGCTTTCTGAACGTAATTCTGCTCTTATAATTGCAACATCTCTTTAGGATTTATTTGCCTTCAAACGCCAAGCCTTTCAGCCAACATGATCACCTAAATCAGGCGTGTCAAACTCCTGTTCACCAGGGGCCACATCAGCCTCCCGGTTGCCTTCAAAGGGCTGAATGTAACATGTTCTGATGAAGGAGTTTGACACAGCTGACCTAAATGGTTAAGATTGCTTGAGAATAAGTAGCAGAAACAATGCTTTCCTGGAACTAGTGGCAAAATTATATCTCCTCCTGGGATTTCTGTAACATTAGTGTAACATGAAGGCACTCAGTCAGGTCCACAAAGTACACATTGCTTCAGTGTCCAGCTCCGTAAAGAGCTGCTTGTTGAGGATTTTGTTTTCAACTACTCAAGTCACATTACAGAAAGGGATGGGCAAACCCAGATTTCCCTAATGATCCCATATACCAGAATGACTGGCTGGATGCTGGTTAACCTGAGGACGTCAGCTAAACCAATGACCCAAGCCCTGTGAAGTGGAGCCCTCTCTTTCAGCCCTTGCTAGCAGTGCTTTGTGAGAGGATGCAATGCACAACAACTTTTTCAGGAAGGGAAGCAAGGACATGTCCAGGTAACATCAAGCATCTGACAAACTTATATCGCCACCTAGGCCCAACCTACTCACCAGCATTTGCTACAGTAGGAAGTGGGAAAGATAAATGTTCTGATTACCATGGGACACACAGAGTTGAAAGAAAGATAGCTACAGTTTATGAAAAGAGGCAAGAGGAGCATCACTCTTACTCTGATTCCAGCCTGGCTCCTCACTGGTGTACCAGAGCTCCTTAAAATATTCTCCTAAGCATAGCTGCTACTGGATCTGTCTCCAGGTTTTCTTCTGATCTATTTCCCTCCACTCTTACAGGTTCCCCGTGGAACTTTTCAGCTCCTGCTTAAATCTACCATGATCTATCCTTCACCTGTGCTTAGAGCAGATCATCAAAGGACCATATGCAAAGTCCTGAAAACTGCCATCTTTGCTCAAGTTCCCAGTGATCTCAGTATTTAACAGAGAAATTATACCCCTTTTTGAACACACTTTGAATTACGTTTCATGTAAGACCCTGTAGGTCCATGCTGTATCAGCTTGGCCTGCCATTATGGAGCAAATACCTTAGGAAATAGAGAGAAAAAAAAGGAAACTGCAGATTTTCACTACTCTTCAAGTATTTCAAGCACATTTTGAAGGGAGACCCACTGTCAACCAATGTCTACCATGCTTTGTCACTAAACACTTGAAAACATATATGGGCTACAGAAAAGTTCATGGTTCCCTTGGACACCATGTGTAATAGATGACACATCAGAACAGTTCGGGTATGATCATACACGTTAAAAGACTCGCATACACACAATGATAAATATTTTTTTACTTGGTGCTTAATCTTACCTGTTGAGTGTTGACATAGCACTTTAGCACTTTTCAGAAAGATGTATATGCAACTGGAAAAGCTGTGAATTAATGTTGTTTCAGATTCAGGCTAGTCTATTCCCTGTCTAGTCCTAATCTCTCCTTCTACCTAATGACACCATTTGGACTCCAAAGCTAATTTGGAACCTGGCAGCCCGCTTATTAAGTGCAGTTTTATGACAGGGGAGCATTACACTGATGCTCAGACAGCTGCATTGGCTGCCTGGAAGTCTCTGTGGAAAATTCAAAGCTTTCAAGGCTCTAATTGGTTTGGACCTGGGTTATTTCATCAGCAGAAGAGGCACTCAACTTTGAGAAGCCTTGATATAAAAGAGAAGTGAGTGGCAAGGGCACTTGGATATTCAGGTCTGTTTCTCCCCAGATTGAACTCCCAGATGTGTTATTAAAGCCTATTTTCCAGTCTGACAATGGGGAGTGGGAAGATTAGGAGAAGCTCTTTGCAGCATATAATTAGTTTAGGTGGTGAGTGCAGTAGCATCAGCTGGTAGAATATCTAGATGATGAAATCCTGTTATTTTGAACATTATTATAAATTAAGAGGACTATTCAATCCTTGGAAAGACATTTCTGTTGTTTATGTGTTGTAAAACATGCCTAAGTAAAATATTCTCTTGGAAGTTATTCTCTGAGGGCTCAACAAATCCAGAACACTAAATAGTTTAAATTTGAATTCAGACTTTTAGGGCAAGACAGACTATAGAGTACACTATCATGTGTTTCTCTTTAAAAAAAAATAGGTTACTATACCGTTAATTCACTCTCTTATCTAATGATAACGCTACTATCTTCCATACAAGGAAGGTTGCCTTACAGGCCAAAGCATGGGCAGACTGCAGGCACAGTGAAATCATGCACTTGCTTGAACAACAGGCACCAAAATAAGTGGGCTGATGCCCCCAAGAAGGGCTCAGACCCATGCAAACTGCAGTGGGAGCAAAGAGTCTTAAAGGTCATTCTTCACCTGTCACCTGGTTCTCTCTTTCACCCTGAAGGCTGCAGCCTCAGTACATTTCAGCTTTCCTCAAGGATGTGTTGGCTAATCTTACATGCACTGACTAGCAGGGCTGAATAATTTTTTTTCTGTCTGTGCTCCATTTCACTGACTGGATCTATAGGAACATCCAGGAGAACACAATAACTCTTCATTGCACCTACAACAATATCACCTGCGTCCTACAAGTTTTGCAAAGTTATTCCTACGACAGCAGCTGAAGGAAAGGCAACAGCCCAGTACTGCCTTCAAAAGTACACAAGATACTGCTTTGTAAATGAAATGAATCAGGTAAATACAGCTTCAAAACATAGATAAACCACAAGGCTTATATTTTCCGAGGTGACTGTCACCTTCAGACAACATCAAGGACTCACTTGATAATAAAGGCAGCATTCAGAGTCTAAAACCTCATCTTAAAGCACACAACTTCCATTTTTAATTAAGTTACTAGCTTTAACAATAGTCCTATCTCTCAGAGCACCAGTTTTCTGACCATATGTAAAATATGATGTACTGATTCATTAAAGAGCAGGTAGCAGCACACATTTTCATCTCCCTGAATGCAGCACACCCTTCACCTCCCACGATCCATATGAAATGTGAGCTAATCCATCACAAGAGAAGACTGTGCATTCAAGCTCGTAAAAAGTCCTGATGGAAGGAAGAGGTGAATGCATCTCAAAATACAGAGGTAGTCTAGACATCCCTCTGGATTATCTGCAGTGGTACAATTTGCCTAGGAAAAATAATTATCTAAAGAAAAGCAGAGGGGTTTGAATAAATGAAAAAAAAAATGTGCATAGGTGGGCCTTGCCTGCATGCAGAAATCTTCTTGGTTTAACTCTGGTGAGATTCTACAGATCTGTCCAGGCACTTTAAATTAGTTTCAGGTTGACTAAATTACAGAAGTTTATATAAATGCATTCCAAACTACATGAACTAATCACTGGTTATCAATATCCAGATGGCCAAACAACTTATTACGTTAGTCTAACGGGATGGACTTCAAATCCCACTGAACATAAAAGGAAAGTGAGGAACAAAACTCAAGTTGCAGTTCCCAGTGCCTTTTTGCACCTTAACTAAGAAAGCTCCATCGACACTACTCTTTCTGACCATATAGTACATGCACAGTATGGTAGAGAATGTGGTAATGCTTTAATTGCTTCCATCCATAGGTATGTGACACAAAAAAGATGGCTCTTTCTGGTACTGGAAGCCCCCAGTGTCATCTGAGTCAGAGACTTTATACTGTAAAAAAAAGGTTTGAAACTGAAGAGAACGAACATCAATGTCAGCCCCGAAGTCTCCTTATGTATCTTGCTCACCAAGTTCCATCATGATTTTCAGGTTCATGCATGGTCCCCTGAGCCTCTCTGAATCTCCTGGGTCCAAAGAGACGAGTCTTTTAAATCAAATCAAATCAAACTATTAATTCAATGACATCTTCGGTATTTAACAAAGATCTTGAAGTGAGATAGCTCATGACAAAACATTCTTTATAGGCAACTCCAAAGTAAAGAGACAGAAGAGGTATCTGAAACACCCTGGAAAGTGATGTCCATTCACAAACCAGGGTCCAAACTGTGAAATCCCAACTCCACCCTCTGCGGAGAAGGAGGAACCAAAGGAAGAGCTGAATCCTAGTCTGAAAATATTGGAATTCACTCTTGTATTTCATCAGAGACAGTTTCCTTGGTATATTTTTCCACATGCATGTCGTTTTGGGGTGTTTCTGATTTTATACTCACTAAATAACTTCAATGAATTACTTGAAGTGGGAGATGGTTCCACCAGGACTGCTCCAGTCTAACTAGTTCTGTGATCGTTGTATCTGAATGGGGTCCAAGGGTATAGTAAACTGCATGCAGAAACATGCAAGGATTCAGAATGCCTGAGATTAAAGAACAGAGGAATTTAAATTTGTCTGTTTGGCTTTTCAGCAAGCGAGGCTGCCACTTCTGTGGGCCATAATACTTCTTAAAAAAAAATAACACAGAGTGTCAAAAATGTTCTTGCAACCTTTGAAAAGAAAGAGTAAAAAGCTTAAGAGAAGTTCCTTCCATTATAACTTCCACAGTTCAGCACTTGCTGTATAGACAATGAAAGGCTAGGTAATCTCAGTTGAAACAGCTTTTACAAATAATTGTTTTTCTGGTTTTGTTTGGTTGCATATACAGGCAACTGAATCACTCAAAAAGTCACAATTCTGTTGTATTGGTTTTCTTTTTGTTCACATGCTGATTTTTTTTTTTTTGGCTAGTAACTGTTTTACAAAAAACATTACAATGATTTACCATTCTCATCTCACTGTTTCTAGATGCCTTAATGAAAGCTAGTCATATTGCAGTTTTCCAGGAACATAATTTGTAAGAGCCTTGTTTAATTTCTCCTTTACCTTCTGCTTCCATTTCCCCTTCCCTACCTCCTGAAAACCATGGTGGCCAGAAAAGGGAGCACACTGGCTGTCAGAAACATATACACGTCACCTCATATCAGGAAGATTCCAGAGTGACTGTGAGCACTTCCGCTATGCAGGCAGCAAGGCTCTGCTTAACAGAGGGGCTTACCTGCAAGGGAGAAGGACAGGGAAGAACTTAAGGTGGTCTTTTTGCCCCCACCAACTGAATAAAGATCAGCATTATGGAAAGACCACAGGGTTTCATTGCTGGTTTGGGGTGTCCAAATGACCAATCCTGTCATGATCTGATCACTAATGACATGTTTGCATCATCAAGGCTATGAAATACTGTGCTGTAGATGCACCTCCTAGAGCAAAGCCCAGCTTTCTTACTGACAAGCCATGACTTGGCTCACACTGACTTTGGGACATGTCTTCACTTGGGACAAAAAACAGCTGTTTTGTTAACTAAGATTTTCTACTTTCAAGAGCTTTTTTTTTACATGCTTTAACACAGAACACTATTAGCGGCAGTTTTCAAACAGTACCAAGAAAACAGCAAGCAAAATATCTCTTTCAGAGAAGTCACTTATTAAAGCAAGCAAGTATTAAAACATAGCACACTATGAATAATTCCTGTTCTGGACCATCTTTAGCTGGCTTCCAGGGGCTCACCACAATCGCTTAACACTAATTAATGAGGTATAAACCTCATCATCTTTTATCTCTGCAGCTGCCTGCCTATAGAGTCATTTGTACTCACAGAGCAATCTCTTAACAAGAAAAGTAAGGCTAACAACCCAAGGCCTCAAAAAGCTGTCTAAAACCCACACTATCCATGCGACTGTACAGTCAACAGAGCTGTTTTTTCAGATACGCTCAGCACACTGAGCTGGAACCCTGAGATGCTGCCACGATGTAAGCAAAGTCCTTCTGGGTTGTGATGGACAGCATTAAGCTCTCTCCCACCTCAGGAATCATGGAAACACATAGATCTTGTCCTTGTTCCTCTTTCCTCTTCTCACCTACAGTCTCCACTCCTTGCCCTGAGCTAAGCAGATTACAAACATGAAACACTAACAGAGTCCTCATTCTGATGTCTTTCCTTAAGTCAAGTCTGCACTGCTTAACCTTATAGACATGGTCTCAAACAGTGTAAGAACCAGATGGGTCTTGCTTTTGTTGGAGAAAAATCACAATGCTGGTTTTAATAATGGCTTTCTTTTTCTCCAGCCACTGGTGAGATTTGACATACCAAATAGTCAGCATTCCACAATTTCTGCCCACAAGCAAGCGTGAGATGGATCCAAGATGCCTCGATTCTCTGTACTGCAGGAATTCTCTAAAGAGAAGACAAACTTCCAAAAACTGGAGATGCTGCAGCACACACAGCCAATAGAGAGGAACTGTCAAACTAAGTGGAAGTGGAATTAAATCAGGCTGCATTGGTGTCCTGGTTTTGTTAAAAACAAGTTTCTCTTTTAGTGAATTTCCCTGTCAGCTAAAGTCTTCTTACTAACTGCAGTTTTCCTCAAGGTTAGATACATGTTTTGGTAGACATAGCAATGGAATGCAAGGTCATTGATAACGATGCATCCCACGAGATGTGCAAGCAGGAGGTGAACTGAAAATGGACGAGCTAAAGTATTCCATCCCATTCACATCATACTTCATATAAAAGTGGGACATCACAAGGATCTCTTTCTTTTTCCTTATGGGTGACATTGGGAGAGGACCTTGCGAGTTGTCCCTGCGAACTGAGGCCCAGTGACAGACTGAATCCAGTTCCGCTGGGCTGCAGAGTCCAGTCCAGGACTTTGGGTGCCGGCCCTACATCTGCCGGAGCACTTTCCGGGACTTTACAGATTGGTTTTGTATATTGTGTATTATTTTCTCTATTTTTATTTGTAGCATTAGTAAAGCATTTTTAATTTTTCCAACTCTCTTCTCTCGGTCCTTCTTTCCCTCCCAATCGCCTGTCCTTAGTGGGAAGCGGGGAGAGAGAGGGGCTGAAGGGGAAAAGTGGGGGAGAGGGGATTAACAATACACCTGCCACGGTTTTATTGTCACCTCGCAATCAAACCACGACAATTGGAGAGGCAGAAACCTACATCATGAACACAGTAATGAGTCCTGTTCTGTACACCGTTTCAAACAAATTGTGAAAAACTTAAACACATGAGTTTTTTCCATTACCTTACCCTGAAGCTGATATCAGTAGATGTTTTTCAGTCCACTTCAATAGCCTCTGGTCAAGCTGTTTGTCTTTGCAAGCATTTAGATATATTACAATAGTTTAAAAAATTCTTCTCATAATAAAGTAGGAACAGAAATATTTGCTGAGGCATGTTTCCGCCTGATTTTTTAGATGCATTGGTTTTCTGTTAGAATTAAAAATGTTGCCTGCATTCAGTGATAAGCTGGGAAGGAGGAGAAAGGAATTGGATAAAAGCATTTCAACAATCTTCTACCACTAGAAAGAAAAGTACAGTAATCCAAACCAGATGCAAGGAAAAAAATAGAGGGACATAAATATGACCATTCTAATATCTATTTGATTTCTGCCACTCAGATTTTTTAAAGGCTGAAAATTCAAATGCATTTATGATATAATAGACCATTTTTTTAGCCAGAAGCACAGATCTCAAACCAGATTAATTTCTGCCCCATGCCATTGCTATCTTTGAAAACAAAGTCCTGTTGGTATTCCTTTCTCCTCTTCTTTCAGAGCTTCCTGGATAATTTACCCTTTCCTTTCCCTCTTTTTATTTTCTCATTTTCTCCTTTCTGTTGCCTTTCTCTTTTAGTTTAATTTGAATACTTGTACCCATTACTTGTGATCAGCTGCCTGGTCAGAGGGTATATCTGCAGCAGTGTTTCTGTTCACACCAGGAATGATCTCCTAAAATCATTCACCTGGTCATCCATCCCTTCTCACTGAGGTTTGGCTCACTTAATGGACTACATAAAATAGGTTGCATCACTTTAAACTGAATAGGAAGAGGCTCTCCAGCAGCCAGTGAGAAGTCGGTGCATGGGATGGAACTAAAGATCGTCTGAAGTGAAACTGCTGTAATACGTACAGTGTGGACTTCAGGACCCCAGCACCAGTTATACTGCTCTATGAAACCACTCCCACAGCATTGCATCGAGTGCTAACCTGGTGCAACAAAACAACAGCCTTGCATTTGAGCAACCACACACCCACTACGGCTGTTCTGTGAATGTATCCACAGTTTTTCACCTCGATGGTGTGGTTGTCACACACAGGTTTGACATTCTCAGCCTCCTTTCACACCTCTGGACCAGTGGGCTCCCAGCACACCACTCATGGTCTCTCACTGCTCAGCCCTCCCCAGCATCCTTTTATTCTTCATCCTCCCCTTCAAAGTAGGCTTTGGCTCAGGTTCTCTGACATCCATGGATGACTCCTGTTTTTACCACTCCAAGTCCTCCTCCTTCCACCCAAGTCCTTTGTTTGCCCTGGAGTAAATGCTGCCTCTTGAGCACAGCTGTAACCACGCAGTTTGCTTTTGCTGTGTCATTGCTTTGTTCCTCCCGGATTCTTCCTCAAAATATTCTGTGAATTCTCTTTGCAAACAGAGAGCATTTGAAATCCCACCAGCAGCTCCTCAATTGGTTCGGTCACAGGCTCCACCGCCTGCAGCAAAGCTGTTTCCAGCAGCTGCCTGCAGATAGACAGGAGGTCTCTGTGCGCGGAGGGTGGCAGAGGATGGCTTTGTGACTGCTGGCACCCAAGTTATCTAAAAACCTCCTTTTCACAGCCCAAAAGAATCGATCTTTTATTGCAGAGCAGAATAACACTGTCTTGTGTTTCAGGAAAGAAGTAGCCCTGTTTGGCTAAAAGCAAAAATGTTTTCAGTCTCTGCACAATCAGGCTCTTCGGAGTTCAGACAAATGGCCTCAAGTGAAAAATACTTAGTTCTTTCCCACTTAAACTGTTGCAAGGCCATGGGGAGATTTCCCCCCTCCATAGGAAAACTGCTCCATCTTTCACTAACCTACATAGCCAAAAGGCAGAAAAGTGACAGGGGCGCAGGTATTATGTTTTGTTGTTGTTTTTCTTGTTTTGTTTTTTGGTTTTGTTTGTTTGGTTTTTTTCCTGAATGTATCATCACAAAGGTGACTGGAATGCTTCATTATGTTTTTGTCACATCTTCATAGTTTACCTATTATTTGTATATGTGTTATATCTATGTGAAAGTTTTGCCTGAAACACAGCTGTAAATACAGCTCAGATAGATCCTACAGTTATGTGGGCTGCAACTATCCTAAAAAACATTTAGAAATGTAGCTGCCTTTTTGTGAACAACTTGAAGGACAGTGAAAGGGTCTAAAGTACAATTCACGTTTTAGAGAGCCACCAAGGCAACTACCAGCTGGCATCAAAGAGTAACTTTATTTGATGGACTCACAGGAAATCAAACATCCATGAGTGCACTGCAGTCCAGACACGCTAACATCGTGGATCCCTGAACCATAACCACAAGCTCGTTTGGTGAGGTGCTGTGCTGCTCTGCCATGCTCCCGTACCCTGTAAGGAACCTAAAAAGTGCCTGTTTCCCTGTCCTGGAGGTCTCAGCCCTGAAAGGTGCCTCACGGCTTAATTCAGTTGGCTTCCTGCACATTTTGGAGCTCACAACCCCCTTGGCTTCGGCATACCAGACGTCCAGTGGAGCAGGCAGCCCCATAGCAGACAAGGTCCCATGGAGAACCTCTGTTAACCCACAGCAGATGTGTGAAAAACAAGTTATTCTGCTGCCCTGGTATGTAAACAGTCAGTGCATATGGTAAGAACCTGCTCATGCTTAATAGGAGCCAGGAAGGGGAATGGAGGCTGCGGTAATTATGTCTAGGAACTGAATAAGGTAAAGTAAGTCCGACCAGGCTGAACTGAACAACAGTAGGGGAACTTTGGGTTTCAAAGGCATTCACACCAAACTTTATTGTTGGTAAAGCCACATATGCCAAATATTGCCTAAGTGATATAGCAAACAGATATAGCAAAATTATGACCAATGGGGAAAAGCAATCAGGTGTGGGGTGCTGAGAGGAGTTTGGTGGGGGAAGGAAGATGTGTGTCTGTCAGATGTGGTGTGGGAGGAAATCGATTTGCAGCTCCACATTAATGTAATTCTAATTTGATTGCGATTATGTGTTTATGTTTCACTGGACTTCAAACCTATAATTAAGTTTCATAGTCAAGCCTAATACTCTGCATTGTTATTTAATTACAAGCTTGTATATCTGATTGCCTAGATCACTGGTAATTTTGCTGTCCTGCCTATTTCCTTCTAGTGTGATCATTAATCAACAAACATGTTAATCAGTTTGCATCAGCTGCCTCTTGAGTCTGCAGCCTGAAGCAGAAGTGTCAGACCTTGGCAGTAACAATGCTAAAAGCAGACTGAACCTAAAATGTTCCTCAGCCTGCCAGTGCCCAGTTATCTGCCAAAAACTGGCATGAAATTAATTACTTACTGTCCGTGTCCTTTGTACTCTGTGTGGTTTGTCTGTGCAGCTGCCCTTGGCTGCTAAAAACAACCCCAAATGCCAGAAGGTCCTTCCTCCAGAATCTAACTTATCAGAAATTATTTCCAAATTCTGCTGACACAGAGACAGGGCAGGGAACGCCAGCAGGAGACAAAGTGATGCAGGATTAATCTCCAGTGAATAGCAGCCTGAGACAGAAATCTCATCAAGGACAAACTGCTTTGCATCCCTATGGGTGAGTGTGGAAGGCTAAAACTGCAGTTTCATCAGTCAGCTACACTACTATTTTGGCAGAAATATTGAATTACAGTGTGTAGGGGCTGCAGTACTAAATTTCAATATTCCCTGGCCTGTAATTTCTTATGTTGCTGCTTCTACTGAAAACCAAAAGCCTGGCAACCATTAGTCATATTTAACTGAAGCTGGGAAAGACACTCTGTTGTACTATAATGGGACAATTTTCTAAATGGAAGAGAATCTGGCATTGAACTTAAAGTTCCACAAATTAGCTTTTGTTTTGGCTGTTGCAGATTTTCAAACATTTTTGCATATTGTTAGATACAGGTTGGGCATGAAGCTTCAGATGTTTGCCTTTGATATATCACTGCTTCACAGCATCAAGCTATTACTTTGACACTCAGTCAAAAATATCTTAAGTGATTTTATCTAATTACCCTTGCTTATTTGTCTATATTCCTCTTTCTTAAGTGTCTTTGCTTCCTTGCTACAGATAGATGTTTCTACAAAAAATCCTGCTTAGCCCTCATGTTTCAAGTAATGGATATGCTGCCATGTATTTTAACACGTGTGCTAGACCTTATGGATACCATATTCCTGATATCTAAACTTTTCTTTCTGGGATTCATATATTAGTGCACCCACACTTCCACCAGTGAATCCAGAGCCAGTTTTAGGCTCTTGCACACCTGTGCTCTAGCAGTAGACTACTCAGCCCCTGCTTTTACCTGTGCCATTGGCGATACCCAGAACTGACCAGACGATGCCATGAACAATGTTGATGGAAGGTGGCCATCAACATAAATAATATCCCCTGTTCTACACTTGTGAAAAAAAACAGTCATTTTATCACTGAAAGCAATGAGGTGGGTGAAACGTTATTCACTCTCAGTCAAGCCATACTGACAGTTCCCCATGACCTTCTTCTCCCTCATGTGGAAAGACACATGCTCCAAGAGGACACATGCCATGATCTTTCCAGGCACCTGAGTGAAACTGGTCAGCCTGCAGTTACCCCAGATTGTCATTTGGCCCTTTTCCAGTTGTCAGATACCTTCCTGCATCTACACAACAATAAATACAGGAACAAAAAAAGAAGAGAACCATTACCATTTGCCATTCCATGCTGTCTAAGCAGAAATTTCTCTTTCCACTGATCTTTTGCTATGAAAAGCTGCCCTGTGCTAATTGAAGGTTAAAAGTTCTTGCAGGGTAGTTCTATGATTTTAGTTAGAACTGAATTCAGACTTACTCAATGGTCATTGTCAGGATGGTGTCCTTTTTCATACTTCTGAACTTTAACTGAAGTCTTTTATGTTTGAAACCTCTGCACACGCATATGAACAGCATGGCTTTGACAAGTGAGATAATTGTCACATGAAGAACACTGTAAATAAGGACATGTTACTATGGTGTTTCCTTGGTGCTTCGCCCAAGCAGGAGGCATAACAGTGTGTGATTTTAAGTCAGGACAGGGGAAAACACAACTATCTTCTATTCACGTGCAAAACCTACTCTGCATACTAATGCACATGGTTTAAGCTTCTTTACTGTTGAAGAGAGGACTAAGTATGTTCTTTGTAGGCTCTGATTAGACAATAGAGGTGAGGGACATGCCTGTATGAGATAGCCCTCATATTTTGGACCACTTTGCTTTGTCTTCACAGATCTGAGAATACAAAATCTTTCTAACACGTTTTTCCAGTAGCCAATGGAGTGTAGATGTCCTGGCACTCAGTATTGGTGTATCGTACTGATGGCTTAGGGATAAGAACATTATCAAAATACCCACTTTGCTCTGGAATAAAACTGACATTACAACACATTGATATATAGACTGGGAATATCCTCTGCAGTCTTAACAAACAAGACATTCCAGTAGATGTCTTTCTGTGCTACCTTCATAGGTGTGTAAGGACTGGGAATCATGTTCAGGAAAAATGCTGTAAACCACTACTCCCCTTTCAAATCCCACTGGAAGAAATAAACTTACCCTATTCTTTTAACTGCAAGGAATTAAATTCCTGAAGAAATGTATTCACTGATGGTTAAATAGAAGTGAACTCCTTAAACACTTCTGAATTCTCACATATGGAGGTAAAACTTTCCGAAAGTTAAGGCTAAATTCTTATTTGAGCAAATCAGGTGCATAGCAAGTCACACCTGTCTCAGCTAGAAATGCATAAGTCCTTAACAGAAATGGAGAAATTAAACAACATGACTTTCTATCACTGACAGTCTGTGATTCATCATCTCAGCATAATTTTTAATTTAATAAGAAGGAAAAAAGATTCTTTTTATTTCAAAGGATAAACAATTATTATGTCAGATACAGAACAGAAATTCTAGGAAAAAAATGAGCAGCAATTAAAGTCAAAAGTGTGTATGAATTTTATTAGAATACTTTGATTCCTGAGCAAGGTTTACAACACAACATGCAGATGCATTTAATAATTTACTTCACCATACATTCTGCACTTGTGACAATTGTGCAATAAAAGTAGCAATTGAGAAAGTTTCCAGGTTTTAGTAATTTCAAAAAGTGACACTGTCTTCAGTAAACAATCAGAGCTTTACCGTTACTAGTGTCAATGTTAAGTTTCCAATGCCTGTCAAGCTGAAGTAATTAATTTCAGCAGCACCTTTAGAACTCTTTAGACTTCAACATAACTTCTACATTAGAAGTTTCAGCAGTGTTCATTACATTTTTTTCACAATCTTAGACAGGAGAGTTAAAACTTAGCAGAATCAGGCTCTTTTCTAATGGATTAATTGAAAACACAGAAAGAAATAATAATGGTAGGAAGACAAACAGCATCTCAGCACAAGTAACTCAACCTAATTCTGACATCTTTTGATGAAGAGCTGAGCTCATCGCAAGCCTCCTACATACACGTAGAGCAAAAAAATGGCTCCACAAAATGTCATTACTTATTCAACCAGGTAACGCTGATGATGTTCATTCACAAAAATGAGTCAAACCTCAAAAAAATGGGTCTGGATTAACCTGACACTATATCACTCTACTTGCTACTGAGAAAGAAGGGTTGAGGCATACAAATAGAAGATGTGTATTTATTTTCAAGCAAAGCAAAGCTGGAGATGTGCTAAAATGAACTAAGAAGATTAACAAGATTATTGACTAGAATTCACTTAGTAAAATGCTAATCATATTAGTTCATAGCTGTGCTTATCTCTGAATTAAGGATTACCATAAGTATTAATGGCAATGTAAAAAAAAATAATACTGTTTTGTCTTTTAGTTTGGCTATTACCTTGGTGTTTTTTTGAGAAGGTCTAATACTTTAATCTGAACCTTATTCTATCTGACGATGGAAAAATTAGCAGCAGTTTACAGAGACAGAAAGACTGACAACTGCTGCTGAATGACACAAGTTTTCTGGTTTGTGTTTCAAAAGAGCTTGGTTATGCTGGATCACTGAACACTTCACTGCAGGATGGCTCAGCAATCTGTGAAAGAGTATCCTGGTTGGCACTTACATGCACAAAGCTGCTTAAATAATGACCCAGTTCCCATGCGCAGAGTGCTGTTATTTAAGCTGCTAATACTCAACAGTTTGCACACAAGAATAGCACTTTGTAGTATATTAAAAATCCCAAACACCTTTAAATGCTCTAAATGAAGGAACCTGTAGTGTTAAAAAGGGAGATGAGGGAAGATAATTTCAGATTTGTACCACATACATAAGAACAAACACTTTAAAAAACTCTTTGAAACTCTTGGAAGGCTCCCATTCCTAGAGAGGACGTATATATTGTTTTCTGTGGAAACACTAAAAATACTGACAAAGCAGAGAACAGGGGAAAACTGACACACACCTGAAGGAAGTCTCTGGGTAAAGAAAATTAAAACACTTCCCTTTATCATACACCACAACATGTTCAAATTTACAGCCCATATGGCAAAAGAACCTCTGCTAACATTTACTGTTAAAAAAAAACCCCAAACAAAACCCAAACCCCAAACCCCACAAACCACGAATAGAAAGAAATGGATTCATTAAAATCATGCTTGTCTAGCTAAGTTGATATTCCCTCTAACAATACCCTTTCCTGCTTCGGACAGACTGTAGTGTTACCACATTCCTAATGCTCCATCTTCAAACCAAGTCAATGATTGCCACAAGTGTGGTGGTCACATGGACAGATTTATTTTCGTGCCATGCAAGATGGCAATATTACATGTTAGCGGTGGAGAACTTTAAAATGTCATGAGCATATCACGTTCTTGTACACTAGTGTAGAACGGCCTCCCAAAGATAAAGGAATGTAGACCTGGCTTGATCTTCTCAGCCAAAGCCATTATTATGTTAAGATCGCCCTCTGCTGTTAAGTCAAGATCTATCTTTAAGCTACGAAGAGACTTAAAAGGTTTTTTTCCTTTTTGCCTGCAAGAAAATAAAAAAGGGTGTTGTAAAAAAGAACAAAGGAAGTTTCTCAAAGGCTGCTTTCTATTATCTGTTCACTTACGTGTCATCCTCTATGTATTTTATTAAAGTTAAGGCTTTTCTGTGAAGGACTAGAAGAAATTGTGCAAGGAAAGTACTCCTTAGAGACAAGCCAGGCTTCAGATGAAAGATCTGTTAAAAAATACACCAGAAAATTAAGTAGACATGGAAATTCAAGAATAATTTTAAGAATGTGGAATATAAAGAAACACTGCATACACACGTAACGTATCCTTAATTACAAGAAAGCAGGCATGTTAACAGCAGATTTGTAGATACACTCAACATTTCCTACTTGCTCAGATGCAATAAATTAAGCTGGCTTAGTATTCTGTTTGGATGAAGTATTATTTTCCCATTTAAAATGATGTGAAATTAAACCCAGTCAGGTAGCTTTCTCAGTACTGTAACTGTAGACACTGTTGCACAGCAACAGAAGATGTGGATTGTTTTCCATACATAGAAGGAGTTTCAGTATTATACTAATACTGCAAACAACACAAGTTTTTTTTTTTCTAGTTATGCAGAGTAGAATCATAGCACTAGCATGAAAAAGAGCTACTAAGCCAACCAACTAGCTATTCATATTAAATTATCTGTTACTAGGGTTCAAAGTACTGAACTTCAGCTCTTGTTCTTTCTGAAAAAGCAACGATTACCTGATCCAGGAAGGCTTTTACTAATGTATCTCGATGCAGGATATCTTGAAAGACATTTCTATAGAAAAGAAAGCAAACAAACGTGAGGTAATGCCATCAAGGACCATTAACTGTCCAGCAGTTGTGCATAGCAATAGCATTACTGTTTACAATCTGGCAGAAATTAAAAGCTAATTCAAAATTTTAGTGATTTATAATCTTGCTGTTTTTAAAGCCAAAGCAGAATTTTAAAGCAAAACTTTCAGATGAAATGAACTAAACCCAGGAAAGCAATTGGGCTGTGTCAAATACACTTAGCTCTGTTACACCCCTAATTAAAACAGGCAACAAACTTTAACATAACATTGTCAGAAGTTTCACTGTAAATGAATTTCAGGAATATTTAATGCAACAAAACTGCTGATGGAAGAGGTAAATTCCTCCAAAAGAAATGCAGCTACCAGAGCCGAAGGAGCTTCTTCAATGCCAAAAAACCTCATGTACTTTATTAGAAAGTACCCTTTATATTATACTACTTTACTCCGTTGTCCCAAATCAAATAACTCTGAGAGATGTGAGAGAGGAGTACATACAAATCAGGTGTGAAACTCTCATCTGTGTGGATAATATGATCTTGAGACATTTCTTCATCTGAATTAGCTCTCCAAAACGCTGTCAGCTCGGATCTCATGTATCGTCGTTGGTTATAGATGTGTTCATGACAAGGCGGCATCTGCTTCACTGTATTGACATCTACATCTATATGTGTAGTAGGATACGGGGCATACATTACTTGACGGAAGGGCAACACAAAGCTTCCTGTTGCATCCTGTTTTAGTGAAAAAATTATTCTTCTAGTTACTTTTTTTAAAAAAACAAAGCTATACTGGAAAAAAACAATATTAAAGCATTATGGCTACATTTTAAAACCCATTTGTTTAGACATCTTTTATCTGAAAGAACTGGTGGTTGTAGCCCAGTAAAAAGTCCTTCATACTGGATGATTCCCTTAATATAACAGTGAAAAGAGGTACTGAGATAACCTGTGTATTAATTACAGTATCGCATCATCTGCATACACGTGCATTAAAGAATGTTATTAAACTAAAGAACAGAACTTTCCTAAGCATACTTACTTTGAGTAAGCCTTGAACAAAAAGTCCTGATTCATATTTGAAAGACGACTCATTTCTACAGAGCCTGGAACACTTCCGCTCTGATGGTGTAAGAAACAGGCACAATGTTCTCACAATCTGCATTAAAAGAACAGTTTTGAAAAACATGAAAATGTAAGGAATGAACTGATCTTCAAATGCAATTTCTGACTAGGATGTATTAGGCATTTCAAATTATGAACAAAAAAGTTCATCATGCTTACTAGAAAAGCCAAAACCTTACCAAGGTCACAGAATAGTGACATGCTTCAATTATTAAGCTGTAAGCATATTACTCCAACTGTTTGACAAGTGAAGAAAAAAGTCCATTGCTTTTTGGCAAAGCTTTTTGGCAAACTCTACAGAATGAATCACTTTTGCCTTCTGCTATCTCTTCCTATTACATAAACATAGAATAAACTCATAAACATGAGTTACTGTGATTACTTTTCCAGCCTTTTAAGCCTCTTATTTTATTCATTCCATATTGAAACAGCAGCTATTGTCTCCAATCAGGCACAATTTCCTAAAAAAGTATCCACGCTTATTTCCTCAGTAATTTCCTCAAACTCTCCATTAAAAGCAACAAAGGTACTTCATTATTCATTTTCAAACTCCTGTGCTGCAACAGCTATGTGTAATCATCTCCAAATATAAACACATATTCCATTCTGCTCATCTTTCAGTCTTTATCTCTGGTGCCCTACCTGTGTCTGTAAAGTGTTTGAGAAGGCTCTATCCTTGCAAAATGCATTTATGCAATACCTAAAACAATGACAACCTAGATTCTGACTAATGCTTTTCACCACTTCGGCAAGATATAAAAATTGTGGGGATTTTTTTGTTGTTGTTTGTTGTTGTTTTTGTTGGTGGTGGTTTGTTTGGTTTTTTTTCAACTTTAAGGAAAGCTAAAGTATGCCATAAAGAAAGCAATTACTTCAGAACAATTGTACCATGACACAGAGCGCACACTGCTCATAAGAACTTGTATAGAATTTATGAAATTTACCCTGGATGTATCTTGAGATGACTTCTTCTAGACTGTTCTTTTCCTACAGTGTCTGAATCAAAGAGGTTTCTTAAAGCACTCAGCCGTGAGAGTAGCGAGGCAATTGATTTAGAGAAATACACTCTCACAAAGAAAACATTTTCTTAATTATTTGTCTCTGAATATTCTAACTGAAAATTAACATCAGTGTTTTTATTAGAAGTGATGGAGTAACACCCTAATTAAATGCAAGTCAAAGGGAAATGTCTCTGAATCAAACACTGATACATTGCACCACACTAAAAAAATATTCTTTAAGAAATATTTCAATGGACAGTAAACACAAGTGTATCTCTTCTAAGAATTGCTTTCAGTTCATCTGAAACTAGCACTCTGATGTAATCAAAAACCTGTATACAAAAAAATACTTAGAGAATTCTGAATAAGGAAATTGATTTTTTGATTTTCCTTTTGATTTTCCTTTCATATACTAGTAAGCTTAAAATAAGCATCAATAAACTCTCCATTTACAGCAAAATATCAGAGGAAAAGTAGTGCAGGTGATAGTTTCATATTGGTTCAAATTAAATATTTCATAACAACTTACAAGAAAGTTAAAAATAATAACAGCAGGAGGGAAAAATGTCTACCACAAAAATGTAATTGTTTTCTTGTTCTAAAATGATAGCTTCTAAGCTTTTTTCCTCCCAAATAGGCCATAATGATGTATATACTCTTCCCCATTAAGATGTAGAGCTACTACTGTTTACTGTTTCTAGACCTGAAAGCTCCTAAACATCATCCCTACTGTTGTCCTCCACCAAGTATGAGTGTTCTGTTGTTTTAAGACTCAGTTTTAGAGGTTTATATCTGTATTTTGCCTCTTTCTGGTTCTTCTGGAAAGCTGAGACAAACCTAATTTAAGATCTACCAGTTAAACTGTACACTACTTAAGTTTTAAACCGACTGAAGATGAAGTCAACACAACCACAGCTACGAAGAAAAAAAGTGATGGAATCATTTAAGGTTCTAGTAAGATCGCCTGTTTCAACATGTGTGACTACAGACTCAACAGCTTTGAGGTTCCACAAAACACAAACAGTTCATGATGCAGAAGTATATTTATTCCCCAGCGTAAGAGAAATTGCGCAGATGCTGATTTCTTAAGAGTACATGAAAATACCCATTGACAGAGCTGAACTGGGCAAGACAGTTCAGATCTCTTCAATTTGTACATTTTAGCTAACAAACCCAATTTTAAAAGCTCAGATGCATTTACTACTCATTTATATACTGTATCAATTAAATTAAATATAGCAGTTTTCTTATAATTGCCAGCATACAACTGATAAGACAATTTTCAGGCAGAATTATCAACTGCTAGATCAATCAGCTGAGGTAAGATAACCAGACAACAATATTCCATCCTTTTTCAACCTCAAGTATGTTTACAGATAAACCTTGTTCCAAATAACACACTAACACTCCTAATAATCAGTATTTAAGTTTGGTTTATTACAGAGTGCATTACCTTATTAACTTTTTCTGCACTGCTTCCTACAACTACAGAACAACCACAGGTCTGCAGGTGTGAACTAATTGCACTGCAAATGAAAAACAAACATAGGTTAATGCATTTAATCAGGCTTTTCAGATAACACAATTATCATCTTCATAAGAAGAATAAAGTGCTCCTAGTATAAATACAGGCCCATACATTTAAGGCCTGTACCCATAGGACCTCACACAGTTGTGTAGGTTACTGCTGAAATCCAGAAGTTCAGCAGTATCTACATTTTCATTTTGGTGAATAAAAAGACTGTCACTCACAACCTCCACACAGCAGTTACAGAGGAAACAAAAAACATCTACTGCTACTCTCTAACTGTATTACAGAATCTGTATAAAATGATTCATCTAAAGTAACAGAAGACATATTAAAAATGAAGGATTTACAAGCATCTTGAAAGATCAGTTCTATGGTTGTCCTCATTTTCTGAAACTGTAGATCAGTTTTGGGAGACTTGGCAGGAAAACTGTTCTACTCTTGATAGCTCTGTGGGCAAGAGAACGTCACAAGCTTGGGTCCCTCAGAATACACACAGGCATGCTGGAAGTTGAGTGATTTTGTCCTGTGAGTTGCCAGCAGCACAGATCTGATTTAGTTTATCTTAAGTTTAGAGGCTGCAGTAAATACACATACACTAACCTTGACAACTCTTGCTAACTTGTCCATAAGAAACTTCTGTTGAGGTTTCATATCCTCATCCTCTCTTTCTCTCTGCACTTTCTCAAACCAGCATCTGGCCCACAGCTTCAAAGAGTCTAGATACCCTAGAAAGTCTAGACACTGTTAAAAATTTTTCTTCAATATCTGTGAATATACAAAATAACCTTTCTGCTGTCTTACAGAAGGAGGTACTGTATGTGATTAACCGGTTCTAATAAACACCTCTAATAATAAAGACTAATAGCTATGCTCAGACTCTGAAATCTTACAGGTGGACTTTATATGGACCTGCTACGATTTATCTTATCAACTATATTCTAAGACCTAAATTTAAGGCTATCTGTACACTTACAAATTCTTCCTTTGGGGCAGAAATAGATGTTCAGTTTCATTTAGAAGTTACTGAGAAAATATGACTGCTTATTTTTTGGGTTGGTATTGTTGATATAGCAGGTTTTTTAGTTTAAACCAATGTTTATTCAATGACGTGTAAATCCATACAAGACTATATCTAGGACTTGAAATCTGAACCTAGATGAGCTGGTAAGCTTTGCAGGTAAGCTAGAAAGCAGATATTTGGACCCTTTATATTCTTTTCAGGACAAAACTTCCAGGGAGAAGTACCAAGAAGAGATAACCGCGACCCTACGGTCTACTACCTGCCCAATAAATCTCTATCCGGTATGAGAATAGCTCCTCATCAATGGTCTAGTTGTTTAGGATAACATATTCCATGATATTCACTTCATTATTTCTGAAATTCTCTATGGATCTAAATACTACAATACTGTGAATAATTAGTTAATTTAACACATGAATCTTGTAGTACTGAAAATGTACGTGACACTATATAAATAGATGGCACTAAGCACTACGTAAATAAATGCAGTTACACAAGAGATGTTCTGGAAAGTAACAGAACATAAATTAAAATCTATGAAATATGCTTTCCCACAGGAGGAGACCAAGTTGTATTCAAGTTAACTACTTCCACTTATACATCAAAAACAGGGAAAAAAAGATAAATACACAATTTAATGGTAAGCTTTCTATATGCCATACCTTTTTTAATGACTGTTATTCATAATTTATGGAGTAAACACAACCCATTTCATAAAAATGTAAGACTTTGACTTATATCCTCATAAAATTAAACATCAATATCAATGAAAAATCATATTTGATAGGAATTCTTATCAAGCAAATGACTCTGTGAAAACACAGTCTATAGAGATGCAGCTATTTGTCCAGAGCCATTCTTCTAAAGACAGCAACTTCTACAGCGCTTTATAGACAAAAATCTCAAAAAGTCAAATTATATGTCATCCTTCTCCCTCTTATAAAGAAAACTAATCTAACACATGTTCACATGCACACACACACAGACATATATATATGCACACACAAGTTTAAACCATTTTACTACAGCATAAATCAAAACTGAAATTCATACTTGAGGAGAAAGCCTTCATGGCAACTATCCCCAATGTCATCATCATTTAGCACTGTGTCACTTATCTGAAATGCAAGTAAATATAAACAAGGGTTAGACAAGGATCTGCAGCACCTTCCAATTAGTTGATTTTTGGTTTTAATGTTAGGTGGAAAATGTTTGGGAACTATTTAACCTAAGTTGCAAGACTGCCCAAAAAAGTACAACCTTAAAAAGACATTCTGACTTCATCCAAAGCATTTTGAAAATAAGAAAGTCACTTGATTATTAAACGTTCTTCACCAGTCACAAGTCAGATTGCTCCCAGTGCTTTTTTTTTCTATAACCTTGTACAGAATACTTTAAATTAGTGCATGTGAAATCACTTCTACTTCTTCCATGGGAACACTAAACCGTGCTGAAACAGCTATCAACATTAAAACCATTTACCTCTCCCTTCATTTTGTTGTGTATCAAATAGCCTTTCCACTCCACTCTTAAAAACAGTATCATCCTACGTGGTCAATTTTGCTAAGTGCTGACCATAACACCCACTGTTGGTACTGTTATATTTACCAAAGCAGAACAGTTGTGTTAAACTATTCCCTACACCACTTAGCAGAACTTGATGTGAAACAACTGGAGCGTACAAGAGTTCATGACAACTGTGGGGTTTTGCCTGCCAAGGAGAGAGTGCCAAACCAGAGTGCCAAAGTCGCTTTTTTATTCAGAATGCAAAGAACACAAGGACTTACATCTATTTCTTCTGGAACACTGTGTGATTTCATAGATGAAAGGAGTTCCATTACAGGAATAACTTCTCCTGTCAGCATTGGAATGATGCTCTGGCCCTGCGCAATAAATAAAACGCTTGAAGTAAAAGCACATTGTGCAATATTAGAAGTTACTACTAACATGAACTTGCAATATGACATGCACAACGTCTTTGACTTCTGATTGTTTGGAAGTGTGGTATGAGCAGAAATTGATGCAAAGGGTTCTTGGGCTTTGCTGATAATTATGAAGTGCATACATACATTTTGTTTCTCAACATCATGTCTAAAATGTATTTCCAGGGTCCTGTGCTAATTTTCACAATCACTTTGATTGGCCTCCACATGATGTATTTGGAGTGAGATAATTTGACCATACCTTATTAGGTGCAATCACTATTAAGCATTTTAGATCCAAGTCCGAAGTTTTAACAATGACAGGAAACCAAAACCAGGCATATTAGTTATTAACATACAAAATTACTTATTTATCTATCACAAGAAACTGAAGTCACAATTTCACATTTACAGTTTCAGAAATCAAATTCTTTTCACAGTCTTATCCATTATATCTCCAACCACATTCCAACATGACAGACTCCATATGTCTCTGTAACTCAAAAAGTTAATGACCTAGTGAAAACCCATCCTTGATAGGAGGCAAGCATGAATCTATGGAAGCTACTATGTTTACAGAGCTTCAGGTTCAAGTAAACGACTTTCATTTTCTGAAAGGTAATATTCTTCACAGATTTCCACTTTACCCATAAAGTGATGAAATATATTTTCCTTCAACTTGTTCACTGCTTCCATCATCCTATCTTCAGAAACTTTGCCTCCTGTGCATGGCAGGTCATCAGTCAGTCTAAAGTATCTTCCTGGATCCCAAAAATGAGAAGCAGCACCAACTTCTACAGTCACCAGATGCAGTCAAATAGTTTTGTGATGGTGTATCAGACACATCCACCAGACGGCCCTTACCTGATCCTCCATTCTCTCCGTGCCTTCCAAGACAATCTTCTGGAAATGTTCTTGCCTCTCCTGAGCAAGAGAAGCAGTTAAATATAAACGCTCTGGTATTTGTTTATATATGTATGCACACAACAGTCAAATGGTACAGTTTCTTCCCTGTGGAGTCATGCTTCTGAGATTCAAATTTCGATGTTCAAGTCTTTTTTTCTTTTACAGAGTTGACATTAGCAGGAAGTGATGTCATTTTAAACAGATCAATGCTCCCTGCTCTGCCCCCCACCAAATCTCTCACATGCCTGGGCAGGAGTAGCAGGAAAGGGAGGGTGTGATGACAACGACAAAACATTATGTTGCTTCATTACGTATCAAGAAAATGCCAAATGATCAGATTATGGTGCAGCATTCCACTCTACGTATGGATGTTTATTTTCAAATGGAAAAGGTACAGATTGATGGTTCCTGATGCAGCAAGAGAAAAATGAGGTCTTCAGAATGAGAAAAAAATAATTTGTTTGGGGAGAGCAGGAAAAACAGGATTTTTTTTTTTTCCACATCTTGAGACACTGACAAGTCTTCAAAACATTGTGCAGGAGACATGAGACTTCAAAACACACAAAACACAGTGTACAAGAGACTGGACAAAATTCTCCAAACAGACTCAGAAACAGCTGAGTAGCAAATGGCATTCAAAATACAACTTACAACAGAATCAAGTTATTATTCACAAAGATAATTCTGCATTAATCACTGGAACAATTAATACAACACACGAAAAATAGAAAATGCTGCAAGAACTAATGGTATCTTTTGCTAGATGCTGACAGGTTATTGCATTTTTATTGATTACTCATTAGTTTCCTGTGACCAAACTATAAAGTTGATCAACCTCAAGTGGAAAAAGAGTTTAAATGACTTTTTTTGAGCAGATGAATAGGGAACAAGCTACAATAACTCGTCCCAAAACTAATAAATCTTGTCTAACCATCTAAAAGAAGCGTCTGTGAAAAACAATTCTGGAATGAGGCAGATTCCTTCGGGGCACCTCCATCCTTGAGTTCAGTGTCAGTGAAGTAAGACATTCTTGACAATGAATATCCTTTGCTTTAAAAGAAGTCAGTCTTCATGAAGATAAAGCTCAATAAATGATATAAGCCACTTCGTTTTAGAAATACAACTGCTCAAAATTCTTAGACGAACATCTGGAACATAAAATTGAAATAGATAAAAGGGGTTTCTAATCCCATGTAGACAACTTGCTTAGAGTTGCTTGTCTTTCCTTGCCAAGCTGAATACCGTTCCATGTTTCTCCTAGTCCTTCAGTTCAGGTTTCGTCTCTTCTAAAGCCTAGCTGGAATTGTCTGGCTCTACACAGAACTCAAGAGAGCTGATATCGACATCCATGAGAAATTCCAGAACTGACAGATAGTTCTTTTCAGAAATGTCTTTGACTTTTTTTTCCCTGTTGTAGGCATAGTTGTTGAACTGCCCCAAAATGCAAACTATCAAATGAGCCTGTTTTAATTCAGCATTATCTTTATACAACTCATGCCTATAGTTTAATCTACATTTTCAAAGCAGCTTTCTCTCTTCAAAGGTAAAGTCTGTACAACTGTGGATATATGTGAGGATCTTTGATCTTCCTCAAAAAAACCAAAAACCCCAAACCAAAAAAACCCAACAAAAATAAGAAGAGAAAGACAATAAATGCCTATTTCAGAATGTATCACTGTCTTAGCTAAGCCAGTTGACCTATCTGATTCAAGAACATCTGAAAAAGAATGAAGAACTTAATGACTAATTTCTGAGGAAACTAGAAGAAAACATTTTTTTTTGTCATTCTCAAGGCCACTTGAATGCAATTTCTACTGTGGAAACATACAGATATGGATCAATGTCCAAAAAGAGAGAATATGTAGTATAGTTAAGAATGATGGACAATTCTTATTTGACCACTCACAAGTCAGTACAGAGGACAGTAAATGACAGAGAATCAATGTAATCAAGAACATGTGATAGCATTCACTTACGTCAAAAGCACTAATATCCAACAGGCTTTTAAAAGACTAGATTAGGAATGAAATATTTATGTTTCTACTATATTGAAAATGAACTTTATGTCATACCCTTTCTCTGAAAAATAAACCTCATAAGTGTCAAGAGCCAACCTGATGGAATACACTGCCAGCCACGACCAGGCAACATCAGCAAAAATCAATGGCGTTTGTTCATGTAGCAAAAAGGAAACACCACCACAAAAATTATCATTAGCTTATTATTTCTAGAATCTTAATTAATTCAGATAAGAGCTCTCAAAAAGGAAGTTTAAAGTATGTTGACTAGAGGTCTCAAAACAGAAGAGGAACAAAAACTTCATCAGACAAACATGACTCACCATACACATTAAAGCTGACAAGCAATCTACTGCTCTAAGACAACTCGTACTCCATGAAGACAATAGAGATTTTAATTTTTATTATTAGAATATTTATTTTAAAGAAAAATACATAACAATTTTCACTTAATAAGGAAATATCCATAATGTACCAAAGGCAAGAGTTAAAATTCTTCAGAAAAATTTAGCGTGTTTTCCTTTTCGAATTTTGAAAGTAGAAATATTTGGAGTAAAGTAGATGTATTTTCGTGGTTCTCCCATTACTTTTACACAATTTAACATGTGCCAAACTGTTCGTTTACACCTTTTTTTCTTTTTTTTTAAAATAAAACTGTGACAACGATAACATTGATTGCATCAGTTCTCCCTTCTGGACCTCAACAGTGGAAACAACGATTTGAAAACCAGCAAATTTACAGGTCTGCCTAGTTTAAATACACTAAATAACACAATTAAAGGCAACAATTTATACAAGATAAATGAAAAACTGTACAGGATATCAATTCCACCTAGATAGCCTGGTACAGGTTATATACTATTACCAGGATAAATTATGTGGCTAAAACGCCAGCCTTGAATTTTCTAACATATTGAATCACTTTTAACTTTCAAAATTGTGTACTTGTAAGAGAGGTCAGCTTCCTTGGATTTTTCATGGCTGGATTGCTACACAATAGGTGTCACAGAATCTTAATTCTTGCTTTTGCTCAAGACAACCTGGACAACTGTTTTTAGTGATAAACAATAAACCTACCTTATGCATCCATATTCTTCCTTTCCTTATAATATGTGTTAACCTATCCACGCACACTCTGTGAAGCGGCAGGTAGAAGCCAAGTTCACTTTGTGGAAGTATAATTGATAGTCCATATGTGCTTCTGTCCCCATTCCAGTTTCCATCAAAGATTAATGACACAATTATTACCCTTTTTTCTGCCAAGACGAAGAACTTCACATCTATTGCACCGCATTCTGCATTCCGGAGTATTTCTCCATTCAGGGTGTGGTTAGCAAGAAAAGTTATTTCACCATCACTGAGAAGTACCTGTTCTGTCTTTGGGGCCCAGATATGCCGCACTCGGGGGCCAAGAATATTGTCCCAGTAAGCAAAAGTGGCAGCTAACAAAGGTGATTCGCCATTCAAAGAGATCTCTGTTTTAGCAACTGCAGGAGATGGTGGTGGGCAAAGAGCTGACATGCCTGCTTCCTTCTCATGTATAACCAAAATGCTTACATTACCTAAAAAAAGTTTTCATAGAAAAGAAGAGAATTAGAGCAGCACTCATTAGTATCTTGTTACCAAATAAGAGTTCAAGAGACAACCTGACTTCTACACCTCAGATTTCACTGTAGACTTAATTCCAGAAGGAAGTAAGCATACTTACCACAAAATGAATGGTATGCTTTACAAACATTAGTCAGTCAGATCTCAAATACCCTCTACTCACTATATGAGTATGACAAGCCCGCATAACATTCAACTTGTGTAAGAAAACTGATGTACGATAAATGTATTCTTTACATCATGGTGACATGTAGTGTGTTGTGATACAGGACAAATGCTCAAAACTTTATGGAATGTATTGATGGAAAATTATTCATATTGTGTAGACACAAATCTTTGAACATTTTCCCTAGCTAGTTTCCAGCAACTCGACAACTTCTCCATTTTAATGGAGCTGCAGAAGATAACAGCAAGTTTCACCTTCCCTAAAAGTTATACTAGAGTCACATGAACACATTAAAAGAAAAAAAAAAAAGAACAAATTTAGCCAAAGATGGAAAACTATAAAGCCTAAAATGCTTTTATCTTGGCGAAACCTCACATGACCAGAACTCAGCCTTGCTCTCCTCTCTGCCCGCAGCACCCCACATGACAGCAGGGGACAACCCCCCATCAGAGGAGCGGCAGCTCTCATCTGACACAGCTGTAACCTGCCGGACCTCTGCCACTGCTTCACCTATGGCACTGCTTCCTTTCACGTTATCTTTTTTTTTTTTTTTTTCCGTACGAGAGTCCCTTGTGAGACAGTCCAGGCGCATTTCCTCACAGCAGGAGGACAGAGCACCCTTCTCTCCGCCTACCTTCTCAGGCCTGACTGCCCAGCACTAGGCCACCGTCTGCCAGCGGGGACCGCCCTGGATGGCAGCGGGGAAGCCGAGGCCGCTCGGGGCTCTCAATGTGACCACACGGTTTTCAGGGAAGACGACAGTAAGCGCGGGTCACCTCTGCCTCCTTACACCCCTGGGCTGACGAGAGATTTCCTCCCACCGCAGCCTTGCCAGGAGAGCCAGCCGCCGCCATCCCCGGCACCGGGACACAGCGCGACAGCCCGGAGGCAGAAGAGCCGCGTTCCCAGCCTGGATCAGGCCCGTCTCGCACCGTCCAGGTCTGCTCTGAACTTCGGGAAGGACCCACCTCTCGGGAAGGCAGTTGAGAGACCAGCTAGGAGGAGGCTCAACTCCTTCCCTCCCCGACGACGACAGCCCGGGAGCACAAAACTCAACGCCCCCCACAACCCCGCCGCCCCGGCCCCGCGCCCGCCTCACCTGCGCACCAGCTGCCGCCCCGCGCATGCGCCACCGCCCTCCCGCCTGCCCACACAGCGCGGGCCTCAGCAGCGCTGCCGCGCAGGCGCGGCCTCTCCCCCCAAGCCCTCGGCGGGGGCGGGTGGTGCCGGCGCCTCCCCGGGAGATCGGCGGGCGGGGAGATGCGCCGCCGGGCCGATGGCAGCGCTGGCCGATGGCAGCGCTGGCCGATGGCAGCGCTGGCCGATGGCAGCGCTGGCCGATGGCAGCGCTGGCCGATGGCAGCGCTGGCCGATGGCAGCGCTGGCCGATGGCAGCGGGGAGGCGGTGTTACCTCATGGGCGGTGGAGGAAAAATGGCGGCCGGGGGCGCGGCCTGCAGGGGAGCGGGTCGGTGCTGCGGCGGCGGGGCGGGCAGTGCCGGTGTGACGAGGAAGGAGCGGGGCGAGCAGGCCGGGTGTGAACAACACAAACCAGCCCCAGGGCTGGCAGGAAAACGAAGTGCAGCTTGTGAAGGAAGCCGGGAGAAGCCCCAGCTGCAGGGACCTGGGGAATGTGCATGGTACCAGGTGCATCGTTTCATGCAGGGGCTTTTAAGCTTAAAATAGGAAGTTGACAGAATTAGGTTACCGTCCAAACATACTGTGTGCAAAACGGCAAAGATGCCCTTGTTTGAGCTTCATTTAGTTTTGCAGGTGTACAGTAAGTACCTTCACATCCCATTACTTCAGTCCAGTTTGGATGAAAATCACCGTAGTCAGTTACATGGAACAGGCATTTATTTATTTATAACCTAAAGGATGAGACCCCCCTGATGTAAGGACACAGCTCTCTTCCTGCGGTCTCTCTCCCTTCAGCCGTACCCTGAAGAGCTGTGTCTTAAGCAGCTTGAACAGACCCATAAAGAAGTCCCAACAGGGCACAACAAACTGAAGTGTGTTGTTTTGTTTTTTCGCGTCATGCCCTCCCAATTTAAGCACAAAAATCACCTTCAGCTAAAATTTGCATTTTAGATTAGTTTTGTTAATGATTTTTAAAACAAATTCTGAGAAGTGGAGCTCAAATAAAACTAAGTGACTACACAGAAGTTAAGTAATTATAACACAAGAGGTTGGAGGAACACCGGAATTAAACTCTAGTTTTGAAAGTTGCTGATATTTATAATTTGCTGAATTCAAAGAATAGGTATTAAAGTCAGTGTAATTTCACTACTAACCTCTTGTCTAAATGTAAATTTATGCAGTTTATAAACACTTTTTATGCATTTAGCTTACATTTGAACAGTGAAGATGAATGTAAACTACTTCTCATGGTGTTGTAGACACTAAGCTCTATGGTAAGAAAAGTGCATTGATATCAAATAATGGTGTGGGAAAAGTGGGCTTCAGGGATGGGGAGGTAGGGTTTATCTTTATTTTGTCACTGAATTGTCACATGGCCTTGCATAAGACACTTGGTGTGGCTGGCTGCAACAATTTTCCCATTAGAAACTGCTTTGAGAATTCTATGTTTAAAAGTAAATGACCATGTTATGTGCAAAGAAATATTAGCAGGAATTACAAATCCTTGCTTTTTTCTTGAAAAAGTAGATCAGTCTTTGTAATTGCTGCAGTGGTATTACTGGCAGAGAGATATTTCTACCTGTTGTAGCAATATTAATCATTGTCTTTATTTTTTTTCCTTTCAGTTTTTCATATTTTCTTCAGACAGAGGAGAGAGTAACAATCCCATTGCATATGAGTTGACAAGACTAACAACATTTCTGCAGGTGTCTTTTGTGAATGCATCAGAGAAGTGGTGACAGGCTGCAGTGTAAGCAGATTTTTTTTCCCCTGACAGAGAATACATCTGGCTATGAAGCCTGGTGCTGTACATCTGCAAATAAATTAATAGAGAGTGTGGAACACAGAGAAGATGAAAATGAGCTCAGGCTCTGAGCTGACACACAAACACATTTCAATTTTATTTATTTATTTATGCTCTTAGTTTGGCATCTTGAATCATCATCATGACTGATGTCATGCTTTGAAGTAAGGGAGTACGTAGGCAAAAAGGGAAAGGGATAAAACAGAATATAGTGGAATTCAGCTCTTCAGCCTAGTGGAGAAAGACCACAGAAACACAAGATATTGCCTAGCTATCCTGCCGCACTGAAACCATAGAATCATAGAATCATTTAGGTTGGAGAGACCCTCAGGATCATTGAGTCCAACCATAACCTAACTCTAGCACTAAACCATGTCTCTAAGAACCTCGTCTAAACGCCTTTTAAACCCCTCCAGGGACTGCGACTCCACCACTTCCCTGGGCAGCCTGTTCCAACACCTGACAACCCTTTTCTCTGAAGATTTTTTTCCTAATATCCAATCTAAACCTCTCTTGGTGCAACCTGAGGCCATTTCCTCTTGTCCTATCACTTGCTACTTGGGAGAAGAGACCAGCACCCTCCATGCTACAACGTCCTTTCAGGTACTTGTAGACAGCAATAAGATCTCCCCTCAGCCTCCTTTTCTCCAGGATAAACAGCCCCAGTTCCCTCAGCCACTCCTCATCAGACTTGTGCTCCAGACCCCTCACCAGCTTTGTCACCTCCTCTGAACTCTCTCCAGCACCTCAATGTCCTTCTTATGATGAGGGGCCCAAAACTGAACACAGGATTCAAGGTGCGACCTCACCAGTGCTGAGTACAGTGACACAATCACTTCTCCAGTCCTGCTGGCCACACTATTCCTGATACAAGGCAGGATGCTGTTGGCCTTTTTGGCCACCTGGGCACACTGCTGGCTCATGTTCAGCTGGCTGTCGGTCAACACCCCCAGATCCTTTTCTACCAGGCAGCTTTCCAGCCACTCTTCCCCAAGCCTGTAGCACTGCCTGGGGTTGTTGTGACCCAGGTGCAGGACATGGCACTTGGCCTTGTTAAACCTCAGACAGCTGGCCTCAGCCCCACGATCCAGCCAGTCCAGATCCCTCTGTATGGCCTTCCTACCCTCCAGCAGATCAACATTCCCACCCAACTTGGTGTCATCTGCAAATTTACTGAGGGTGCACTCAGTCCCCTTGTCCAGATCTTTGATAAAGAGATTAAACAGAACTGGCCTCAATACTGAGCCCTGGGGAACACCACTCGTGACCAGCCGCCAACTGGATTTGGCTCCGTTCACCACAACTCTTTGGGCCCAGCCCTCCAGCCAGTTCTTTATCCGCTGCAGAGTCCATCCGTCCAGGGCACGAGCTGCCAGCTTCTCCAGGAGGATGCTGTGGAATATGGTGTCAAAGGCTTTTCTGAAGTCTAAGTACACAACATCCACAGCCTTTCCCTCATCTACTAGGTGGATCACCTTGTTGTAGAAGGAGATCAGGTTGGTCAAACAGGACCTGCCTATCATAAACCTAAGTTGACTGGGCCTGATAACTTGGTTTTATTGTATGTGCTGTGTGATGTCTCTCGAGATGATCTGCTCCATGACCTTCCCCTGCACCGAGGTTAGACTGACAGGTCTGTAGTTCCCTGGATCCTCCGTTCAGCCCTTCTTGTAGATGGATGTCACCTTAGCCAACTTCCAGTCAACTGGGACCTCCCTGGTTAGCCAGGATTGCTGATAGATAATGGAAAGTGGCTTAGCGATGACCTCCACCAGCTCCCTCAGCACCCTCGGGTGTATCCCTTCTGGCCCCATAGACTTGTGAGTGTCCAACTGGTGTAGCAGGTTGCTAACCATTTCCCCTTGGATTATTGGGGCTTCATTCTGCTCCTGAGCCCTGTCTTCTGGCTCAGGGGGCTGGATATGGGGAGCACAACTGTTCTGACTATTAAAGGCTAGGGCAAAGAAGGCATTTAGTACCTGAGCTTTTCCCTCATCTTCTGTCACTATGTTTCCCCCTGCATCCATCAGGAGATGGCGATTCTCCTTAGCCCTCCTTTTGTTGCTGATATATTTATAGAAAGAGTTCTTGTTGCCTTTAACAGAGGTAGCCAGGCTCAGCTCTAGTTAGGCTTTGGCCCTTCAAATTTTCTCCCTGCATAACTTCACAGAATTCTTGTATTCCTCTTGAGTAGCCTGCCCATCCTTCCAAAGGTTATAAATTCTCTTTTTATTCCTAAATTCCAGCCACAGTTCTCTACTCAGCCAGGCCTGCCTTCTTCTCTGCCAGCTCACCTTCCGGCATATGGGGACAGCCTGCTCCTGCGCCTCTAACATTACCTTCTTGAAGAGAGACCAGCCTTTCTGGACTCCTTTGTCCTTCAGGACTGCCTCCAAGGGACTCTGCCAACCAGCCTCCTTAACAGGTCAAACTCTGCCCAAAATTCTGCTGGTGACACCTGTCCCTCAGCCAGGTATTGAACTGGTGGGTCTTCCTGCATCTTTCCTCACTGTACCCTGCAACTGTGGGGACAGAGGAGAACACTACTTGTGCTCCTGATCCCTTGACCATGCCTTCTGGAGTGTCCTAATAACCACAACCTGCCTTTTTTGCTTTGTGGGAGCTATTTTGATGGAGGGTGTAGGGTGGCTTATCCTCTGCAGCACCTCCAAATTAGTGGAACCACTTCCCTCAATATTATTGTTTGGTTCCACTTGCAATGTCTCATACCTGTTTTGCAAGGGAACCTGGGAGAGTGAGGTGGTCACAGCAGGGACCCTTCTCCCTCTGCACTGGGCAGGAACATGCTGCCATTTCCCCCCATTCCTCAAGTCACTGCATTCCACATCCTGAGCCTCACACCTGTTGTACAGAGGCACCTGTGAAGGTGGGGTGGGTAGGTGGGTGTTTCTCCTGCCACCTCAAGTGTGGACTTTCTTCTGTTCATCCCTTTCCCTTGACCTGCCTTCCTGAGTCTGGCAAGGGGAGGATACAGGAATCCCTTGATCTTCATTTCTTGCTGGTGGTCTTACCTGCCCCAGGGCAGCCAGAGCTTGATCCCACCAGTCAGTTTCGTTTTCCAGCTCCCTGATACTTCTCAACCTTTCCACCTCCTCTCTCAGCTCTACTACTAGGCTGAGCAGGCCATCCACCTGCTCACACCTCACACAATTGTTACCACTCCATACCAGTGAAAGGCTCTGGCGTTCTCTGCAGCCTGAGGTCTGAGTGGCTGCATGTTCCCGTGGCAGCTCTGTCTGAGTTGCTGCCTCCTCCCTGTTGAGTGCAGAGTACTTACCTTTGCTCCCAGTGGAAACCACAGTCAGCTCCTTCTGCAAGGGTGGCAACAACCAAGTGAGGTGAATCACTTGAGCTTGCCAAGCTTGCCCTGCCTGCTTGCCCTGCCTGTGCAAACTGCTGCACTAACAGCTTCACCCGTGTTTGCTGGCCTTGTTCACTGTGCTTCTGGTCACCTGTGGTCCCTCAGAGGGTGTTTAAATCTCCTTTGATTGCTCCTGGCAATGGGCAATGTCCCTTCCGCATCAGCCGCTGTCGTGAGATCAGCTGCTTCACAGTGATTCTCTCGGCGAGACCACAGCTCTGGGATCTTCTCCTCGTCTCCTCAATCCATGCCCAGCCCCAGCTCTTACCGTAGCTGCTGCTGTGCTCGTCATTCTACCGTGTTTAAATCTCCCGTGGTTGCTCTGTAGCCACTGCTGGGCTTGTTGCTTGTCGTTGCACTTAGGTCAATGCATGTTTGCACCACTGCTAAACACTCATCTGGAAGAAAGCTAATTTTGCAGTAATAAAATTAGTGTTTTCCAGCCAGATCAGATTGCCACAAAATTAGTACGCAAGGTAAAACAGAGCAAATGAGAAAGGTTAGTCGAGGTTGCAAGAAACAGGAACACTTGGTGCTGAGATTATGCTTTATGCACATATAAGCAACCTAAAGCCAGATACAGCTCTAGAAAAAAACCACAAAGCTTGCACTCCCCAATGCCCAGCTATTCATTCCTACAACAGGGCAAAGGTGGGACTTTCCTCAGTATCTCTGTTTGATGTACTGTAGGCTGTAGTTTCACATCTATGTTAAAAACAGTGATCTATGCTTGTACTGGCACTGTCATATTTATGGAGTCTCTCGTTACTAGTTTTAACTTATTCTTAGAAGTTCTGGCTTTAGTAAGTGCTAGGGCCCATACAAATTTGAGATCAACCTATGAATATAAATTAATTTCACACAACTTCTAATATTGATTCTAGCTGCATCCTGCCAGGTGTTTGTATCTGAGTGGTGCTATTCCAGACTGCTGTCATTATCATGTTAATACTTTACAGATCACTATATGCACAGAGATGGCAGTGTAGGGACCCATTAATTACTGTGATAGAAAGCAGCCTGCAGTTCTAGAGCCTCTCTGTGGAAGTTAACAATTTTCAAATGGAAGTTAAGGATCCAGAATTTTGGAGTGCTGAGGTGTTTTATCCTAAGGGGACTCCCATGACTATTCTTTTTTTCATGATCATTTTACACATGGAAAAAGTGATTTGACCTCTTAATGAAAAGTACTATATCTGTTCAAGCCCACACAACAATGGTAAAATTACAGCAAAAGATCTATGTAAATGGATGGTTGGAGGCAGAATATACGTGGGTAAAGAGCTTTCAGACAATAGCTGCTTTGGAGCTTGGGGAATGTTGGGCTTCCTCTGCCTGGACAGACACCCCCAGGTTTTTCACAACAGCAGTTCAGCTTTGTACAGGTTGGATAGACAGGCTGTGGATTTAGGCAGTAAAGGTAATCAACTCTTATTTGTCTGCTGAAATCACACTGTCAGTTTCACTTAAGCTGCCAGAAATACAAAAAATGGAAAACCATATTCAATGTCTTTACAGATGCCTAGCATTGATTAGAAAACTTATAATGAAAATTTCCAAAGGTGATACTGTTTTATGTATGATGGAGCAGTGGTCATGTGAGCTGTGAGTTTTTTGTTGATTCTAGAGTTGTTTTCCAAGCACAGCCAGACGGGATCTGCTATAGCAAGCACCAGAATATTTTTGACTTGGCAAAATGGTAGGAATAGGGAGTCTACACCATATTGCTGCAGCATCAATTAGAAATAAATAAAGTACAAAACTCAAGAAAAGGAGAATCTACCACTGAGGTATACCCAGCTCTGTTGTTTTATTCTAACACCACTGAAGAAGGGTGCTGTCTCAATAAGATAATAAATAAAGTTAAAGCAAACATACCGTAATCCATGTAGAGTTTAGCTGGAGTGTGGATATAAGACATGTCATTTTCAAAAAACAATAGATAATTGCTCATGATTTGTCTATCTCTCAGGTGTGGTGTGTAAAACCAAGTTTTTCATAGCAGTAAGAGCTTAGCTGAGGCTAGTTTCCATGATCCAAGTTACTATGCTAGACATATTTTTCTGATGTCTGTCTAAAACTCAAAGGCATTGTTCAGGTGCAGTTACACAGCTGACTTAAGTCAAATCTAAATTCACACAGCTGTTCAAAACAGCTGGTCTGATCTGTTCTCTCCTCACTTCCCAGCCCCAGGTGTGTGTTCCTACTTCCCTTTTTATGCTTGTATTAACATTTGTGTGATGGTACAACCTAGCCATACAAAAGATCAGGCTCATCTTACTGAAAACAAATTTTTTTTTGTTTGGGTAGGTGGGCAGGCAAATCTAACTTTGGGAATAATGCTGTGCAGAAGCAAGCATATATCATTATGTCTTATTAAGCTTTACAACAATAAAACAAAATTGATTGTAACCTGCCACCATATTTTAAAATAGGAGATGTACATGTTGGGAAATTTTCAAGTCTGAAAGATGCTCAAAAACCAACTTCAACAGAAAGCTTTCTTCGGTGTGTGTTACAAATGAAAAAGGCAGGAGAAACAATAGCAGCACTTCTTGTTAGGACTGTTACATAAACCGCTCCTTCCTCAGTTTCACTTCTTCCGTTGAGTTTTACTCCTCTTAATGGGGAAGACTCAGAGATGTATTGATGAAAGTCTGTGGCAGCATGCTGTTTTTAACAGCTGTGGGTAGTCCCTGTGTTTGTCGTGGCCATACGTGCTGCTGGCAGTTAAGACACCTTAAGGGAGTTTCAGGCAGGGGAAACCTTGTCCATTCCTCCAAGGCTTATGAAAACGGCCCAGTACTACTCTATTAGGACAAGCAGGTTTAGGAAATGTTTTTAAATCTTCTATATGAGTTCATTAGACTTTACCTACCAACAGGCAGGAGTGTGTAAAGTCATCTCACGGACCTGCCAGCTGCCGTGAAAGGCACTCTTGAAGTTTGGATATCAAAACAGACCAGATACCTGCCATCACCCTGCAGACTGTGCATTCCTCTCACAGGCAGGTTTGGCTGAACAGGGTCAGTCAGGAAGTGTGATGTTTGATGGATACAGCTATTTTCCTGGATACACAGCATTTTCATGAATCCTGACATAAAAACTTTTGAAACATGCTGCAGAGTCAGCAGAAGCTGCACATGAGGTAGGTAACATGCCTAAGATGGGTAAAAAGCTTACTCATGTATTTGAGGTCAATGCTCATAGGTTTGGCACAAGCTTTTCTTGGGAAAAAGGTGAATGCTTTCTGAAGCCAATGTCTGTGTCTTGGGAAAGCAGCAGGGTTATTGTGATACCATCGCTGTTTTGGCCCAGTCTTACCAGGTCTACTTAGTGTCACCAAAGGACATTGCTCTATAAGCAGAAGCAGTTTATATAAGACTTAATGTAAACTTAAAGTCTCTGGGGACAAGCAAGTTTCCTCAGGAATCATCCAAGGTCAGACCCAAACGCAAAAGCAGCCGGTGGGTTCTTCCTAGTGTTGTCCAATTTGAGACCCAGTGCTAAAATTTGCTCAGAGGTTAGCCAAGGTCACAACTGCCACCACAAGCAGACATCCTAAGTCTTCCTCTCTATATGCAATGTTCTGTAGTCAGTCAGTTTGACTGAATGACCAGCTGTCATGCATCTGCTTTTTAATGTTTTTTTCAATAAGAAACCATTTGCCTTTCACTTTTATCTTGGCTACATCTATATGTTCTTAGTACCACAACATGTTAAAGCAACATACAAAGCTGGTGCACTAACCTTTGGTAGCGTGGTACGTGCTTCACACAAGATGACTGCATTCCTGAAATAATAAATTCTAGAGTGCGGCATCACTTGAATCATAGCAAATACAGCTGCAAGTAAGAGACTTGATCAGATATATCAGAATGGCTTTTGACAAAGTTTTCACCAACCTGATCAGCCATGAAAATGTGATATAAGTTCCTGGTTCATCATTACAAAGAAGGGTTACAGTGAGGAACTATAAGGGGTTTGGAGGGCCTGGGAATGTGGTGGAAGGCAGATGTCTACATAAAAGTTGTGAAAACCTGCTAACACAGATGGGTCTCATCCTCACTGAAAGATTATTTTTGTTGTTTCAGGTTTTTCACAATGCTCTTTTAAGCATAAGTTGCTGGACTTGAAATCATCCACCGCTCTAGAACTGTAGAAATGTTGAAATCCCCATTGTCAAATCAGGACCTAAGTGTTCTGTCATATTTATTGACATGAAATTAATTGGCAATCAATGAACTATGTATTCAGGATCAGTGTCAGCCGTATAATAGATAAACTGACACTAGATGCTTGCAAAACACTAATACTCACAACAAACTTTTATATGCCCATCTATAATCACAAAAAGTTATAATGGCATCAATGTATGCTGCCCCCCCAGTTAAATGGATGATAGAGTATGTAGGTCACAAGTTCATGTCCTCTCTCCTGAGTACTGCTGTGTGTGACAGGCTGTTCCAGCCATAACTGCACCTGTGCCACCCCTGCAATCCAGACCCACGCGCCACTGAGGAAGCCCTGTGCAAGGTCCTATGGGCACATGCCAATAGGGATTGCCTCCCCTGCGTCCCCCACCAGGGGTGGGGTGCAGGTGTCCAGTGGTGCTCTGCAGCAAGGCTGCTCTCTCCACCCCAGCACCAGCAGCTCTCAGGTGTCCTGGGGCTGCCCTGCCTCTGCTGTGCTGTGCTGGCTTCCCCACTGCTGCAGATGTTTCTGCTGCTTTTGTACTGCTTTTCAGGCTCGTTCTTTTTTCCAAAGTCTCTCTTAATTGCCTGATTACTGTTTAATCCATCTGATAGTTATCTTCCTCTTTAACCTTATCAATGTTGGACGAACATCCCCTGAGACAGTTTTGGGTGTCCCATTCACATTCACCATTACGCTGATGTCCGTATCTGATCTGCTTTTGTTACCTGGCTGTTTGAACAAGAAGAAAGGCCTCAAAGGCACTCCAACAATCACTCTCATAGTCTAGCTATCAGAAATCTGGGCAGGATATTAATAATAGAAAGATGATTTTGTGGCTGAAAGGATAAGGAGCTGGCAGAGCCAAATTATTTCCTGTCTGCTTGCATATTTATCACTTGCCATACATTTAAATGTAAGTGCACAAGGCATTGTAAGAATAAAAACCAAAGTATGGAACCTTAGAATCAGGACAGGCATACACTTTGGGTAAGACGCACTATCACTTTGATTTCCAGGTGGAAAACACTTCCACACATACTTAGAGAGGTGGTCACTCCTCTGTTATAGGTGTGTGACATAGCATTCTGTTTTAAACATACAACAACTAATTGGGGATAGCTTTACTGTTACCATACTGTGTGGCCAGGTCAGGTCTGTCTCTCTCACCGATTTAAGGGCTCCTAATTTTAGAGGAAAACAAACCATAACCAGAACTTCCTGTTCTTTTGAACAGGGTTAGAGGCAATTCCCACAAGCTAGATACTGTCTTTTTGTGTTCTGATAGTGTTTTGAACACATAGTTCTTCTGTTAAAATACTTGAAGAGAGTCTTAGTGATGCTGGTGCATTCTGTGCTTGAAATGGCTCCAGCTGAATAGTGATCACAAATTTATGGAGCTATGAATGTTGAGCTAGTCTACCAAGCTGTTTTATTCACTTCATTGTCTCACTGCCAGCTCATTTTAATCTCCACATCACAATTGTTTGGCTTTATTAAGGCATCGGGTAGTGAGGTGGACTGCAAACTGGCTGAAGAAAAGAAGCCAGAGAGTCGTGGTCAATGGGGCTGAGTCTGGTTGGAGGCCTGTATCTAGAGGAGTGCCTCAAGGGTCGGTACTGGGACCAGTATTATTCAATATATTCATCAACGACTTGGATGAGGGAATCGAGTGTACTATCAGAAAGTTTGCTGATGACACCAAACTGGGAGGAGTGGCTGACACACTAGAAGGCTGTGCTGCCATCCAGCGAGATCTGGACAGGCTGGAGAGATGTGTGGGGAAAAATTTAATGAAATATAACAAGGGAAAATGTAGAGTCTTACATCTGGGCAGGAACAACCCCAGGTTCCAGTATAGGTTGGGGCATGACCTATTAGAGAGCAGTGTAAGGGAAAGGGACCTGGGGGTCCTGGTGGACAGCAGGGTGACCATGAGCCAGCACTGTGCCCTTGTGGCCAAGAAGGCCAATGGCATCCTGGGGTGTATTAGAAGAGGGGTTGTTAGTAGGTCGAGAGAGGTTCTCCTTCCCCTCTCCTCTGCCCTGGTGAGACCTCATCTGGAATATTGTGTCCAGTTCTGGGCCCCTCAGTTCCAGAAGGACAGGGAACTGCTGGAGAGAGTCCAGCGCAGGGCAACGAAGATGATGAAGGGAGTGGAGCATCTCCCTTATGAGGAAAGGCTGAG